>NC_070619.1:6272458-6591208 GCF_027172205.1 Podarcis raffonei | reverse complement strand
TCCGAACTCTCCCCCTCCAGAAGTTTGCAGTTGGAAGGGACCCTGGACATCATCCCGTCCAGCCCCCCTGCAAAGCAGCCCTGCAAAGCGGGGAATTTGTGAAGGAGGCTGGTGTTACTGCCAACTACTGCTGTTGCGATCGGCACTGTGCTTACCTTGTAGGCATCTGAACTCTGCATAGGGGAACGTGGCCTTTAGGCCCAGCTGTGCCCATTTTCTATGCCCGTCAAGTAGGGATAATGGTTCTGATCAGTCTGTGAATCCTAGTTTCCCGCCCGAAATCAGGTGAAGAAGAAGAAGAGTTTGGATTTGATATCCCACCTTTCACTCCCCTTCAGGAGTCTCAAAGCGGCTAACAATCTCCTTTTCCCTTCCTCCCCCACAACAAACACTCTGTGGGGTGAGTGGGGCTGAGAGACTTCAAAGAAGTGTGACTAGCCCAAGGTCACCCAGCAGCTGCATGTGGAGGAGGGGGAAGCGAACCCGGTTCCCCAGATTACACTGGTGCCTCGCAAGACGAAATTAATCCGCTCCGCGAGTCTCTTCGTCTAGCGGTTTTTTCGTCTTGCGAAACAACCCTATTAGCGGATTAGCGCTATTAGCGGTTTAGCGGCTTAGCAGCTATTAAAGGCTTAGCGGCTAAAAGGCTATTAGCGGCTTAAAGGTAAAGGTAAAGGTACCCCTGCCCGTACGGGCCAGTCTTGACAGACTCTAGGGTTGTGCGCCCATCTCACTCAAGAGACCGGGGGCCAGCGCTGTCCGGAGACACTTCCGGGTCACGTGGCCAGCATGACATCGCTGCTCTGGCGAGCCAGAGCCGCACCCGGAAACGCCGTTTACCTTCCCGCTATAAAGCGGTACCTATTTATCTACTTGCACTTTGACGTGCTTTCGAACTGCTAGGTTGGCAGGCGCTGGGACCGAGCAACGGGAGCGCACCCTGCCGCGGGGATTCGAACCGCCGACCTTTTGATCGGCAAGCCCTAGGCGCTGAGGCTTTTACCCACAGCGCCACCCACGTCCTTAGCGGCTTAGAAAGGGGGGGGGGGCGAAAAAAAATCGCAAGACTTGCAAGAAGTTTTCGTCTTCCGAAGCAAGCCCATAGGGAAAATCGTCTTGCGAAGCAGCTCAAAAACAGAAAACCCTTTCGTCTAGCGGGTTTTCCGTCTTGCGAGGCATTCGTCTTGCGGGGCACCACTGTACGTGACTACCGCTCTTAACCACTACACCGCTTTCCTGCTTAAAAGGTCCCTGTGTAGACTGCTTTAAAAAACACTAGAACATTTCCCTCTTCCCCTGTGACAGGCCGGGGAGGGGTTGGCCTCAAACCTAAATTCCTGTGTCTCCCTTTGCAGGACTTCACTCCAGAGAAGAAGCCTCCGCCAAGGGCTCCACGAAGGGCACCTGCAGGCGGCTGGAAGAAAAGGGTAAAGGGCCCTTTAAATGCAAAGGCCTCACTTGGGAGCCTGTTTTTAAAAGAAAAGCCTGACCAGCTTTCAGATAACCTTTTAATCAAACAGCTCTTTAAAGAAATGCCTGAAGTAACTGATGCTATGGTTTGAAGTATTGCTTATTCTGTTACATTTCACTCCAAAAAGACCCATTTACCCTAAATAGAACCCAGTAAGGCAGGCGTGGGTGCGCAAAATATTTTTTAAAAAAATGTGATCTCATTAATAATAATAATAATAATAATTTTTTATTTATACCCCGCCCTCCCCAGCCAAGGCCGGGCTCAGAGCGGCTGACAAGCAATAATAAAAACAAGAAGAATGATTACAACTTAAAAACAAAAATAAAATACAACATTAAAATAATGGAACATTAAAATATTAAAATGTAGCCTCATTGCAAGAGGAGAAGGAAAAGAAAAGAAAAAAGAAAGAGAGGGAGGGAATCAAATTGGCTCCAAGCCAAAGGCCAGGCGGAACAACTCTGTCTTACAGGCCCTGCGGAAAGCAATCAGATCCTGCAGGGCCCTGGTCTCATGAGGCAGAGCGTTCCACCAAGCCGGAGCCAGAGTTGAAAAGGCCCTGGCTCTGGTTGAAGCCAATCTAACTTCCTTAGGGCCCGGGACCTCTAGGGTGTTGCTATTTATGGACCTTGAGGCTCTCCATGGGGCATACCAAGAGAGGCGGTCCCGTAGGTACGAGGGTCCTAGGCCGTGAAGGGCTTTAAAGGTCAAAGGCAGCACCTTCAATCTGACCCTGTACTCCACCGGGAGCCAGTGCAGCTTGAAAAGCACTGGGTGAATATGCTCCCATGGCAGAGACCACGTGAGGAGCCTCACTGCTGCATTCTGCACCCGCTGGAGTTTCTGGGACAGCTTCATTGAGATTCCAAGATGAAATTTGGCAGGGAGCTCTTAGACATATGAAATAATCCTTTTGGGGGGATTTTAAAATCGTATTCCATTTTTTAAAATCGCTTTAAAAATTTGTAAAACTTAAATTTAAAATTTAAAGTCCATCATGTGACATACCGTATTAAAGCCCATGAAGTTTTGAAGAGATTGGTATTTTTAGTTTTGAAATGCAGTCAAACCTCGGCTCCCAAACGCCGAAAACCCCGGAAGTAAATGTTCCAGTTTTTGAAAGTTTTTCGGAAGCCGAACATCCGACGCAGCTTCTTCCTTAGTGCAGGAATCTCCTTCATCCAGTCGGAAGCTGCGCCTCAGTTGTCGAACATTTCGGAAGCCAAATGGGCTTCCAGAACGGATTCACAATGTCCTTTCTTCTATCAGATCAAAATGAGCAGATAACAGCAAAGGTTGCTAGGTTCATAGCAGGGGCAATCAGAATAAGGGCCACTAACTGACGGCTGATTCAGGACTTTAAATTGTGCTTTTATATCAAATTTCCTTTTTTGCGTGTACTGCAATGTTTTATTGTTGCTATGGCCATTGGCTAATGTGAATAAAGTTTTATCTCTCTCTTCCGGAATGGATTACATTCGACAACTGAGGTTTGACTGTATCTCAATTCTGGCCTGAGCTTTTTAGGTTTTTGTGTAGTCTAGCAAGACCAAAATTGTCAGGCTTTTTGGGTGTGTTGTTTTTTTTTGAAATTTCAAACCCTCATAACTCAACAACAGGGTGAGATAAAAAAATTAAAAACTGAGATTTGGGAACTTCTCTTATACTACTTTTAGGGAACTGAAACCAATATAAAATGGTAAGGTGAAATTCATAGGATCACGTGGCATGGAATGACCCAGAAGGACCCTCGGAAGCCACTGTGGTGTAGTGGTTAGCGGTCCGTCGAACTAGGATGCAGGAGATTTTGGAACACAGCTGCCGAGTGGTGGGCAAGTTGACCCTGTTCCTTTCGTGCCCTGATCGATCATTGGCTAGGGAGTCACACACATGCTCTGGCCTGGTAGGGGTCTCCTTGCATCGTGTTGTGTCTCGGCAGAAAATCGAATCGGGCTCTGACTCGGATGCCAAGGCTGATTCGGAGGAAGAGGAGGAAGAGGATGACGACGACAGAGAGAATGCCAAGGCTCCCACACCCAAGTCTGATTCCGACTCCAACTCGGACGAGTCCGTCAAGAAGCCCTCCCGGGGACGGAAGCCGGGTAGGCGACCTGGTTTTCTTCCCGTAGCTCGGCCTGTTTATGGGTGTGTGTTGTGTGTTTTTGTCCAAAGGGTGAGTTGATGCCTTCAAAAATCTTCTTTGGCTGTCTTGGCATGAAATAGGTACTTCTTCAGCAGCCCTTCCCCCCCCATGTTAGGGTTAAGCCTGGCTCTTGCAGGCTGCTACGTCCAGCTGTTTTGGACCAGCTCCCAGCAGTGCCAGCAGCTGCTCTCTGACTTGTCATACTTCCCACCTCCACATCCCTGCTGAGCAAGAGAGAACTGTGGGATGTTAGGTTGCGGCCCGTGCTAGTCCCACTTACGCACAAGGCTTTCTGCTTGTGCAACAGGATTTTTTGCCCTCTCCTCCATGTGTGCTGTCAGCCAAGTCTTCCGGGCAGACTTCTGGGGGGCGGGTGAAGGTTCTATTGTGCAAGCGGAAAGCCTTGTGCTGCCGGCGAAACATTTGCCTTTAATGCTATGCTGTGCAGGCAACTCCCCTGCACAGGGGGTCACGGCTCGCCGGTGAAATGGCATGTATTTGGAAATACAGTTGGAAAAGCCTGCAAACGCCCTCTGAACCTCTGGAAACCCCCTTAAAAAACCCAGCAGCGCTTACCAGGCTGGCCAAACTCTGCCACAACCACTCCCTCCAAACCTCCTTGCTCAAACTCCCAACTCTCCACAGGCTTCATTGATCTGTTGCAAAGGCTCCTGGGATTGCACTTGCAAAGTCTTGTGGGATTGCCGGGTGCGCCTTTCGTGCCCTTTTTGCCTTTTCTGGGCTGTTTTTGCCATTTTTAAAGTCATTTCCAGGTTGGGTGTGGTCTTGTGTCAATTGGCGCGTCATTTGGTCATTTCTTGTATTCCTTCCATTGTATTGCCAAGCAACCTGTTCCTTCCCTGACTAAGATTTCTTCTTGCATGACAAAACATTTCCCCTCCCCTGCCCCCCCCCCCCGTTCTGTGGGCTCTCCCGACCCTCTGAAGCACATCTGGGGAGGGCAAGCGCAATGAATATTGCCCCCTGGGTCTGCTGGGTCTGAGTTCATCGGGCACATTTGTCCTTGTGAGGGAAAAAGGAGGAGATTACATACCTTCTGGCGCGTAAAAAACAGATGGAAAACTCAGAAGTAAATAACCTGTTATCGTTGCTACTATACCAGCACTACGACTGCTGCTGCTGTTGATCGATTTATATACTGCCTAATGCCTAGACTGTCTTCTGTGCTGTTTGCAAAGTATGAAATCCCAAATGCACCATAGAACAGTATGGTAAGAATAATACAAGGCTAAAAGCAGGAGATCCTTCTCAAGGGATTCAAGCATTCAAGAGAATGATGTAAGCAAGTGTGTGTGTCAGTAGACACCTGAGTGCCATTTGATGCGGGATGACTGTTTCTCTCCCTGTTTGTGGGATTCCTAGAGGCACTAGAAACAGGGTACAGTAAGCCCACAACTTGCGCACATCCAGCTTTATGCGCTTGGCAAAAAAAATAAATTAAAAAAGAGGGTGGAAAGGCCAGGCGCCCGAGGAAAAAGGCTTGGGCACATTGCACCCAATGTGTTTTGACTATACGCAATTTTGGCTTTAGGTGCGACCCCCAGAACGTAACCCCTGTGTAAGCTGAGGGCTTGCTGGACTGGACTGATCTAGCAGGACTCTTCCTATTCACTGGTTCCCTCGCACATTGGAAGCATTTTTACATCAATAAGATAGTTCGTTCCCTCTCAAGCTCAATGATCTACATGCACGATGCAAAGGGAAGAGTAGGGTAAAGGGACCCCTGACCATTAGGTCCAGTCGTGACCGACTCTGGGGTTGCGGTGCTCATCTCGCTTTGTTGGTCGAGGGAGCCGGCGTTTGTCCGCAGACAGCTTCCGGGTCATGTGGCCAGCATGACAAAGCTGCTTCTGGTGAACCAGAGCAGCACATGGAAATGCCGTTTACCTTCCCGCCTGAGCGGTACCTATTTATCTACTTGCACTGGCGTGCTTTCGAACTGCTAGGTTGGCAGGAGCAGAGACTGAGCAACGGGAGCTCACTCGGTCACGGTGGATTCGAACCGCCGACCTGCTGATTGGCAAGTCCTAGGCTCTGTGGTTTAACCCACAGCGCCACGGAAGCAAACTCGGGCACCTGCAATGCCCAGTCCAAATGGAAGGGGTTCGAGGAAAGGAGCGGCCCTGCTTCCCTTCTCCCCCTCCGCCACAGCTGAGTTCCTGTGTCGCTCATGCCCTTCCCCGAGTCACAGGAAAAGACTGCAGCTTTTTACATGGGATGCGGGCGGGTTGCTTCACTTGAGGAACTGGGTGGCTAGGAGATGGCTATAGCTAATTCTCGACTCCTTCCTCTCCCCCCGGCAGCAGCGGAAAAGCCGCCCCCGAAGCCTCGTGGGAGGAAACCAAAGGCAGAGAGGCTTCCTAGCAGCTCCAGCAGCGACAGGTGAGCGAAGGTGGGGCTGTCATGAGCACCGCGGCCATCGCTGCTTAATGCGGGAACCTAGAGCAGGGGTCCGCTAACCTCCCCGGACCAGCAGGCACATCTCGAGTATAGAGAAGGTGCCGTGGGCATCAATTGCAAAGTGGCTGTTGGTGGTGCGATGGCATAGCACAGAATTTGGGAGAGAATTTGGGAGACCCTCCCGATAACGTTGTGCTTGTCGGGAAATCCCCTATGTCCTGCTGGTCCTGACTCTGGAGATCACACAGTGATTAGTCACACACACTAAGTGCTATTGGTGTATGATAACAACAGAGAACATTCCTCTTTCCCTCTCTCTTTTACACACACACACACACACACACTCAGATATATGCAGTCACAAATGTACTGTATATATTTCCACACTCTCTCTCTGCACAAGTGCACCTCTTCCTCTCACAAAGTATGGAGAAGTGCTGGAGAGGCAGGTCAGGAAGTGTTCTTGCCTGCCTGCCTGCCTTGCCTGCCTGTGCGTTTCCGAACACAATTCAAAGTGTTGGTGTTAACCTAAACGGCCTCGGCCCAGTATACCTGAAGGAGAGTATCCACCCCCATCGTTCTGCCCGGACACTGAGGCCTAGCTCCGAGGGCCTTCTGGCGGTTCCCTCACTGCAAGAAGCAAAACTACAGGGAACCAGGCAGAGGGCCTTCTCAGTAGTGGCGCCCGCCCTATGGAACGCCCTCCCATCAGATTTCAAGGAGATAAACAACTACCTGACATTTAGAAGACATCTGAAGGAAGCCCTGTTCAGGGAAGCTTTTAATGTTTAATAGATTGTTGTATTTTAATATTCTGTTGAAAGCCGCCCAGAGTGGCTGCTGAGACCCAGCCAGATGGGCGGGGTACAAATAATAAATAATTACTATTATTATTATTATTCTCTCTCATCCATCCTGTCTCCTCTCCCCCGCCCTTTGAGAAATGCAACATAGAGGCTTCCATTTAGCAGTGCCTTGCAGGCCAGTTTGAGAAAGCACAGGTTTTTCTTCCTGCCCGCACCCCCCCCCCCACAGGCTGCGGGTGACAGCGTGGCTCAAAAACCTGCACACACAGGTGCAAAGATGCCATTTCTTCACATGTCACTGTCTTGTTGATTTTTCACTCGCTCGCCACTCCTACTACTGAGTTGGCAAATTCCAAAATGCTTCTTTAACCTCAGCCCTCCAGGTGTTTTTGGCCTACAACTCCCATGATCCCTAGCTAGCAGGACCAGTGGTCAGGGATGCTGGGAATTGTAGTCTCAAAACATCTGGAGGGCCGAGGTTGAGGAAGCTTGCGCCACGCCTTCTCATGGGACTTACGAATTCTGTATTCCTCTGTGCGTCTCTCTTTTTCTCCTTAGGTTAGTGGAAGAGAGTCTTGGCTTTTTGGAGCACAGTAGGGTGTGGGTCTCTGTGTGAGTTTCAGATAACAGTGGGGCCTCAGGTTAAGTACTTAATTCGTTCCGGAGGTCCGTTCTTAACCTGAAGCACCACTTTAGCTAATGGGGCCTCCTGCTGCTGCCATGCCGCCGGAGCACGATTTCTGTTCTCATCCTGAAGCAAAATTCTTAACCCAAGGTACTATTTCTGGGTTAGCAGAGTCTGTAACCTGAAGCGCATGTAACCTGAGGTACCACTGTATTACTGTTATTTTAACAACTAAAGCAGACTTAATTCCAAACTGCTTTATCCAGGCGGAATCCAGATTAGAGGAAGAAAATACACACTCACATATATGCAGCCACAAATGTATATCTTTCCACTCTCTCTGTCTCAACAAGTTCACCTCTTACCTCTCAGCCCTCTCTGAGCTAGGGACCAAGCAGTGGAGGCAACTGAAATAAAGGACAGACTAGTCTGGTAGCATTTATGCAGGACATTCGACGATGTGGCTTGCCGCGGTCGCCACATCAAGGCACCGCGCAATCTTTTTAACAAGTCTGGCGCTCGGGAGTAGCCAGGAGCTTGCACCCCGATTCGCCCACAGTCATTTATTGTCTCTTTCATTGCCTGCCTCCCCTCCCAGCGACAGTGACAGCGACGTGGACCGCATCAGTGAGTGGAAGCGGCGCGACGAGGAGCGCCGCCGGGAGCTGGAGGAGAAGCGGAAGCGCGAGCAGGAGGAGGAGCTGCGCCGCCTCCGGGAGCAGGAGCGGGAAGAGAAGGAGCGGAAAAAGGAGAAGGCCGAGAAGGGGGAGGTGGAGCACTCGGACAGCGACAGCAGTGTGGACAACGAGGTCCCCAAGAAGAGCAAGAAGGGGCGGCCCAAGGCCCCATCGTCTTCTGACTCAGAAGTGGAGAAAGAGGTGAGAGGAAAGGGGCCAGGCTGAACTTCATCTAATAATAATAATAAGGTAAAGGTAAAGGGACCCCTGACCATTAGGTCCAGTCGTGGCCGACTCTGGGGTTGCGGCGCTCATCTCGCTTTATTGGCTGAGGGAACTGGCGTACAGCTTCTGGGTCATGTGGCCAGCAGGACTAAGCCGCTTCTGGCCAACCAGAGTAGCGCACGGAAATGCCGTTTACCTTCCCACCGGAGCGGTACCTATTTATCTACTTGCACTTTGAGGTGCTTTCGAACTGCTAGGTTGGCAGGAGCAGGGACTGAGCAACGGGAGCTCACCCCGTCACGGGGGTTCGAACCGCTGACCTTCTGATTGGCAAGTCCTAGGCTTTGTGGTTTAACCCACAGCGCCACCCGCGTCCCATTCATTCATTTGCATCCCTGTAAATACTAGGTTGGCAGGAGCCTGTAAATGCTAGGTTGGCAGGAGCAGGGACCGAGCAACGGGAGCTCACCCCGTCACGGGGGTTCGAACCGCTGACCTTCTGATCGGCAAGTCCTCAGCTCTGTGGTTTAACCCACAGCGCCACCCGTGTCCCTGCAGTGAGACCACTGAAAAGGCCCGTTCTCTTTCCTTCCCTGGCTGGGCCTCAGATGACAACGGCAGTGTCTGGGCTAGTTCATAGAGGGAGTGGCGGTCCTTTGAGGCATTGCAGTCCTGAGCTTGTACGTAGGAAAGCAGCTATTTTACCATAGCCCTGCAAAGAGCAGGGGAAGCCTGCGAGGTTTTTCACTGGGGTGTTATAGCCTATCTTGTGACCTTCTCGTTTTCTTCCCCCCTCCAGGTGAAAAAGCCTCTGAAGAAGCAGCAGTCCTCCGAGATCTCGAGGAAACAGAGTCAAAAGGAGAAGAGGGGCCAAGGAGAAGAGAAGACCCGGAACAGGTTATATAATAATCATAATCATCATAAATTTATTATTTATACCCTGCCCATCTGCCTGGATTTCCCCAGCCACTCGGGCGGCTCCCAACAGAATATTAAAAACACGATAGAACATCAAACATTGAAAACTTCCCTAAACAGGGCTGCCTTCAGATGTCTTCTAAAAATCAGATAGCTGTTTATTTCCTTGGCATTTCATGGGAGGGCGTTCCACAGGACAGGAGCCACTACCGAGAAGGCCCTCTGCCTGGTTCCCTGTAGCTTTGCTTCTCACAGTGAGGGAACTGCCAGAAGACCCTCGGAGGTGGACCTCAGTTGTCCGGGCTGAACAATGGGGGTGGAAACGCTGCTTCAGGTATCCTTGGCCGAGGCCATATACCTCAGCCTAGTATACCTGAGTCAGTTCCCAACATGCTTTGAGGAGGGAGGTTTAATGTAGTTTGATTAAACAGCTTGGGGCAACTTTTCCTCATCTTCTTCATTTTAGTATGCCACCCTTCATCTGTAAATCTCAGGGCAGCTCACAGCATACCCAGGGAGAGCTTCTGTAGTGAGCTGGGAGACAAAACTAGTGCCAAGCATTAAATGTTCTCTTTGGTAGCAGTTTCCTCCAAACACATTGAGAACTGAATTTGTCAATGCAACTTTCCCTTGCCTATTTATGGGCCCGTCCATATCATTCAGAACCTTAAAGTTCAGCGCCTGGGTCTTGAATCGGGCTTGGAAACAGTTTGGTGACAAGTGGAGTCCTTTTATTACTGGCAAGGAATGTGCCCAGCAAGAGCAGTCCCAGTTTAGAGTCTTGCAGCCAGTTCTTTGTTAGCTCCAGTTTCTGGACCAACTTCAAGGGCAGTCTACTGCACGTTGCAGTAGTCAAACCAACTAGCTTCAGGCCTTGACATTTTGGGTTGCCCGTTTGCAGGTTTCCCCCCAGACACAGCCTTCTTCTTAGCACCAGTTCTGCTTCTTACCTTCTTTTTCTTCTGTCTCTAGAGCTTTGAAAGCAGAACGAGGCCGGAAAAAGTCAGAGGTGCTCCCTGAAAGGAGGGTGGAGAAGAAGAAAGGTAAAAAACAAAAAACTGGCTGGAAAAGGGATATGTGACTGGAGCATGAGTTTGCTTTGGTGATGGGGTTGGTAGGCGGCGAAGTGACATGCTTTCCCCGGCTTTCAAAAAACTTTTGCGCTCTCTGCAGAACCCACAATCGAAGAGAAGCTCCAGAAGTTGCACAGCGAGATCAAATTTGCCCTGAAAGTCGACAATCCGGTAAGCTGGAGCCCCTCTCTCCTTTGAGCCTGTTTCCCCCCCGGAAAGCTCTCCTTACAAGTCCTGGGCTTGCCTGCATGTTCCTGCCCGCCTTTAGGATTTGCTTGCCTTTTCTGCTGCTGGAAAACTCTTCTGTGATGCCCGCCTGAGGCAGGTTTGGGGGTCCTTCTGCTGTCCAAATGGTGCAGGATTCCAACCCCTGCCATTCCTGGCTGTTAGACATGCTGATTGGGGCTGATGGCGGTTGTAGGTGCATCCACAAGTGGAGGGCCGCAGGTCCCCCCAGTCCTGGAGCCGAGGGGACGTGTCTCTTGTTCCACTGTTTTCCCCTTCTCCAATCCAATGAACGGCAGTGGAACATCCAGACATACAACCCCCCTCCCTTCCCACCTGCGCTCTGAGTTGGTACAGGCCAGGGAACAGGACATCCCCAGGTGATGCTTCTAATGGTATAAACAGTGTCTAACTGAAGGAGCGTCTCCAACCCTATCGCTGAGCCCGGACACTGGGGTCTAGTGCCAAGGACCTTCTAGTGTTTCCCTCGCTGCGAGAAGCCAAGTTACAAGGAACCAGGCAGAGGGTCTTTTTAGTAGTGGCGCCCTCCCTGTGGAACACCCTCCCACCAGATGTCGAGATGAGTAACTATACAACTTTTAGAAGACATCTGAAGTCAGCTCTGTATGGGGAAGTTTTTAACGTTTGATGTTTTATGGTGTTTCAAATATTTTGTCGGGAGGTGCCAAGAGCAGCTGCAGCAACCCAGTTAGATGGGCAACAAATCCTCACCATTACCATTATTGTTCTTCTTTTTTTTCATATAATTTTATTATATCATATAATTTTATTTTATTATTTTATTACATTTCAGTGTCAAAAAATAACTTAAGACATTGCTTAAATAAAGCATCGACCTCCTTCCTTCCCTCTAACAGACTTCCGTATCTCACTACCAATTTCTCCACATTCCTAAGCTCACTTTTTTACCTTAAGTCAATCTTTTAACAATCACCTATTTATAAGTAAATTAGCTCCTTAATTTCCCATTACCAAACACTTCAGCTTAAACCTACAAACGTATTCAACTGTTTGCAATTTTCTTTCATATAGAGTCTAAATTTGCCCCAGTCCTTTTGGAACAATTATTGTTGTTCTTGTCGTTATTATACTTATTCTGTGTAAGCAGAGTTTGTGTAAGCTCCGGTGGGCCAAATGGTCACTGTGCCCAAAATCCTGTTTCTCTAGGACGTCAAGAGGTGTCTGAGTGCGTTGGAAGAACTGGGCAGCCTGCAGGTCACCTCTCAGATCCTCCAGAAACACACAAACGTCGTGGCCACTCTGAAAAAGGTAAGAGGGTGTGGTGGGAGGGACTGGGGAGGCCCCACTTGTGCACAGCCTTGAGGATGCAGGTGGCACTGTGGTTTAAACCCCACTTGTGCACAGCCTTGAGGATGCGGGTGGCACTGTGGTTTAAACCCCACTTGTGCACAGCCTTGAGGATGTGGGTGGCACTGTGGTTTAAACCCCACTTGTGCACAGCCTTGAGGATGCGGGTGGCACTGTGGTTTAAACCCCACTTGTGCACAGCCTTGAGGATGCAAGTGGCACTGTGGTTTAAACCCCACTTGTGCACAGCCTTGAGGATGCAAGTGGCACTGTGGTTTAAACCACTGAGCCTCTTGGGCTTGCCAATCGGAAAGTTGGCGGTTCAAATCTGTGCGATGGAGTGAGCTCCCGTTGCTCTGTCCCAGCTCCTGCCAACCTAGCAGTTCGAAAGCACACCAGTGCAAGTAGATAAATAGGTACCACTGTCTTTTACATTTTATATCTACACTACCGTGCCTAATTTGAAAGTGTCTAAAATGCCGTGTTTGTTTGTAATAAGATTCGGCGTTACAAGGCCAACAAAGAAGTGATGGAGAAGGCAGCCGAGGTCTACACATGCCTGAAGTCCCGTGTCCTGGGGCCAAAGGTCGGGGCAAACCAGAAAGTCAACAGGACTGATTCGGAGAAGGAGAAGGACAAAGGGGAGGGCAAAGAGAAGCTGCCTGAAGGAGAAACACAGAATGAGACAGGCGAGGAACAGATGAGTGGTGGTAAGAGGCTGGTGGCAAGAGAGACGCGCTCTGAGTGGGGTTGGGGTTGGCTGGGTGGGTGGGTGGGTGGGAGGGACAGGCAGGGAAAGGACTCGGAGATTGTTCCCACTCTCTTCAATCAGCCTTCCTCAATCCTTCACAGCCAGGTGACCCAAGTGGGCAGTGGTGGAGGAACTGGGAGGAGTTTAATCTTTTTATGACAGATGTCAGGGACTGGCTGGATGCAGAGGGAGCTGTGGGAGGCACCAGCTGGGGAACCCCCAAGGGAAACCCCATGGGAAGAAGGCTCAAAGCCAGGGGAGTGGTTGTGGGATGACAACCACTGGGATGACAGGGGAGTGGTTGTGGGATGTGCGGGTGACATTGTGGTCTAAACCACTGAGCCTCTTGGACTTGCCGATCGGAAGGTCGGCGGTTCAAAGCCCAGCGACTGAGTGAGCTCCCATTGCTCTGTCCCAGCTCCTGCCAACCTAGCAGTTCAAAAGCACGCCAGTGCATGTAAATAAATAGGTACTGCTGCGGGAAGGTAAACGGCGTATCTGTGCGCTCTGGCTTCCATCACTGTGTCCCGTTGTGCCAGAAGCGGTTTAGTCCTGCTGGCCACATGACCCAGAAAGCTGTCTGTGGACAAACACCGGCTCCCTCAGCCTGAAAGCGAGATGAGCGCCGCAGCCCCTTAGTCGCCTTTGACTGGACTTAACCGTCCAGGGGTCCTTTACCTTTTTATGGGATGATGATGATGATGAGTGGTCAGAGGGAGAAGAGGGGGCAGAATGAGCAGGGGAAAGTGCAAGAAATGGAAGAGGCAACAGGGTTTACTGAGCAGGAAGAGGCTGTGGCAGAGAGCAGTTCAGACTTGGGGCTAAGAGGCAGAGAGGAGTCTGGCCACTGAAGAATCCAGAAATTCTCCCCCTCCAGCTGTGACCAACTCCCCTCCCCTCTGATATGGGCATAGCCAAGATTTCTGTTAGGGGGAGTGGGATGTTAGATGGGGTAGAAGCAATTTACCTGCAATGTGTCTGGTCCGTTAGTCAGGTATTTTTATATTTACTTGATTAGGGGGTGCAGCTGCACCCCCCCTGGCTACTCCCGTGACCCTGGTCTCCTAGAACACACAGCAAAACTAAAAAAAGCAGAGCAGAGGCTGGTTGTGCGGAGACACAATTTGCAACTGCTTGGGAAAGATCTTGGAGACGAGGAGCCTTAGAAAGCGGTGGGAGGTCCTCACAACTGCCTCATTGGGGTACGACCTACGAGTTGCTGTGATCACTCAGTCTGCACTGTTTTGGTTTGTTTGAATCAAGAGTTGACTTCACTGACGCCATGTTTTTTTTTAATTGCTGGCCCACGCTCCTGACAACTGATCACCCCTTCCTGTTCTCTCGCCCCTGGGGGTTGACGTCTCTTTTTCCCAACCAGACCTCCCAGCTCCTGTGAATGGAGAGTCGGGAGCCCAGAAAGGAGAAGGCGTGACAGAGAACAAGGACGGAGATGAAGATTGGACTTCCAGAGACGTCAAGGGAGGGGCTTCCCCCGAAGACACCCACAACGAGTAGGGGGTCTTTCTGGCCTTTCTTGTGGGTTTGGTTGTGCTGCTTAGGAGGTGCCGTTCCTCCACACCCCAGAGGCTGCCAGTGAAATTTCCCAGGGTGGGGAGTGTTAAAAGAAAATCCCTGCAGTCCATATAACCCAATTTTGGAATTTAGAATTGGACAAACTTGGGCAGAAGTCAGAATGAGGTTGTTTTTCCAAGGGATGGGGAAAGACTCTTATTGGGATCAGAGGAGTCTGCATTATCCAGAGTCAGGCTCCTAGCCCACCTAACTCAGGCCCCGGAGCCGCCTCAAGGGGTCCCCCTGCCCCCCAAACCTTGGTTTTCCTTCCTCGGGGTGGTAGAAGATGGTTCTCGTCCCTCCTTGTCTCCCAACCCCTTCCTCTCTGTGCTACTGCAGAACGCAAGACTATTCCGCGACGGAGCGGGCAGGAGCAGAACGGGAGACGATCCACATGGAGTCGGACTCCGTGGAGGAAGATGACGGGAGCTGAAACCAAGGGGGGGGGAGGCCCCTGCGAAGAAGCAGCGCCGGACGGGTTGTGACGCTTGCAGCCCCCGGGGAGGCGAGGTCTCTGCCTTGCCCTGTCTTTCAGAGATGCTTTTCCAAGCCACACAGTAGATGACGTTCTAGGCCGGTCTTCCCTGACTTGGTGCCCCCCAGAGTGCGGGTTCCGTTTTGCTTCCTAGACCTCTGCTCCCATCTCCCGTGGCCATTGGCCATGCTAGCTGGGGGCTCATGGGAGTCCAGCAGTGCCTGGAGGGCACCTGGTTGGGGAAGCTTGTTCCTAAGTCATATCCCTTCCTCCCTGAGCCCTCTTCTCTTCCTCTCCCTCTCCCTCCCGTTTCCCAGTCCTCTTATCGCTCCTTGGAGGATTATGAACTTCTGGGGCAGCCCCACAACCGATGTATGTTTGTATTGGTTCCCTGTTTTTGATTTCCCCCACTCTCTGTCCAGTCTCTCCCCACCCACCCACCCACCCCGCCCCTTTTACTCTTGTGATTTCAACAGACGTGAAATGAATATATAAAGGGTTGTTTTTTAATGAAAAGAAAATGCCATTCATCCTTGTCAAACTTCTTTATTTAGAGTTTCTCTCTCTTCTCGGTGGGGGGAAAGCGAGAGAGATGGAGGGGAGGGAAAGATTGTGTTTAAATCACCCCGGGGTTGTGGTGGTCCGTGGCTTCAGATTTCAAGGGTGCCGCCTGTCGAATTCTGTTTCTGCAGGGTCTGGACTGTTTTGCATTTCAAACAAGGCGTAGTGATCACTCGCTGCTCCAGATGTTGCAGAACTACAGGTTCCATCAATGTGGGCCGTTGGCCATGCTTGTTGGAGCTGATGGGATTTGTAGTTGAGCAACATCTAGGAGGGCCAAAGGTTCTCCTTCTCTATGGTAAAATCCAGCTTTGATTTTGCCTCCATTCTGAGTTGTGTTAGATGAGTTTTCCCAGCTCTCTTTTTATTGTCACCGTTGTGCCTCCCCTCCTTCCTGGGACGCCGCTGCTTACGATAGTTGCTGGTTCGCCACCCTCTCCAGCCACGATAGAGAGGCCTTTCAAGAAGTGTTACTGTGCTGATATGGGTCAGTTTCTGCACAGTATAATTCTCTCAAGCACTGCTGCAAAGATAGCAGAATGCCTGGCTAGAACGCTGGGCTGTTGGCCTTTCAGCCTCGGCCTAGCCAAAACTCCTTGTGTGGGTTGTGTCCGAATGCCCCCTAAGCGTTCCCCTGAAAGAATCCTACCATCTCATTCTCCTGAACACAAGACTGGTCTCAACCCTATCGGGAGGAGAGGCAGCGCATTGGTGTGTGCAAAACTAGCTGAGCAGTTTTGCATTTCCATTTCTCAAATGCTGTGTTATTGGGCGGGTGGTGCCGTTGGTCTTTTTATGTCTTAAAAAAAAAAGCCAAACCAAAAAACCTCTCCGCAGGTAGAAAACACACCCCGCAGGGGAGTAGAGAGGACACTGGCTACCTAGCTTCCTAGGCAAAGGGAAGCATTCAGAGTGGTATCTGAAGCAGCACAGTCAATTCTGCAACCAGCTCTTAGTGCCAGCAACTACCTTGGGCAGCAATTGAGTGACAAAGTATGGAGAAACAAGGCAGGTCAGCCTTTCTCTCTCTCATCTGTCATCTATCCTGTCTTCTCCCCCCCCCCCTTTGACAAATGCATCATAGAGGCTTCCGTTTAGCAGTGCCTTGCAGGCCAGTTTGAGAAAGCACAGATTTTCTTCCTGCCCCCCCCCCCAAGGCTGCAGGTGACAGCGTGGCTCAAAAACCTGCACACACAGGTGCAAAGATGCCGTTTCTTCACATGTCACTGTCCTCTTGATTTTCCACTCGCTCGCCACTCCTGCTACTGATTTGGCAAATTCCAAAATGCAACAGGGCAATCTGTGAGTGCCGGTTGGCTGTTTTGGCCACGCTTGCTCATGGGACTTCTGAATTCTGTGTTTCCATGCGTCTCTCTTTTTCTCTCTACTTAGGTTAGTGGAAGAGAATCTTGGCTTTTTGGAGCACAGTAGGGTGTGGGTGTCTCTGCGTGAGTTTCAGATTATTCCTGTTTTTTAAAAAACTGAAGCAGACTTAATTCCAAACTGCTTTATCCAGGCGGAATCCAGATTAGAGGATGAAACTGCCGAAATACTGTCTGAAGCACCATTCTGTTTTTGGAAACCGTGAAATAAAGATGTTCCTGTCTGATAAGAAAGAGGAGTGTTTTGACTGTCAGTTGTAGAACACAGGAGAGTGAACGGCTGAATTGGCTGCAGAATCATGCTTTCAAAATATCTCACCTTTTAGGTTTGTGGCCTTTTCCAATGCTAGAGCAGACCCATTGAAGTTAATGAACCTAACTGAGCTGTGCCCATTAATTTCGGCGGGTCTGCTAAAATTAGGACGGGCATTGGAGACAACCCTTTGTTGTTAAAGCAAGCTTCCAAGCAAGAAATAGCAAATTGCATCTGCAAGAGGAATTACAAAATACCACTTCCAGAGTGGCTGGATGGGTCAGTTCCTGCTGTGGTTCCTTACAGCTTGCAGAAAAAAAGAACAAAATAGGGAAGGTAAGAGAAATGGTTTAATTTACGTAATTTATACAGGTTGAAGAAGAGTTCTATTGCTGAGTGTTGGGAGGGAGTAACCTTGGTGCAGAATTCTTGAAAGCAGAGCTTAGGAAGGGGTGTGGTAAGCAGTGCTGTAGCCTTATTGGAGTTTACCGATTGGTTGGGTGAGCGATGCTCCCGGACGGGAGGAAGGAAGTCAAATGACACCGAGGTTTTGGTTCAGAGAAAGAGTTTATTCTGCTCTCCGGATAGCAGAAGGCACTTGCGTGGTCAGTCCACAGCAAGTCCAAAGAAATGAGAGATTCCATGCAGTATATATAACCTCCAGGCACTCTCTCCCCCCTTCCCCAGGAATCCAGACACGTAAGCTTATACACGTAAGTTGACATCACAGATGTTCCTGCTCCTGTACTCTTGACCATAAAAGGGTGTTCCTTTTCCTGTATTCCTTATCTTGGGGTAAGAAGGTCACCAACTCTAAGACCACTCCTGGCGCCGTTCCTGGGGGGCTGACAAGGTCTGTGCGTCAGTGTGGTCAGGATGTAAGATAAGACCCAGATGTGTCATCCCTCCTCCACTTTGGAACTGGCAAGGCCATTCATTAGGCGTCACGGACTGATAAAGGAGAGAGCTTTGTTTATACAGCTGTGTTCCTGTTATACATTTGCTCAAGAGCTCAAGTTAATGGTTTTTAGCTAATGCACCCTTGGAGAAGGAAAAATGGGGTTTTGGGGCCCGTTTCAGATTGACTGCACAGTCAGGTTTTAGATTTGGGAAACCCATTCCTTCAGTGCAGAACAAACTTTTGAAGGAAGTGGTAGTGGTTGAACCTAAAGGGCACGCAGCCTGGTCAAAATCTGCTCCTGTTGAAACGGACAGGGGTTTACTCGGGTGGTTTAAGCCACACGCTGGCTTTGATGGTGTCTCAAGTCGTTAATAATTATTGCACTATATATGTTTAGGTAGTAAAATCAAAGTTCTAGTTCCGTTTTTGTAAAGCTGGTGCCCTTCAGAACCCAACCAGCGCAGCTATAGTGCGCTCTCGCTATGCTGTTATAAGAACTACAGCAGATTATATATACAGTGGTACCTCGGGTTAAGAACCTAATTTGTTCCAGAGGTCCGTTCTTAACCTGAAGCGGTTCTTAACCTGAAGCATGCTTTCGCTAATGGGGCCTCCCGCTGGTGCGCGATTTCCGTTCCTATCCTGGGGCAAAGTTCTTAACCTGGAGCAACCACTTCCTGGTTAGCTGAGTTTGTAACCCAAAGCGTCTGTAACCCGAGGTACCACTGTACACACAAAAACACACAGGTCTCGCTTCCTGAACACTGCATTCCTTAGAAATCATTTGCCAGGCCAGTGTTTGTATAACGAGTCCACGATTTCCATTGATTCCTATGGTAACATTTCTAATCCTTGATTCCCCCCCCCCCCCCACATTTCTGTTTTTGTTTTCCCCTGAAATGGCTCCAACCAGCCAAAAAGAGACAGGACGCAGAAGCAGAGGGAAAATGTTGCCTGAAAATGTCATTCAGGGGATGGGTGTACCGGAAGAAGCATCAGTTGCAACCGAAACAGGGAGGGCAGGGAGTTACAGCGTAAGAGCCTATCTCGCGGGGTTACGAGAATAAAATGGGGATAAGTTGTCCAGTAAGGACATAAGTGGCCCATTTAGGGGCCTGTTCTCACAGTGGCCCATAAGAAGTCCCAGAAAGAGGACTTGAGCACTAGAGCATTCACCCCCCACCCCATGTGGTTTCCAGCGGCTGGTGCTCAGAAGTGTTACTTGGGTTTGATGGTCACCCCAGGTTACTAGCCTTTTCCTCCACAAATTTTGTCTCTTCTTTTAAAGATATCAGAGCTAGTGGCTATCACTGCCTCTTCAAATAGTAGAGTTGGAAAAGGGCCGTGAGGGTCATCTCGTCCAACCCCCTGCAAGGCAGGAACCTCAGCTAAACCACCCACGGCCCACCTTTGAGACGGAATTCCATTCCATTTTGTGAGAGGGAATTCCTCCACCCCACCTAGCCTACAGTCTGGCCCTCTACTCCCCAGAGACTTAAAACATTTACATGCAACTGCTGGGAGAGATCATCAGGAGGTTTGGGCTGGGTGTTCATCAGTATGCGGATGATACCCAGCTCTACCTCTCTTTTAAATCAGAACCAGTGAGGGCGGTGAAGGTCCTGTGTGAGTGTCTGGAGGCGGTTGGAGGATGGATGGCGGCTAACAGATTGAGGTTGAATCCTGACAAGACAGAAGTACTGTTTTTGGGGGACAGGAGGCGGGCAGGTGTGGAGGATTCGCTGGTCCTGAATGGGGTAACTGTGCCCCTGAAGGACCAGGTGCGCAGCCTGGGAGTCATTTTGGACTCACAGCTGTCCATGGAGGCACAGGTCAAATCTGTGTCCAGGGCAGCTGTTTACCAGCTCCATCTGGTATGTAGGCTGAGACCCTATCTGCCTGCGGACTGTCTCGCCAGAGTGGTGCATGCTCTGGTTATCTCCCGCTTGGACTACTGCAATGCGCTCTACGTGGGGCTACCTTTGAAGTTGACTCGGAAACTACAACTAATCCAGAATGTGGCAGCTAGACTGGTGACTGGGGGCGGCCGCCGAGACCATATAACACCGGTCTTGAAAGACCTACATTGGCTCCCAGTACGTTTCCGAGCACAATTCAAAGTGTTGGTGCTGACCTTTAAAGCCCTAAACGGCCTCGGTCCAGTATACCTGAAGGAGCGTCTCCACCCCCATCATTCTGCCCGGACGCTGAGGTCCAGCTCCGAGGGCCTTCTGGCGGTTCCCTCATTGCGAGAAGCAAAGCTACAGGGAACCAGGCAGAGGGCCTTCTCGGTAGTGGCGCCCGCCCTGTGGAACGCCCTTCCAGCAGATGTCAAAGAGATAAACAACTACCTGACATTCAGAAGACATCTTAAGGCAGCCCTGTTCAGGGAAGTTTTTAACGTGTGATATTTTACTGTATTTTTGGTTTCTATGGAAGCTGCCCAGAGTGGCTGGGGAGGCCCAGCCAGATGGGCGGGGTATAAATAATAAATTATTATTATTATTATTATTATTATTATTATTATTATTATTATTATTATTATTAAACCCACCCATCAGCACCTTCTAGCATTGTTAGGAAATTACTCTCACAGTCAAGCCACCAGGTACCTCTTAGGAGAAACCACAACCAGCCAGCCATGGCCATTGTCCTGTATGGCCTAGGCCCAGCAGGGGAGGGAGGGACTGCCCAAGCAAAACACATCTATGGCCAAAACGAAGTTCCAAATTGCCTCTCTTATTTTAGTGGCTGAGCCCCAGACCCGTCCCTTGGAAAACGCAGGCAAGCCTTTCGAGTGAAATCCACCCCCGTTTGCCGGCTTCATTGGGGTCAGAAGCGTGTAGCTCTTCTCTTTCGGAGTCTTATTTATCATCATCAGGGCAGCTTTTGGGGTCGTAGGCTTGCTGAATCTTCAGTATGTTATATCCCTGCAGGTTCCACTGGCCGAAATGTTGGAACTCCTCCTTGGGGCTTTCGTCGTCACAACCTTTTGGGTCATAGGCCTGTTGGATTTTGAGGATGTTCCAGCCTTCCATTTCTGGTTTGCCAGAAGGCTGGGCCTCCTCCTTGAAGATGGAGGAGTCTTCGTCGCACCCTTTTGGGTCGTAGGCCTGTTGGAGCTTCAGTATGTTCCACTCCCTCACCTCTCTTTGAGGAGGTGGGGCCACCACCACGTCTGCTTTCTCCATGACAGAAGGCGATTCACCCTCAGAAAACTTGGGTGTGTAAGCTTGCAGCATTTTCAGTATCTTCCAGTCCTTTGCCTCCTCTTGGCCAGAAGGCGGGACCTTCTCCTCTTTTCTAGAATGAGTTTTGTCGTTCTGCACCTTGTCATTGTCGGGTGTTCGGAACACCTTTGCCTCTTTGCCCGTGTAGGATTCATCATCGCAGCCTTTGGGGTCGTAGGTCGCCTGGATTTTCAGGATGTCCTCCACCGGCTTGCCAGAAGATTGGACCACCTCCTCCTTCCTGGAAGGTGCTTCCTCTTCACAACTTTTTGGGTCATAAGCCTGCTGAATTTTGAGGATGTTCCGTCTGTCCATCTCCTGCTTGCCAGAAGGTTGAACTTCTTCCTTATTTGTAGAAGCTTCCTCGTCACAAGCTTTTGGGTCATAGGCTTGTTGAATTTTCAGTATATTCCGCTCTTTGTGCTCCTCTTGGCTAGGAGGTGGGACTTCCATCTCCTTCCTACTGGAAAGTGATTCATCATCGGAAAATTTAGGCATATTAACTTTCAGGACTTGAAATATATCCCAGTCCTTTGCCTGCTCTTTCCCCGAACGTGGGATCTCTGTCCTAGGAGGAGTTTTGTCATTCTCCTGTGTTCGAAACACCTTCTCCTCCTTACCTGTATAGGATTCATCAGCACAACCTTTGGGGTCGTAGGTCGCCTGGATTTTCAGGATGTCCTCCACCGGTTTGCCAGAAGGTTGGACCACCTCCTCCATCCTGGAAGGTGCTTCCTCTTCACAACTTTTTGGGTCGTAAGCCTGCTGAATTTTGAGGATGTTCCGTCTGTCCATCTCTTGCTTACCAGAAGGTTGAACTTCTTCCTTATTTGTAGAAGCTTCCTCGTCACAAGCTTTTGGGTCATAGGCTTGTTGAATCTTCAGTATATTCCGCTCTTTGTCCTCTTCTTGGCTGGGAGGTAGGACTTCCATCTCCTTCCTGCTGGAAGGTGATTCATCATCGGAAAATTTAGGCATATTAACTTTCAGGACTTGAAATATATCCCAGTCCTTTGCCTGCTCTTTCCCCGAAGGTGGGATCTCTGTCCTAGAAGGAGTTTTGTCGTTCTCCTGCGTTCCAGAAGTCCGGAACACCTTCTCCTCCTTACCTGTATAGGATTCATCATCGCAGCCTTTGGGGTCATAGGTCTCCTGGATTTTCAGGATGTCCTCCACCACTTTGCCAGAATGTTGGACCACTTCCTCCTCCCCCTTCCTGGAAGGTACTTCCTCATCACAGCCTTTCGGGTCGTAAGTCTGCTGGAGTTTCAGAATGCTCCACCCCTCAGTCTCCCACTTGCCAAATGGTTGAACCTCCTCTTCCTTAGTCATAGAAGCTTCCTCAAGGCAACCTATTGGGTCATAGGCCTGTTGAATTTTCAGTATATTCCGCTCTTTGTCCTCCTCTTGGCTAGTAGGTGCACCGTCGTCGTCCTCCTCTTCCCATCTATCATCAGCAAATTTTGGTGTGTAAGCTTGCAGGATTTTCAGTATCTTCCACTCTTTTGCCTCCTTTTTGCCAGCGGGTGGAATCTCCTCTTTCCTAGAAGGAGCTTCGTCATTCTCCACTTCCTGTGTTCCAGAAGTCCGGAACACCTTCTCCTCCTTGCCCGTATAGGATTCATCATCGCAGCCTTTGGGGTCGTAGGTCTCCTGGATTTTCAGGATGTCCTCCACTACTTGGCCAGAAAGTTGAACCGCTTCCTCTCCCTTACTGAAAGGTGTTTCTTCATCGCAGCCTTTGGGGTCGTAAGTCTGCTGGAGTTTGAGAATGCTCCACCCCTCCATCTCCCACTTGTCAGATGGTTGAACCTCCTCTTCCTTATTCATAGAAGCTTCCTCATCACAACCTTTTGGGTCATAGGCCTGTTGAATTTTCAGTATATTCCGCTCTTTGTCCTCCTCTTGGCTAGTAGGTGCGGCCTCCTCCTCCATCTCTTCCCATCTATCATCAGCAAATTTTGGTGTGTAAGATTGCAAGATTTTCAGTATATTCCACTCCTTTGCCTCCTTTTTGCCAGAAGGTGGGGTCTCTTCTTTTCTAGAAGGAGTTTCGTCATCATCCTTGACCATATAGGATTCATCATCACAACCCTTGGGGTCGTAGGTTGCCTGGATTTTCAGGATGTCCTCCACCGGTTTGCTAGAATGTTGGACCACTTCCTCCTTGTTAGAAGGTTCTTCCTCTTCACAATCTTTCGGGTCATAAGCCTGCTGGATTTTGAGGATGTTCCGTCCCTCCATCTCCCACTTCTGAGAAGGTTGAACCTCCTCTTCCTTATTTGTAGAAGCTTCCTCATCACAATCTTTTGGGTCGTAAGCCTGCTGGATTTTGAGGATGCTCCTTCCCTCCATCTCCCGCTTCTGAGAAGGTTGAACCTCCTCTTCCTTATTTGTAGAAGTTCCCTTGTCCCCACCTTTTGGCTCATAGACCTGTTGGAGTTTCAGTGAGTTCTGCTTCTCTGTCTTCTGCTTGCCAGAAGGTGGAACCTCCTCTTCCTTATTTGAAGAAGATTCCTTGGCCCCACCGTTTTGCTGGTATGACTTTTGGCTTTTCAGTGAGTTCCGCTCCAACTCCTGATTGTGAGAAGATTTTACCTCCTCTTCCTTATTTGAAGAAGTTTCTTCATCACCTCCTTTTTGCTGGTATGACTTCTGGCTTTTCAACGAGTTCCACTCCAACTCTTGATTGTGAAAAGATTGTACCTCCTCTTCCTTATTTGAAGAAGTTTCCTCATCACCACCTTTTTGCTGGTATGACTTATGGCTTTTCAACGAGTTCCGCTCCTCCAACTCCTGATTGTGAGAAGATTGGACCTCCTCTTCCTTATTTGAAGAAGTTTCTTCATCACCACCTTTTCGCTGGTATGACTTTTGGCTTTTCAACGAGTTCCGCTCCAACTCCTGATTGTGAGAAGACTGGACCTCCTCTTCCTTATTTGAAGAAGTTTCTTCATCACCACCTTTTCGCTGGTATGACTTATGGCTTTTCAACGAGTTCCGCTCCTCCAACTCCTGATTGTGAGAAGATTGGACCTCCTCTTCCTTATTTGAAGAAGTTTCTTCAGCACCACCTTTTGGCTGGTATGACTTTTGGCTTTTCAACGAGTTCCGCTCCAACTCCTGATTGTGAGAAGACTGGACCTCCTCTTCCTTATTTGAAGAAGTTTCTTCATCACCTCCTTTTTGCTGGTATGACTTTTGGCTTTTCAGTGAGTTCCGCTCCTCCAACTTCTGATTGTGAAAAGATTGGACCTCCTCTTCCTTATTTGAAGAAGTTTCTTCAGCACCTCCTTTTTGCTGGTATGACTTTTGGCTTTTCAATGAGTTCCGCTCCAACTTCTGACTGTGAAAAGACTGGACCTCCTCTTCCTTATTTGAAGAAGTTTCCTCATCACCACCTTTTTGGCTTTTCAATGAGTTCCGCTCCAGCTCCTGACTGTGAAAAGATTGGACCTCTGCCTCTTCTTTCTCCATGAAAAGGGGAGCATCCTTCACCACCTCTTCCTCCTTCATGTCTGGGTTAGGCAGGTAGTCCTTCAACCGCAAGAGAGATTCAGGACTTTGCAAAGCATACTCCATCAGTTCATCCATGGAGCCCTGGGCTTCAGCCATGATCGCAAAACTCTTGTTCAAGACATTGTCAGCCAAATCTCCAAAATTGTGGGCTGAGACAAAATCGGAGTGGAGCTCCCTTATGTGCCGGCTGGTTTGGGACAGCTTGTTCCGGAGCTCTTCTGGGATGTCTTTCAGGCTGGCCACCAGGTTCTCGTACGTGCCTTGAAGGTTCTGGGTCACGCTTCGGGACTTTGCCAATGTCTTGGCTTCTATCTGTCAGAATAGAAAGGACACTTGTTCAGATTTATAGTCCCCTGTCCACAAGGAAGCCTCCGCAAAACCAAATAGAATTCCATCCAACCCTAAGGTATCCCCCCTCATTTCACCCTGAGCTCGAAGCACCAGCTTAACAGGTGTGACAGATGCTCATGGAAGCACCTTATAATAAATAATAATAATATTTTTTTATTTATACCCCACCCTTCCTGGTTCAAAAACTGGGCTCAGGGTGGCTAACAACAAATTTAAAACACTTAATTATAAAAGCAGCATAAAATACGGTATAAAAACACAAATAACAATAAAAATCAAAAATCAATTAGATAATTAGATCGCCAAAGAAGAAGCAACAGCTTTAATAAAGATCCAGCTTACTAGCTGCTTTGCTTCTCAATAGTCTCTGGTTGGCCTCTGTTATTTCCTCCGAACGATGGAGAACCTACAAAGAACTCTATATAGGCTCTTGTGGACCCCATAAGGGGAAAGGAGCAGTTTTCGTTTACAACATTCGATACGTCTGCGAGTTGTGCATATTCTGTCTACTTAAGTTGCCACTCGTCTTTGGTTGGGACCTTACTGGTTTTCCACTTTGGGGCTAACAAGGAAATCTTTTATGGAATGGTACTGAATAAAAGAAAACTGCCTGCCCGCTAAGGTCTCATCCTTCCTCTGGAGACCTGGAGAAGGAGGCTGATAGTCCTTGAATTTTCTGGTCCAATCCAAAGGGTCTATAAGCCCTTTTTAAAAGAAGCAACTGAGGTCGTAAAGGAATAGAAGGCAGGTTGGCGTCGTAGTGAATCGCGGTTTCTCAGCTCCACCATGGTTATTGCGAGAACTGCACAGAGAAGCTGCTTTTATTTGACCACCCCGTGTTCCCCAAACTTCAAACTTAAGGTTG
Source organism: Podarcis raffonei (assembly GCF_027172205.1). Classification (NCBI taxonomy): domain Eukaryota; kingdom Metazoa; phylum Chordata; class Lepidosauria; order Squamata; family Lacertidae; genus Podarcis; species Podarcis raffonei. The sequence continues at coordinate 6,565,432 of NC_070619.1, read as the reverse complement.
TTTCCCTCCCCCCGAGAATTGAAATTGGGGGCACTGTTCTTATGCTAGAAAAGGTTGATAAGTTTAAGATAAAATCCTTGGAAGTGAGCATATCTCAGTAAGAGTCACTGGTTCCGGAAATGCCCCCAGATTGGAAGTCGGGAACAGTAACTTGCCCAGAGAAGCAGCGATCTGTGGGTGGTGCTTTGGGCTCATGGGAGATTCGGATGCGCTTCCACAACACAACAATGTGCCAAGGAGCGTGGTTTAGGTAAGGGGGACTTCAGCAGATAATGGAATCGTAGAGTTGGAACGGACCATGAAGGTTCTCCAGCGGCAACCCCTTGTAACAACACGGTGGCTCAGAATTTGAAGAAAAGGGTACCTCAGAGGTAGGGCTGTCATTCTCATCTTCCTCGTCACGCATCCGTAGGGTGATCTCGTCCTCCTCATCGCAACCAGGTGCCGTTAATGTGATGTTAGACACATCTCTGTAGATGGGGTCCTTCTTGCGGCGACTGGTGGGTGCAGGCGGCATCTCAACTTTCACTGGGATGATTATCGGTGCGGGTGCCATCTCAACTTTCACCGGAATGATGATTGGTGGGGGCGGCACCTCAACGTTCACCGGGATAATGATTGCTGGTTGTGGCACCTCAACTATTTCTGGGGGGCTGATTGGTATGGGCAACACCTCGACCTCTGTGGGCGTCATCTCGACCTGTGAGCAGGTGATTTCCTCGCACTCTACGATGGTGCTGTGCGCACGAGGCAGCCCGATTTCCTTGCACTCGATCATGGTGCTCTGAGCAGCAGGCAGCCCGATTTCCTCGCACTCGATCATGGTGCTCTGAGCAACAGGCAGCCCGATTTCCTCGCACTCGATCGTGGTGCTGTGCTCACGAGGCGCCCCAGGTCCTTCTCTCCCGACCATGGTGCTCTGAGCACGAGGCACCCCAACGTCCAGAGTGCTGAAATCTTCATTCCCTTGGGCAGAATTCCGACGCGGGCTCGCGCTCCACTCCACGCAGATCATGCTCATCCTTTCGTTGGACGGACCAATCTCCAGTTCTGCTCTGTGCTGCACCTGATCAATCTGGAAATGGCCATGGGATGGTTAAAAAGAAGAGGATAGCACAATGAATTAGTTGGACACACCTGTGCCCTGCAGGAGCTCTCCAGGGTACCAAATACTTGGGACTGTTACTTCTGACCTGGCTGAGCCCTGTGCGAGTGAGAAATGTTAGGTGTTGTTGCTGTTACACAATTTCAGCCGTGGTGGCTTGTGGCCATTGGGTCTGGTTGGGCAGGAAACCCAGAAGGAGGTGGAACCAGAGGCCATGATGTTTGGCGCCAACCAACCCTTGTTTTGTCATATTCCTCCTCCTTGCCAAGTTTAATGAGGGCAATACTCGGACCAAGGACAAAGAAGCTTGACAGTCCCACCGCCTGGGCTGATTTTAAGTAAGAAGACTGGCTGGTGGAGGCAGGCTGAGGTTGGTAGAGCAGTGCTGCCTAATGGACCAGCCACCACTGCATTTCTTTGTAAACCCTCCCTGGTTAGATGGGATATAGGGAGCCCATGAACAAAGCTCAAATGGGGGTTGGTAAGGTAAAGGGTAAAGGGACCCCTGACCATTAGGTCCAGTCGTGGCCGACTCTGGGGTCGTGGTGCTCATCTCGCTCTATAGGCCGAGACAGCTGGCGTTTGTCTGCAGACAGCTTCCGGGTCATGTGGCCAGCATGACTAAGCCACTTCTGGCAAACCAGAGAAGCGCACGGAAACGCCGTTTACCTTCCCGCCGGAGCGGTACCTATTTATCTACTTGCACTTTGAGGTGCTTTTGAACTGCTAGGTGGGCAGGAGCAGGGACCGAGCAACGGGAGCTCACCCCGTCGCAGGGATTTGAACCGCCGACCTTCTGATCGGCAAGTCCTAGGCTCTGTGGTTTAACCCACAGCGCCACCCGCGGTACAGGGGTTCAAGCCGCCCTTTAGTTCCATTGATTTCAGATATTCCCTGAGAGGTTGTAGAATCTCTTTCCGTCTCCCAACGGTGTTCCAAGAAAGGTCGGAGACTGGCTGGGGATGTTTGGGGACATTGTAATTTTCCATGGCTAATTCTTCTCATTTTCAACATTGGCTCCCAGTACGTTTCTGAGCTCAATTCAAAGTGTTGGTACTGATCTTTAAAGCCCTTGGCCCGGTATACCTGAAGGAGCGTCTCTACCCCCATCGTTCAGCCCAGACACTGAGGTCCAGCTCCGAGGGCCTTCTAGCACAGGCTTCCTCAACCTCGGCCCTCCAGATGTTTTTGGCCTACAACTCCCATGATCCCTAGCTAGCAGGACCAGTGGTCAGGGGTGATGGCAATTGTAGTCTCAAAACATCTGGAGGGCCGAGGTTGAGGAAGTGTGTTCTAGCAGTGCCCTCAGTACAAGAAGTGAAGCTGCAGGGAACCAGGCAGAGGGACTTCTCGGTGGTGGCGCCCGCCCTGTGGAACGCCCTCACATCAGATGTCAAGGAAATAAACAGCTGCCTTTTAGAAGACACCTGACAGCAGCCCTGTGCAGTCGTACCTTGGTTCTCAAACTCCTTGGTACTCAAACATTTTGGCTCACAAACGCCGCAAACCCAGAAGTAAGTGTTCCGGTTTGCGAATGTTTTTTGGAAGCCGAACGTCGGACGCAGCTTCCGATTGAGTGCAGAAAGCTCCTGCAGCAAATTGCAAGCCACAGCTTGGTTTTCAAACATTTTTGGAAGTTGAACGGACTCCAAGAATAGAATACATTCAAGAACCAAGGTACGACTGTATAGGGAAGTTTCAATGTTTGATGTCTCACTGTGTTTTAATTTATTGGAAGCTTCCCAGAGTGGCTGGGGCAACCCAGTTAGATTGGGGGGGGGTATCCTTAACCTTAATGTTTACTATTTCACTCTCTGCCTTTACTCACTACTCACTGGCTACTGTGATTGTTTTGTGTCAAGATTGTTTTGTGTCACCGGGACCCTAACTCAGAGATTGACATTCCAGAGACCCCCACAATGGTGGTAGCTGAACCTTGAGCTCCTGTTAGGTAAAAAGGTAAAGGACCCCTGGATGGTTAAGTCCAGTCAAAGGTGACTATGGGGTTGCGGCGCTCATCTCGCTTTACTGGCCGAGGGAGCCGACTTTTGTCCACAGATAGTTTTTCCGGGTCATGTGGCCAGCATGACTAAGCCGCTTCTGGCGAACCAGAGCAGGCCAAGGGAACTGGCGTTTGTCCACAGACAGCTTTCTGGGTAATGTGCCCAGCAGGACTAAACCACTTCTGGCGCAACGGGACACCGTGATGGAAACCAGAGCACACTGAAACACTGTTTACCTTCCCACCATAGTGATGCCTATTTATCTACTTGCACTGGCATGCTTTCGAACTGCTAGGTTGGCAGGAGCTGGGACCGAGCAACGGGAGCTCACCCCGTTGCGGGGATTTGAACCACCAACCTTCCGGTCGGCAAGCCCAAGAGGCTCAGTGGTTTAGACCACAGCGCCACCCGGGTCCCTCTGAACAAGGCATTCCACACACACCCCTTCAATGGACAAGAATCCCAAAGGCACATTGATGTTGCAGGGAGAGATGGATTGTTAAATTGGGATGGGGGGAGAGAAGAGTTGGGCATACCACTTCCAATGTCTCGTGGAGCTGATTGATGCTCGCTTGGGTACTGCGTCTCGTGAAGCGCAGCTTGCTCAGTGCCATCATGTAGGCCCTTTGACGGAGTTTGTTGGACAGATCGTTGATCCTCACAAGGCAGGCTTGCATCCGGTGGTCTATGGACGTATCTTCGATCTCCGCGACAGCTTTCTTCAGATTTCCTGCTCCGAGTCGGGAGCGGTGAGGGGTTTGGGGAAAGCAGAGAGAGATTGAGGAACCAGAGCACACCTGACCACCCGCCTCACCAATCTGCACATTGCTTTAGAAAACCCACAAATTTATTCGTTTCCTGCCTTCCTTGGAAGGGTCCAAGTTTCTGGACAGAAGGGGTAAGTTAGGCAAAGACTCCTTAAAACAGCCTTTCTCAACCTGTGGGTCCCCAGATGTTGATGAACTACAACTCCCATCACCCCTAGCTAGCAAGGCCAGAGCTCAGGGATGATGGGAGTTGTAGTCCAACAACATCTGGGGACCCAGAGGTTGAGAACCACTGCCTTAAAGCATGGGTAGGCAAACTAGGGCCCGGGGGCCAGATCCGGCCCAATTGCCCAATTTAAATCCAGCCTGCGGACAACCCGGGAATCAGCGTGTTTTTACATGAGTAGAATGTGTCCTTTGATTTAAAATGCATCTCTGGGTTATTTGTGGGGCATAGGAATTCGTTCATTCCCCCCCCCAAAAAAATATAGTCTGGCCCACCACATGGTCTGAGGAACAGTGGACTGGCCCATGGCTGAAATAGTTTGCTGACCCCTGCCTTAAAGGGTGTAAGAGATTAGTCTGAATGGAGGTGTCCTCCAGATGTTTTGGATGAAAGCTCCCATCAGACTATGGGAATTGTTCTAAATATCTGGAAGACGACATCAATATATATTTATTTATATCCCACATTTCCCCTGATTAAAACCATACAAATAAGTTCAATAAAAAGAGCAGGCACGAGCCCTTTTGTTAAAAGCAATCAGTCCCCGAAAGCCTGTTGGAATGAGAAGGTCTCTTCACCTGCTGGCAACAAGGCAGCAAGCAGGGAGCCAGTCTGGTTTCTCTAGGGAGGGAATTGCAAAGTCTGGCAGGAGCCACCACCGAAAAGGCCCTCTCCCGCATCCCCAACAAACATGGCTGTGAGTGTGCCCGGACTGAGAAAAGGGCTTCCAAGGATCTTGGAGGATGGGCAGAGTAGTATGATGGAATACAATCTTTCAGGCAGCTTGGACCTAAGCCATGTAGGGCTTTTAGTCATGGGATGACACTTTGCACTGTGCCTGCAAAAAGGAGGGCTGTTTGTAGCAAGGGGGACGCGGGTGGTCCAGTCGTGACCGACTCTGGGGTTGCGGTGCTCATCTCGCTTTACTGGCCGAGGGAGCCGGCGTACAGCTTCCGGGTCATGTGGCCAGCAGGACTAAGCCGCTTCTGGCGAACCAGAGCAGCACACGGAAATGCCGTTTACCTTCCCGTCGGAGCGGTACCTATTTATCTACTTTCGCTGGTGTGCTTTCGAACTGCTAGGTTGGCAGGAGCAGGGACCGAGCAAAGGGAGCTCACCCCGTTGCGGGGATTTGTACTGCCGACCTTCTGATCGGCAAGTCCTAGGCTCTGTGGTTTAACCCACAGCGCCACCCGCGTCCCTTAGGTATGACTACTTCGTTCCGAATAGTTTGCCTCCTTCGCCTGCCTCATATTTTGGACTACCAACATCTGCACCCAGCACAGCGACTTAATAACTTCCCCTCCAGTACTTTGGTTTACCCAATGTGGATTTAAAGGTAGGTCGCTTGCATTTCCTGGCAAGCAACAAAAGACGTGTCCCATTCCTTTTTTTTAAAAAAAGGAAACCTCAGCCTCCAAAACTCCTAAGCCAGATGGGTGGGGTATAAATGATAATAAGATTATTTTGAAAAGTGTTTTAATACAGCATTTTGCTGGAAGCTGCCCAGAGTCGCTGGGGAAACCCAGTCAGATGGGCAGGGCATAAATAATAAATTATTAGTAGTATTAGTATTTGGCACCATGCTCCAACCGAGTGAGCTATGTCCCTCGGGAACTGGTGGTCTCTCCTTTGTGGGAGATTTTAATACAGAGGTCGAACGTCTGTTCAGGGATTCTTTAGCTGTGATTACCCTTCCAACCACGTACCGTATTTTTTGCTCCATAAGACTCACTTTTTCCCTCCTAAAAAGTAAGGGGAAATGTGTGTGCGTCTTATGGAGCGAATGCAGGCTGCACAGCTATCCCAGAAGCCAGAACAGCAAGAGGGATTGCTGCTTTCGCTGCACAGCGATCCCTCTTGCTGTTCTGGCTTGTGAGATTCAGAATATTTTTTTTCTTGTTTTCCTCCACCAGTCTTGTGGTCTGGTGCGTCTTACAGAGCGAAAAAATACGGTATATGGTTCTATGATTCAGCTGCCTTCTCTCCTGGTGTGACGCTCACATACTTACCGATCTCCTCTTCGGTAAGAGGTAGGTAATGATCCATTAGCTCCTCCGACTTGTCCAACAGCCTGTCGACGGTTCGCACAAACAGCTGGCATACCCTGCAGGTCATGACGTTGTGTGGTTCACATTCTCTGTTGTCGTCTTCGTCCTCGTCGTCCCTTAATTCGCTAGCCAGGGCCCTCGCTTCCTCCTCTGCCGCCGTCAAGATATTTGCTCTCATTTCTCCCAAGACCTGAAGGTGAAAGAGAGTGGAGGAATTCATGTGCTGTCGATGGACTGATTATCTATTATTACAGTGGTACCTCGGGTTAAGAACTTAATTTGTTCCGGAGGTCCGTTCTTAGCCTGAAACTGTTCTTAACCTGAAGCACCACGTTAGCTAATGGGGCCTCCCGCTGCCGCCGCACCGCCGGAGCACGATTTCTGTTCTCATCCTGAAGCAAAGTTCTTAACCTGAGGTAATATTTCTGGGTTAGCGGAGTCTGTAACCTGAAGTGTCTCTAACCCGAGGTATCAGTGTATTATTATTATTTAATTCATTTCTATACCGCTTTATATTTTAAAGAAAAACCTCAAAGCGGTTTAAGGTAAAGGTAAAGATACCCCTGACCGTTAGGTCTAGTCGCGGACGACTCAGGGGTTGCAGCGCTCATCTTGCTTTACTGGCCAAGGGAGCCGACGTTTGTCCACAGATAGTTTTTCCGGGTCATGTGGCCAGCATGACTAAGCCGCTTCTGGCGAACCAGAGCAGTGCACAGAAATGCCCTTTACCTTCCCGCCGGAGTGGTACCTATTTATCTACTTGCACTAGTGTTCTTTCGAACTGCTGGGTTGGCAGGGGCAGGGACCGAGCAACGGGAGCTCACCCTGTCGTGGGGATTCGAACCGCTGACCTTCTGATCAGCAGGTCCTAGGCTCTGTGGTTTAACCCACAGCGCCACTCGCGTCCCCTACCCGGGGCGGGGGGGAGGCACCGCAGGATTTGGCTCCTTGGCGCAAGTGGCCTTTGGGGTCAACGCACCGACTCTATTGCGAAATTGGGTTCTTCCAACAGGTTGTTTCGGAACACCCCCTCCAGAGAAGGAGGAGGGTTAGGAGGATGTACGTGTTCTGTCAGATCTGTCTCCGAAAGGAGGTCCGTTACTACTTCTGGGATGATGAAAGACACTTCTGGAGATGGTTCGTCGGTATTCCATCCTTCGTCCACCCCCTCGACAAACTCTTCCAGTTCCTCATCTCTGCTTCTGCTTCTGGAAGGTGAAAGAACTGGGGGAGAGAGGAATCTAGGGTTTAGTTGCCTGAGCACATGTGAGACTTACTGTATTTTTTGCTCTATAAGACTCACTTTTTCCCTCCTAAAAAGTAAGGGGAAATGTGTGTGCGTCTTATGGAGCGAATGCAGGCTGCGCAGCTATCCCAGAAGCCAGAACAGCAAGAGGGATTGCTGCTTTCACTGCGCAGCGATCCCTCTTGCTGTTCTGGCTTCTGAGATTCAGAATATTTTTTTTCTTGTTTTCCTCCTCCAAAAACTAGGTGCGTCTTGTGGTCTGGTGCGTCTTATAGAGCGGAAAATACGGTAACTACTGAGCAATTATTTTAGTTTAGTTTTTGTTTTTGGTTTAAGTTTAGGTTTAGTTTAGTTTAGTTTTAGTTTAGTTTAGGCTGGATCACCCCCAGACTCTCTGAGGTGAAAGCTGTGTGCTTTAAATAGGTTAAGAAGTAACACCAAACCATTACTTTCTCAAAAATGGAAAATGTTTAAGAGATACTTACAAAAAAAAAAATAACAGCGACATATTATGTATGGTCGTGTTTGAATGACCCTGTGTACATAAAATACTAAGAAAGAGAGGAAAACCGGTACGCTAGGTTGTAAGGAAGTATTAGAAAGTATATTGAATGTAAGGTAATAATTATAAGTACATTCAAAACCACAAATGTCAGCTTTATCGGGAAATGAAGGGAAGTCTATACATTATTTTACTTCAGTTTGTTGTTGTTTTATTTTATGTACCATTATGTGATTTTAGCTTAGCTGTTATCTAAGTGGAATTAGAAGGTCAAATTAACATTCTAGGTTGAACTAATTTATTAATACAATTTAATAGTGTATGTATGTGTATGTGTGAAGTTAAATCTATAATGACATTAATGAATTTCAATAAATAATTTTTTCATCAAAAAAAAATAAAATAAAATGTATGCTGTGAGCACCACCCCTGTTAATGACGAAAGGCATTTGAAAAGCAAGGAAAGGCAGGGAAATGTTTTGGCGGACTTGAACAGGGAATTTGGTAGCCAGGAGACTTCCCACACTTGTTCGATCCCGTGGAAATGTTAAGGATAGTAGGAAAGGATATATTTAATAAGTATTATCCGCTAGCGAGTGATGTAGCAGAGCACATTCTCAATATAACCGGAAGCGAGTTTGCAGATTCCTTTGAATCTCTTAGTTAAGATTATTTCCTGGTGTCCCCTTTAAAAGGTAAAGGGACCTCTGACAGTTAGGTCCATTCACGAACGACTCTGGGGTTGCGGCGCTCATCTCGCTTTATTGGCCGAGGGAGCCGGCGTACAGCTTCCGGGTCATGTGGCCAGCAGGACTAAGCCGCTTCTGGCGAACCAGAGCAGCGCACGGAAACACCGTTTACCTTCCTGCCAGAGCGGTACCTATTTATCTACTTGCACTTTGAGGTGCTGATGTTCTTCCTGGAGGACAGGATTCACTGTTCCTTCTTCACATGTCCAGGGAATTCCGAATTTGTATTAACTCTGTAACATCCTGGCTGGGTTAAACAAGTTAGGGAAGCATCCCAGGGAGAGATTAAGGGGGCAGACTGCAGATTTGCTGTTCGTTTTAAGTGCATGCAAATAAAAATGTGAACATCAGACTGGCTGTTGGATCAGGCCGCCAATTTATTGTTTAAAGGTAAAGGGACCCCTGACCATTAGGTCCAGTCTTGACCGACTCTGGGGTTGCGCCGCTCATCTCGCTTTACTGGCCGAGGGAGCCGGCGTACAGCTTCTGGGTCATGTGGCCAGCAGGACTAAGCCGCTTCTGACGAACCAGAGCAGTGCATGGAAATGCTGTTTACCTTCCCGCCGGAGCGGTACCTATTTATCTACTTGCACTTTGAGGTGCTTTTGAACTGCTAGGTTGGCAGGAGCAGGGACGGAGCAACGGGAGCTCACCCCGTCGCAGGGATTCAAACCACCGACCTTCTGATCGGCAAGTCCTAGGCTCTGTGGTTTAACCCACAGCGCCACCCATGTCCCTGGTGTCCCCTTTAATCCCTCCTTAAAGAATAAAGACAGAAGAGTCTTTCTGATTAAGGTTTACTCTCAGTTCACGATTTGATCCCTGAAAGGCATGCCATACTTGGTAGTTACATAAAGAAACCACGTTGCTTATGTCCTTTCTGCCAGGATACCTGAGAATGGTCACTGATTGCATTACCTGGACAGCCTGGGCCATTCTTTTTGAGATGGTAAATACTTTAGTTTTTGAATCCTACTCTATTCATACACAAAATATGCCCCAAGACAGGATTTGTAGATGGGGAAAAAACTTCTGGGAAAGTTTTCTCCAAGATATTTCCTTCTGCAGAGGAAATATTGGGGGTCATTAAGAGTAAAGATGGCTTAAGAATTGCTCTCCTGTACTATTTCAGACGTGGTTTATACCTTGTGCACTTATGAACATTTATTTCATATTTGACACCTTAGAATTCTTATAACAGGGGTCTCCGTTAGGGATGGAGGAAGAAATAGGACTTCATGTGCATTTAAAAGGCAAATGTGCCCAGTTTGCACTTCCCCCCAAAATATGAAAACTGAAACACAGGTGTCTTCCAAAATCCTCAAGTCTCCAATTTTTGCAATGCAGCTATTCAGCAAAGTAATGTACAGACTTCCTGTTATATATTCAGTGGTCTGTGTTTGCCTGAGCTTGATTCTGGACTAAGGATTCTGAGCTCCTGATTCGATACATGGTGTCCAATCACAGAACATTTCAGGATTTTGGCCTCTGCCATTGGCCCTTGATCGCTGAGCCATGATTCGCAGCTTGGAAGTGTAAACAGCCAATCACGTTGGGAGTGGGAATGGCCCAAGCTTTCAGGAATGTATATAAGCAGCTTTGCCCCTGTTCACCTTACTCACACTGTTCCTCCTCCTCTTCTTGGTCCAGATTGAAGATGCTGGAATCCTCATCCCTTAAGGACACCGAGTCTGAACCGAGGCTGTCCGTCTCTCTCTCGCTAAGCTAACCAACACAAGGAACGGATCTGTTAGGATGTGTCTGCACAGTGCATTTCAAAGTGGTTTTGGGACTCTTTGCCCGACGTGGTTCCCAAGCAAGGACAAATCAATAGCTGTACTCTTATATAAACAACTGAGCAATTTCCATTGTGCAGATGTGATTTCCAGTGTCTGCGTCTGCACAGACGCAATTTTTAGCATCTGCACATGTGCAGACGCGACTTCCGGCATCGCGGAAGCGAGTCCCCATGCTGCGCCACGCCAGTTTAGTGCAGCGCGCGGAGACTCGCTGAGCGGGCGGCTCGTGGGCAGATTAAACAACCCCCGCGGGCTTTAGGCTGCCTACCTCTGTTCTTGGGAATGGACAATTCTACATCTGGGGCAAACTGCTTGCATGAGAGAGATGTGAATTACAAGGCAGGCAACCGAAGCTCAAATTTGTCCTAAATTTAAGGCAGGAGTTCCCCCTCTCTTGTCATAAACCACTTGAAAAGAGCTGAGAATGTAAAAGCTGTTTAGGGGCGGTTTCCCCCACCCCAGCTTGTTGCAACAATTGTAATGCACTGTGCAATTTTTTAATTGCATTTTTATTGCGTCTTTTATTTTATTCGATTACAGTCATACCTTGGTTATCTGTTCGACTTCCGGAACTGTTCGGAAACCAAGACGTGGCTTCTGATTGGCTGCAGGAGCGTCCTGCAGCCAATCGGAAGCCGTGCTGATTGTTTGGCTTCCGAAAATCATTCGAAAACCGGAACACTCACTTCCAGTTTTTGATCGTTTGGGAGCCGAAACGTACAAGTTCCAGGGTGTTCGACAACCAAGGGACGACTGTACAATATAAATTGCATGTAACCCTACGGAGTTCAAATTCCCGATGTTCTCCACAGGAGCACTGTGGGCCACACAAATGAAATTCATGGGTTCATAGGCTGGTTTAGGAAGCCCTGATCTATGGCATGCAATGCTTAGCTGTGATAAAAGAAAAGCACTTGGCGCCTCTGAGCATGGACAGAGTTCTTATCTGCCGTTGCATTTTTCTCTGCTGTGCCCCCAAAGTACCTGGTCTCTGTCTCGCACTGCCATCCGTTGGTTGTCATCCAGGGCGGGGTTTCCAGAGAGAGGGTGAAAGGGAAATGAAATTATTATTTATTCATTCATTTATGTACAGCCGCAAGTCAAATTTGACGGGCATTTCTATTTACAGCCCTGCTGAAAGTGACATTGTGATCAAACCACCAGTAACACGTCCAGTAACACAATTCATGTCCAAAGATTGCAGGGCAGTTTACAGCCATAGAAACACAAAATCAAAACACAAAATTCCCAACATAGAAACCAAAGACCCATTAACCTCCATTCCATAAACACATTTAAAAGGACACAGACTGGTAGGCCGGGTGGAAGAGGGACGTTTTCACCAGGTACCTAAAGTTACACCAGGTACCTAAAGTTACAGAGGGAAGGTGCTCTCAGACAAGCATCCCACAAACAGGGAGCCACCACAAAAAAGGCCCCGTTCTCGCTTCGCCACACTCTGGACCTCTCACGGAGGAGGCAAACAAAGGGCCTTAGATGATGAATACAGAGCTACTCAGTTTATATGGGGAGAGGGGATCCTTGAGGTATTGCGGTCCTGAGCCATTTAAGGCTTTATAGGTCAAAACCAGCACTTTGAATTGGGCCCGGAAATTAATCAGCAAGCAGCACAATCAGGCCGGGATTGGTGTAATACGCTCAACCCGTCTTGCCCCAGTGAGAAACCTGGAATTCTGCACAAGCTGAATAATAATAATAATAATAATTTATTATTTATACCCCGCCTATCTGGCTGGGTTTCTCCAGCCACTCTGGGCGGCTGCCAAACTGCCTTCAGCCCTACATAGAGTAGGAGAGTAGACCAAGCAACCTGCAATCTGCAGGAAGCCATCTTCAAATATCTCAAGAGCTGTCACGTGGACCAGGTGCGCAGCCTGGGAGTCATTTTGGACTCACAGCTGTCCATGGAGGAACAGGTTAATTCTGTGTCCAGGGCAGCTGTTTACCAGCTCCATCTGGTACGCAGGCTGAGACCCTCCCTGCCCGCAGACGGTCTCACCAGAGTGGTGCATGCTCTGGTTATCTCCCGCTTGGACTACTGCAATGCGCTCTATGTGGGGCTACCTTTGAAGGTGACCCGGAAACTGCAATTAATCCAGAATGCGGCAGCTAGACTGGGGACTGGGGGTGGCCGCCGGGACCACATAACACCGGTCCTGAGAGATCTGCATTGGCTCCCAGTACATTTCTGAGCACAATTCAAAGTGTTGGTGCTGACCTTTAAAGCCCTAAACGGCCCGGGGTACCTGAAGGTGTGTCTCCACCCCCATCGTTCAGCCCGGACACTGAGGTCCAGCTCCGAGGGCCTTCTGGCGGTTCCCTCGCTGCGAGAAGTGAGGTTACAGGGAACCAGGCAGAGGGCCTTCTCGGTGGTGGCACCCGCCCTGTGGAACGCCCTCCCAGCAGATGTCAAGGCAATAAACAACTACTTTACTTTTAAAAGACAACTGTTTAGGGAAGTTTTTAATGTCTGATGCTGCATTGTTTATAATATTTGGTTGGGAGCCGCCCAGAGTGGCTGGGGAAACCCAGCCAGATGGGCGGGGTATAAATAATAAATTGTTATTGTTATTATTATAGCCACTGGAAACCGCCGGAGAGAGGAGAGGGCTCTTTCTGGTCTACCATTTGGTTCTCCCATTTGGTGGGAGAACATGATGTTGATCTAGATGGGCAAATGACCTGATCCAACAGGTGATCTCCTCTACGGGACTCTGGTTCTATGTTCTTATGAGCTACCAGGGACCAATGGTCTGTCTCTGTATGTTCTTAGCACCGTAAGCAGAAGTCTGAAGAACGTATGAACACTCTGGCTGCACCCTGTTCTCACAAGGGCCAGTGGGAACCCCGCAAGCTTATAATGTAGAAGAAGAAGAGTTTGGATTTGATATCGCGCTTTATCACTACCCAAAGGAGTCTCAAAGCGGCTAACAATCTCCTTTCCCTTCCTTGCCCACAACAAACACTCTGTGAGGTGAGTGGGGCTGAGAGACTTCAGAGAAGGGTGACTGGCCCAAGGTCACCCAGCAGCTGCAGGTGGAGGAGCGGGGAAGCGAACCCGGTTCACCAGATTACGAGTCCACTGCTCTTAACCACTACACCACGCTGGCTCTCTGGTATTATAATGTATGGTACGGAGGCAACACGTCGAGGGGCGAATGTTGCACTGCAGATGTCCTTCCGACCCCGAAACAACAATGCAAAATAGGGGGCCCCCGATCTCTCTCGCTTTCCTAACACTCACCCTTAGCCATGGTCTCCGGTCTCTGGCCTGGCAGGGTGGGCTAAAAGGAGCCCAGGGTTCATGGCAGCATCTTCCTTCGTTCCATGGGATCTTGGGGCCCAGGATACTCCCAGAATTCCATGCAGCTGTTGTCAAGCTGGGTGATGTCATAGATGCTTGGCGTTGGCTCACTTGCCACAGTGCCTCTAACTCCCAGCAACCCTAAGGAGGAAGGGGGGGGAAACACATCATTGCTTCAGAAAGTGGATCTAGATTGCAAGGTTTTTATTATCGTCATTGTTACTTCGCTTGGCAGAGGAACCGGGTTAGAGGAAGAGGACCAGCTGTGCTCGGTAGCTTTGCCAGGTTTCTGACGGTTCTGCCGTGACCACCTAAGCATAGCTGTCAACTGTCCCTTATTTGGCGGGAAAGTCCCTTATCCCAGCGCCGCGTCCCGCTGCTGTCCCTTATTGATGATGTCCCTTAAATTTCCCGGGTTTCAAAGGAAGCAGCTCCTCTCCCTCCCTCCCTCCCTGCCGGCCAGGGAGGAGGGAGGCTCCAACTGTGTTGCTTGGCTGCGTTGCTCACCCAATAAGGAGTCCAAGAATGACTGGGGGGTGGAGCTTGCATGCCTTGTGCCGATCAAATTGGCAGCGTTGCCTGGGGACTCGCCTTTGCTCAGCGCTTCCCAGCGGAGAGGTGACGGTGGTTTTCCTTGCTGCATCCCCTTTGCCGGGTTGCTGCGCTGTGGGAACCACCGCTTGAGGCTTCGTTTGGCTGCTGGCTGGGCTTTCTGCCTTTTGCTTGGAGGGGCTAAGAAGTTGAACATACCTGTGCTTGGAAGATCCCTTATTTTGGCTGCTGATCCCTTATTTTTGAGGCTGCTGGTCCCTTATTTTCAAATCTGTAAGTTGACAGCTATGCACCTAAGGTCTTGCTTTAACATATTGTTATGAGTTTGGGGGTGCCTTGACTCCCCTAAAATCCTGGGTTTAAGTGGGTGTTGGAGTTTAATCGATGCTTGGAGCAGCCTTTCTCAGCCTGTGGGTCCCCAGATGTTGATGAACTACAACTCCCATCACCCCTAGCTAGCAAGGCCAGAGCTCAGGGATGATGGGAGTTGTAGTCCAACAACATCTGGGGACCCACAGGTTGAGAACCGCTGGCTTGGAGCATCGGGCTGCCAGATGCTGAATTTAGCAGCGTCGCAATGCATGCCCACCCAGTTTTTCCATGCTTAGGAAATCACCTGGGAGAAGTGCAGTGGGTCAGGAGAGGTAGCTAGCTTAGAAAAAGTGGGTCTGTTGAAGGCAGCAAGAGGGACTGATTTGTTTTATATTATTTTATTCAATGCGGTAGTAATGGGAGAAACAGGACCGTCTTGGGGTGTAATGCTTTGAACCCCCTCCAGGCTCAGGGTGTGAACTGGCAACCATCTGTCTCAATAAACAATGGAGTGTGCCTCCAGGGATAAAGTCAAACTGCCGCGTTAGTGTCTCTATTTTCCAGGGACAGTCCCGGAATTACAGAAGCTGTCCCAGTGTCTGGATTGATCACAGTGTGTCCCAGTTCTGCTTTTCCCCGCTCCCCATGTCTTGGAGAACAATTAAAAGTGTTGTTGCAAAAAACGGAGTCCCGTTTATACAGAAAATGAAATCCCTGCCCCAAATGGGGAGGCTAGCATGCGAAGCCCTCCCTATCATTTTGAAGAAAAAGGTCACCAATCCACTTCTAATTCTTTCATTGCTGTGCTTCCGCAACCACCCATTTCTTAGGAAACGCAGAACGTGTTTATTCCTTTATTGTAAATGGAGCTTTACACTGCCTACTCAGAAGGAAGTCCTACTGTATTCAATGGAGCTGACTCCCAGGTAACTGGGTCAAGACTGGGCTGCTTTACACTGCAGTCGAGGGAGTGCAGCCAAGATGGTGTCGTTAGTGGAAGCATTGACTTGAGCTCCGCAGCAGTTGTGCGGTTTTTATTAGTTTTTATTAGTTTTATCAGTTTTTATTCAGCTTTTATCAGCCTCATTATTTTATCTACAACATTTGGCAGCTGTTCCTTAACTAATATATTCACAAAGCTTGAGTTAAAAGGAAAGGAGCTCAGCAAATTGGTCTCAATTACTTGTCTACCTTGGAAGTAGTCTCGCGGAGAACCCTGCTGCAACACCCGACGGAGCTAATGAACGAGGTGAGATTTTTACCAACCTGACCTTTACAAGATAAATAATGGTGACGACCAGGAGTGGCTGTAGAACACTAAAGGGAGCACAAACAAAAAGCACTCGGCCCTTTAAGAATAGGGGTAAAGTCAAGCCGAGTGAGAATCAGCAGGAAACTGAAACTTCTCCCTCCTGCACTGAAGGGCCGCCTGTGCAGAGAGAGGATTGTGTAGAAGAACGCCACAACAAAGGGCCAATAAAGTCCAAAGTAACTCCAAACATAATTGGTACAGCCACCGAAGTGCTCCCAAAACAGAGGCTTAAATCCCAAGCTTCTCCTGAACCATCCCAAGTCCGAGAAGTGGAAGAACTAATGTTAAAACAAATTGCAGAGATGTCTTTGGGAAACCCTAAAACAACAAGAGACTCCTGCTTCCAACTTGAGACAAATGAGGATGAGGATCTATCAGTTATCAAATGGCTTGTGCTTTTAACTGAGGATATTGAAAATATAAAATCTCACCTGGCCACCTGTACAAAAATCCTCACTATAATGATGGACACTTGCAAAACTCTCTGTAGGGAACCCAGTGGGGTGACTGTAGAATTGGAAAGTAAAAACAACTCCTTTCCTACCACCTGCAAAAACAGATTACCAAGGAAGGCCAAAAGATCTTGCAGGGCTACTGCCTTGAAAAGGAGACCCATAAGGTTAAAAAAGAGCAGAAATGTTAAAAATTTTAAGGCAGTGCGTTACAAAAAAATGGATTTTAAAAAGCCCCTTGGTTTAACTTAAAATGCAAACAAGCTAGACGACATCTCTGTGCCATTTACAATGAATATAAATCTTCTGGTGCTTTAGTATTACCTAGGAGTTACCAACAAGCAAAAACAGCATATAAGCAAGCCCAGAGAATGGCTAAGCAAGAGTGGCAACAAAATCGCTGGCAGGCGCTTATAGTCGCCTCTAGTTCATGTAGCTCACGGCAATTTTGGCAATTGGTTAATAGAAGATCAAGGAGATACCCCTTAACAATAATTCCTGCCCCGGTCTGGGAATCCTTTTTAAGGAAATATTTTGCGTCACCAGATTCCAATACCAACGCTCTTGATGATGTATTTGATCATCTCCCCATCTGGCCTCCTACTGACCCCGATGAAATCTTGAATTTAATCTCTAAACTTAAAATCGGCAAAGCCCCTGGGCCAGATTTGGTTCTGGTGGAAGCCATAAAACTACATTCCGACTGGTGGGCAAAAATCCTGGCTGTTACTTTCGATGCTATTAATGCAACTGGAAGGGTGCCAAAAATATGGAAGGACGCTATTATAATTCCAATATATAAAAAAGGCTCCCCAGACGATCCAGAGAATTATAGGAATATTAGTTTACTGTCAATAGTTGGAAAGATATACGCACGTTTTCTGCTGAATAGACTTACCCAACGGGCTGAAGAAAAGAAACTGATAGGCCCCGAGCAAGCAGGATTCAGACCGAACCAGTCAACTACGGACCATGTTTTAGTCTTGCACCATCTAGCCCGGAAATATTCCTCTTCAAACCGAGGCCAACTTTGTGCGGCTTTTATCGACCTTAAGGCTGCATTTGACAGCATCCCCAGAAGGTTACTCTGGGAAAAGTTGGCCCGATGGGGAATTGATAGAAGACTTTTATGGCTAATAATCCAGCTGCATGAAGGGTCGGCTGCTAGGGTGAGAATAACCCCAGCCGGCGATCTCACAAACTCTGTGCCCATCAACAGAGGAGTCCGGCAAGGATGTATCCTAGCTCCTTTTCTTTTCAATTTATTCATTAGTGACATGAGGATACCATTGGCTGAATCTCAGGAAATCATCCATGCCCCCCGTCTCGCAAACTATCGTTGCCCATTATTACTCTATGCTGATGATGCTGTGATTTTATCCTTCTCAAGAATTGGCCTCAGGAGAGCATTAAAATTCTTTGTTTCATATTGTAAAACAAATTCCCTCACTATAAATCAATCTAAATCAAAAGTACTAATTTTCTCAAAAAGTCGGAAATCCTATAAGTGGCAACTAGATGGAAAACCTATTGAACAGGTCTATAAATTTCAATACCTGGGAGTTTTTCTCCAATATAATCTGGGTTGGAAGGCGCATATTGCATATATTTTAAACAAGGCCAAGGCCCTATCCTTTGCGCTTTTGCGCTTTTTCTTTTCGGACGGGGCTCTTCACGTTCCATCTGCCTTGAAAGTATTCAAAGCTAAAGTAATTGCAACATTGGCATATGCTGTTCCTTTATGGGGGACCGCAGTAAACTTGATGCCCTTGGAAGTAATTCAAAATCAGTTTCTAAGACGACTGCTAAAACTTCCTCAGTGCGTTAGTAACGCAGCTATTCGCTTAGAATTAAAAACTACACCTTTAGAAAATACTCTTTGGAGGCGTAGCCTTTGTTACTGGTTATCCTTAAGGCATAGGCTCCCGAATTTGTATTTGATCCAACGCCTCTGGAGAGATAATTTTCCCGTCCTAGGGGCAAAAGAGATCCATTCTAAAGTAGTGACCTGTGGATTGTCTCCATCAGAATTATTGGAATTGGACCTAGCCACAGCAAAAAAAAACCTCACTCAAAAACTTGAGGAGATTGACCTACAACAAAACACCATTTTGGGTAGTGGCACGTGCTCACCATTAAATCTTGGCATAGTGCCCTCACAGCTGATACCATCTTATTTGACTTCTTTGTCTGTAGGGGCCCACAGATATGCCTTTACAGTGGTGCCTCGCAAGACGAAATTAATTCGTTCCGCAAGTTTTTTCTTCTTGCGAGTTTTTCGTCTTGCGAAGCACGGTTTCCCATAGGAATGCATTGAAAATCAATCAATGCGTTCCTATGGAAACCGCCTTCAGACCAGGTCCGGGGACAGTCTGTCCCCCGACCTCTTCTGAAGGCTGGGGGGGGGGGACAAGGGCTTTTCTTCCCACCGCCAGCCTTCAGAAGGCTGTTCTGAAGGCTGGCGGTGGGAAGAAAATCCCTTCTCCCCACCTCCCACCCCGCAAGCTCCGGGGACAGGAGGGCTTTCCTCCCGACTGCCAGCATTTTAAAAGCCCCCAGGACAGCGGAGACTTCTCCGCTGTCCCGGGGGCTTTTAAAATGCTGGCGGGCGGCAGCAAAGCGTTCGCTGCCGCCTGCCAGCATTTTCAGATCGCCCCGGGACAGCAGAGAAGTCTCCGCTGTCCCGGGAAGGCAGGCGGGGGGAGCAAAGACTTTTGCCCCCCGCTGGCCTTCAGAAGAGGTCCAGGACCTCTTCTGAAGGCCGGCGGAGATTTCCCTATGGGCTTTCTTCTTGCGAAGCAAGCCCATAGGGAAATTCGTCTTGCGGAACGACTCAAAAACGGAAAACTCTTTCGTCTTGCGAGTTTTTCGTTTTGCGAGGCGTTCGTCTTGCGAGGCACCACTGTATTGAGGCAAGATTTAACGCCTTTCCTTCCAATGTCTTGAATAATAGATTTTCCAATGGTCGGACCTCAGCGGTGTGTGTATGTGATAATAGATCTATAGAATCTTTACAACATATACTATTCTGTTGTTCACTACATTCAGTTTCTCGGATCAGATTTTTGTCCCCTTTATTATTGGAAATCTCAGGTGACTCCTTGGAAACACAGCTAATATATTTATTGCAAGATTCTGATCCGAGTAGGTCCCTTTCTGTTGCCAGATTTCTGATAACAGTATTAGCCTATGAAAGGAAAAATGGATTACTCTATGATTATTGATTTTTGCCTAAATAATATTGATTTATATTGATAATTTGATATTTTAAGCGCTATATTGTTCTTATTTTAATGGAATTTAGAAACTTACGGTTTGAGATGTATTTGATTTAAACGTAATTTATTAATTTTATCTTGTTATACCTGTTTTGCTGTATGATGTACAGTGGTGCCCCACAAGACGAACGCCTCGCAAGATGGAAAACCCGCTAGACGAAAGGGTTTTCCGTTTTGGAGGCGCTTCGCAAAACGAATTTCCCTATGGGCTTCCTTCGCAAGACGAAAGCCCATAGGGAAATCTCCGGGACAGCGGGGAAGCGCAGCGCGTCTTCCCCACTGTCCTCGGACCTCCTCCGAAGGCTGGCGGTGGGGCGGAGAGACCTCCTCCTGCCGCCAGGCTTCGGAAGGCTCCTCCGAAGGCTGGCGGTGGGGCGGAGAGACCTTCTCCCCGCGCCAGCCTTCGGATGGCTGTCCTGAAGACTTGCGGTGGGAGGAGGGTTTTCCTTCCCACCGCCAACATTCAGAATGCTGTTCTGAATGTTGGCGGTGGGGAGGAAAAACCCTCCTCCCACCGCAAGCCCCGGGAACATAGGAGAAGCGCTGCGCACCTTCCCCTCTGTTCCCGGACCTGTCCTGAAGGCTTGCGGTGGGGAGAAAAGCCCTTCTCCGCACCGCCAGCCTGGCAAGCGGTCTCCATAGGAACGCATTAATTGATTTTCAATGCATTCCTATGGGAAACCGTGCTTCGCAAGACGAAAAACTCGCAAGAAGAAAAAACTTGCGGAACGAATTAATTTCGTCTTGCGAGGCACCACTGTATTGAATATGGGCCTATGGCCGTAATAAACTATCTATCTTTACACTGCAGTCCTACGCATTTTACTCAGAAGTAAGTCCCACTAAGTTCAATAGGACTTACTCTCTGGCATGTATCCTCAGTTTTCATTACTACTAGGACTACGGTATCCTGCCTTATTCCCTGACAGGGAGAACCAAGGCAGCTGAAATTTTATTTCATTCCATTTATCTGTTGTACATGATGTACATGTTGTACCTGAGTGCTCACTGGAAGGACAGATCCTGAAGCTGAGGCTCCAAGACTTTGGCCACCTCATGAGAAGAGAAGACTCCCTGGAAAAGACCCTGATGTTGGGAAAGATGGAGGGCGCAAGGAGAAGGGGATGAAAGAGGACGAGATGGTGGGACAGTGTTCTCGAAGCTACAAACATGAGTCTGACCAAACTGCGGGAGGCAGTGGAAGACAGGAGTACCTGGCGTGCTCTGGTCCAGGGGGTCACGAAGAGGCGGACACGACTAAACAACTAAACAACAAACATGATGTCTTCCCTTGCATGTTTTTTCTTTAAAACAATCCTGTGAAGTAGGCAAGGCAGAGACGTCAACATTGGCTGAAAGTGACAGACGTCAATGTATATACATGTGCAGTGAGATCAAACACTGGAGCAGCTTCCTGATAGAATGTCCCTGTTTTCATGGGAGAAACGTTGGAAGGTATGTTAGCAGCAATGAAGTGACTTCGCCAGGGTGTGTCTCACTGATGGGGTCCAAAGGAAAGCTGAGCAAGACATTTGGCACCAGCTTGGCGGCAGGAGTTGCTGGAAGGAGGTGTACAAAGCGCTATCCAACAGCCTTATGGACTTTGCTCCGGACTGGTGTAGGTTCACTCCTGATTCTTTTCCTGAAGATATCAGTGGAGGTTTAGGATCAGAGTTTTCCTTCTCCTAGATGGGCTCCCTTCCTAGGTTGATGAACTCCATCTGCCCGTTTGCTGTAAAAGAAGAAGTAGTAAAGGAAGAAGAAGAAGAAGAAGAAGAGTTTGGATTTGATATCCCGCCTTTCACTCCCTTTAAGGAGTCTCAAAGTGGCCAACATTCTCCTTTCCCTTCCTCCCCCACAACAAACACTCTGTGAGGTGAGTGGGGCTGAGAGACTTCAGAGAAGTGTGACTGGCCCAAGGTCACCCAGCAGCTGCATGTGGAGGAGCAGAGACGCGAACCCGGTTCCCCAGATTACGAGACTACCGCTCTTAACCACTACACCACATCAAAGGACCCCTGGATGGTTCAGTCCAGTCAATTATGGAGTTGCGGCGCTCATCTCGCTTTCAGGCCGAGGGAGCCGGCGTTTGTCCGCAGACAGCTTTCCGAGTCATGTGGCCAGCAGGACTCAACCGCTTCTGGAACAACGGGACACTGTGATGGAAACCAGAGTGCATGGAAACGCCATTTACCTTCCTGCTGCAGTGGTACCTATTTATCTACTTGCGCTGGTGTGCTTTCGAACTGATAGGTTGGCAGGAGATGGGATGGAGCAACGGGAGCTCACCCCGTTGTGGGGATTCGAACCGCCGACCTTCCGACCGGCAAGCCCAAGAGGCTCAGTGGTTTAGACCACAGCGCCACCCGCATCTGTGAGTACACCTGTCTGCTGTGAGTACAGCATGAACATAACATGCTCTAGCATATGCCATTCTGTATATGTGTAAATAAACCATATATCATAAAGGCACCACAGTCTCTGCTGTGCCTCATTTCCAAAGGATAAATAAATTGGAGTTCTTGTTATTAAATATACCAAGAAAAAGGCACACCAAGAACTCAGAAAAGCACAGAAAAGCTCAAGATACATGTTGATCTACCCATATTTAGTTGTTATCTCTGAGAAACGTAGGAAATAACAGGATATATTTATATTAATTCTTTAAACTTACACAACCCCTTAAAAATTAGCTGATGAAGGTGAATACATCGAAACAGGGCCCTGTCCTGGTTTCTGATCCATAATTGACTTCTGCTCATAGCTGTCAACTTACAGATTTGAAAATAAGGGTCCAGCAGCCTTAAAATAAGGGACCAGCAGCCAAAATAAGGGACCTGCAGCCTCACCTGTTCCAGGCACTCCAGTCTTCCTGTCCTCCTGCAGTCTGGTCAAACTCATGCTGGTAGCTTCGAGAACACTGTCCAACCAACTTTGTAACCAGAGGTTCAACTGAATAGAATCTGAATCACATGCACCACAAGGCCTATGCAGCCTCAACTTCAGATGGCTCCCCGGCCTGGCTTTGCACTGCAAAGTTTGCAGCAGCACGTGCAACAAAATGGCGTCCAGCATTCAAAAACCCCCTCAGCTTGCATTAACTAGCCACACACAAGGCATGCAAGCTCCACCCCCCAGTCGTTCTTAGACTTCTTATTGGGTGAGCAACTCAGCCAAGCAACACAGTTGGAGCCTCCCTCCTCCCTGGCCGGCAGGGAGGGAGGGAGAGGAGCTGCTTCCTTTGAAATTTAAGGGACATCATTTAAGTGACATTTAAGGGACATCCATCAATAAGGGACAGCAGCGGGACATGGCGTTGGAATAAGGGACACTTGACAGCTATGCTTCTGCTCAATGATTGAAACTAAGATCTTCACGTCGAATCTGACTATGGACTAACATGAACTTATCTCATAAACTCTTATCTTTAATTCTGTAACAAATTCTTGTGTTATACATATTCTTATGAGTTTGAGATCTCTGTTTGAGCTTGTAACCTCTATTTGAGTTTGTAATCCTTGTCAGAATACATACTTTGGAATGGATTAGTTTTTGTTACCGTTGACTATTGATTTGCGAGCAGGGACCACTCTCATTTCCAAAGGAAACATGAACCCTGGCTAAGCACCAGGAACCCATGAAATCTTTCACCATTTGGGTGGTGTGCAACGATACATAAAGCCCTGCCTGATTCAGCAAGCTTGGCTCCTGTTCTTCGGGCGATGCATGATTGCCTCTGTGCAAAAGATCTCACCTTTCTACAGAATCTGTTCTAGGGGTTCCTGAATGGGTTGAGATCCTATTGGGCCAAAAAAAAACTGCATCCAGAATTTTTGCACGTCACGCTAGAATGCTGATGAATTTACACCAGGGCCTTTTCTTTAAAAAATGATGCAGATGGAAGGTTCACAGGACTTGCTCGCAAATTTATTGACAGCGGCACAAATTATTATAGCCAGGAAGGGGCAAGCAGAATATAAAATGGAAGAAGGGTATGAAGAGGTATGGCATATAGCTATTAATGATAAATTCAGGGCCGTCTTTACCCGGGGGTGCAAGGGGTGCGGGGCACCCGGGCGCCGAAGAGGGAGAGACAGACAGAAAGAGAATGTGCCAATCTAGCGACAGGAGTGTGCACAGGCGCCTTCCCAAGAAGAACTCGTATATGCGCGCTCGCAAGGGCCCTCCTAGCTCCTAGGAGAGCCAGTGTGGTGTAGTGGTTAAGAGTCTGGTAATCTGGGGAACCAGGTTCGCGTCTCCGCTCCTCCACATGCAGCTGCTGGGTGACCTTGGGCCAGTCACACTTCTTTGAAGTCTCTCAGCCCCACTCACCTCACAGAGTGTTTGTTGTGGGGGAGGAAGGGAAAGGAGAATGTTAGCCGCTTTGAGACTCCTTAAAGGGAGTGAAAGGCGGGATATCAAATCCAAACTCCTCCTCCTCTTCTTCTTCTTCTTCTTCTTCTTCTTCTTCCTCCTCCTCCTCCTCCTCTAGAAATAAGGTTGCTCCCACAACGAAAGGTTGCCCAAGATGGTTCTCCAACGCATGCGCACAATGACCGTCTGTCTTATCTTTCAGGCACCTCCCTGCGACTGTCAGCGCATGCATGGAGTCTTTAAACCAACTCCCAATGTGTTCTTTGTCTTTAGAAAAGCTGGTTTTAAACAAAACACACACACACACAAAACCCCTCCTTTTGGAGCTGTGCAGGCGTGAGCACTATTTATCAAATGACAATAGCGACATAAGCATAATAAAAGTTAATTCGGGGGCTAAACTAATTTTTTTGCGGGGTGGCCTGGGCAGATCTTTGCACCCCTGCGGTGCATATACTAAAGACGTCCCTGGATAAATTAACATGTGTCATTAAGTTAAGACGGGGAATATGCAGGAGGAATGATTTTGGGGAAATATGGAAGGTGTTTGTAGAATTTGTGCCACGAAAATGGAAAGGGGGTCAAACCTGTGGTGTTGAAATTTTGGGAGGTTGGATAGTTACAGTGGACCGGTCTCGGTTTTGGGGCGCACATTTTTATTCTTATTTATTTATGATTATTACTTTGTCCCCCAAAAAAATTAAAAATAAAAACGATGCAGAAACGTGAAGTTGAACTTAGAAATGGTAAAGATATAAGAAACGAATGGACAGATGGTGCGTCACGGCAGCACCATTGTACAGTGGTACCTCGGGTTACAGACGCTTCAGGTTACAGACTCCGCTAACCCAGAAATAGTGCTTCAGATTCAGAACTTTGCTTCAGGATGAGAACAGAAATCGGGCTCCGGCAGCGCAGTGGCAGCAGGAGGCCCCATTAGCTAAAGTGGTGCTTCAGGTTAAGAACAGTTTCAGGTTAAGAACAGACCTCCGGAACGAATTAACCCGAGGTACCACTGTATGACCAGGGGGTGATATTGCAAGAGTTACCAAAGGAGACTAGCTGAGTTTGGCCTGGACATCACCGACCCCAACAGATTGACCTGGCTCCTTACAGCCCTCAGCACAGACTGACCCTCTCCTTTCACCCTGCTTGCACCTGCCTCCTAATTTATTATTTGTACCCCGCCCATCTGGCTGGGTTTCCCCAGCCGCTCTTGGCGGCTTCCACCAAAGATTTAAAATACATTAAATGTCATACGTTAAAAACTTCCCTAAACAGGGCTGCCTTCAGATGTCTTCCAAAAGTCAGGTAGTTGTTTATTTCCTTGACATCTGGTGGGAGGGCGTTCCACAGGGCAGGTACCACCACCAAGAAGGCCCTGTAACTTGGCTTCTCGCAGTGAGGGAACCGCCAGAAGGCCCTCAGCACTGGACCTCAGCGTCCGGGCAGAACGATGGGGGTGGAGACGCTCCTTCAGATATAACGGGCTGAGGCCGCTTAGCTGACAAGACCCCATCACAGTGGGAGCACAGAACCTTTTTCAAAGGAGCACGCAAGCGCAGTCTTGTTTCAGAGAGACCTTTAATTGCAATGGGATCAGTTGCCTGAATCACAAGCAGAGGATTGCGATGGCAAAGTTGGCTTCCATGGGTTTAAGGTTCCTGGGTTGCACAAAACCGGAGCTGTAGTAACCCAAAGCTTCCGTTCCACGGAGGGTTGCTCTCTATCTGGTTTTAGAGCTGGGAATCTTTTGGATACGAAGGCGACGGATGAGGAGGCGAACGTTGCCAGGATGTGGACCCTTCTTCTTCCCCTCTGCTTTCAGCGTTCCCCGTTATCGGAGGCCGCACCCCAGCCGACGGCAGTCCAACCCCTGTCCTGGAAGTGCTAGGTTGAGACAGCCACTGACCTGGCTGGCTTTGGGCCATGAAATCTAGCAGTTCGTCCAGGTTCTCCCGAGCGATGGAGATTCTCTCTCGGCTCTGTAGGATCAGGTAGGTTGGCAGATCCCTGAGGGAGGCGACGGAGGACAAATGAGAGTGGAGCTCTTCCATGCTCTGGTAGACCTGAGCCACTTTTTCCTGGAGGTGAGCGGGTAGCTCAGCGACGTGTGGCAGGAGGTTGCGGTAGGTTGTGTACAACTCGTCGGCCAGGACCCGGCTCATGGTCAAAGCTTTCATCTCCAGTTGCTAAAAGAGGGTAGAGTAAGGTTACCAGACATCCCCGTTTCATCATCATCATCATAATAATAATAATAATAATAATAATAATAATAATAATAATAATTTATTTATACCCAGCCCATCTGGCTGAGTTTCCCCAGCTGCTCTGGGTGGCTCCCAATCGAGTGTTAAAAACAATACAGCATTAAATATTAAAAACTTCCCTAAACAGGGCTGCCTTCAGTTGTCTTTTAAAGATAGCTACTTATTTCCTTCACATCTGAAGGGAGGGTGTTCCAGAGGGCGGGCGCCACCACCAAGAAGGCCCTCTGTCTGGTTCCCTGTAACCTCACTTCTCGCAATGAGGGAACTGCCAGAAGGCCCTCGGAGCTGGACCTCAGTGTCTGGGCTGAACGATGGGGGTGGAGACGCTCCTTCAGGTATCCTGGGCTGAGGCTGTTTAGGGCTTTAAAGATCAGCACCAATACTTTGAATTGTGCTCGGAAATGTACTGGGAGCCAATGCAGATCTCTCAGGACTGGTGTTATGTGGTCCCGGTGGCCACTCCCAGTCACCAGTCTAGCTGCCACATTCTGGATTAATTGCAGTTTCCAGGTCAGCCCCATGTAGAGCGTGTTGCAGTAGTCCAAGTGGGAGATAACTAGAGCATGCACCACTCTGGCGAAACAGTTTGTGGGCAGGTAGGGTCTCAGCCTGCGTACCAGGTGGAGCTGGTAGACAGCTGCCCTTGACACAGAATTAACTTTCGCCTCCATGGACAGCCGTGAGTCCAAAATGACTCCCAGGCTGTGCACCTGGTCCTTCAGGGGCACAGTTGCCCCATTCAGGACCAGGGAGTCCCCCACACCCGCCTCCCCCTGTCCCCCAAGAACAGTACTTCTGTCTTGTCAGGATTCAACCTCAATCTGTTGGCCGCCATCCATCCTCCAGGCACTCACACAGGACCTTCGCTGGTTCTGATTTGAAAGAGAGGTAGAACTGGGTGTCATCTGCATACTGATGAACACCCAGCCCAAACCCCCTGATGATCTCTCCCAGCGGCTTCATATAGATATTAAAAAGCATGGGGGAGAGGAGGGAACCCTGAGGCACCCCACAAGTGAGAGCCCAGGGGTCTGAACACTCATCCCCCAACACCACTTTCTGGACACGGCCCAGGAGGACCGTGTCCCCATACATAATCCTATCATTTCTATTGAAGTTGAAAAGTGTCCCTGGATTCATTGAAAAACATCTGGTAACCTTAAGATAGAGCCCTTTTTAAGTGGAGCAACAGTCCGCCATGGAGGAACAGGGAGAACTTCACCTAACTAAGGCCAGTGGCATAGCAGGGGTTGCCGGTGTGTGGAGCCATGCAGAGGGAGCGAAACGGACAGAGGATGCATGTGCATTCAACTGCCTAATGGCATCCACATCACACAGGAGATCGCAGCCACAGAGGTAAGAAATGAAGAGTCGTTCCATTGTCTGGAGAGTTCACTTCCTGGTTCACAGCTAAGGAAGTGCACAGCTGTATTGAAATTGTGCACCCCTAACAATTTTGCGCCCCCTGTGGCCCTCCCCACGCTACGCAGCTGAATGAGGCCCGCCCTAACACTCCCAGGCTCTCCCCTTTGATTGGCCCTTCGTTCTCAGGCTCCGCCCCTTATCTCTCAGGAAGACGGCTTGTTCCCGTAATTCCACCCCTCGCCACTAGTGGCAGTCTGAGATTGATAGTGCTTCTCAGTTTCCTCTTTCCTAGAAGGGCTGTTTCCGCTGATGGCAACCCACTGGCCAATTTGCCCTTGAACGTCTCCGTTCCTCACCAAGATACCTCAGGCATTAATGAGAGAGACTTCTGGAGGACGCTGGGCTTCTGGGACGGGGCCTCCATCTTTGTATTCCACTGCGGCAAAATGTTTGACAAGCTTTCAGAGACCTTTTGGAAGCTGGAAGGGCCCGGGCTCAGGGAGTGATCTAGCTGAGAGGGGGAATTGAGAGAGAGATAAATAGAGAGGGGGTTACTGCTGCGGCAAAACAAGGAGGACTCTGGCTTGCACAGAAATCCAATTACAGTGGTACCTCGGGATGCGAATGGGATCTGTTCCGGAGCCCCGTTCGCATCCTGAAGCGAACGTAACAAGCGACGGCGTGTCTGCGTGTGCGCGGGTCGCGTTTTGCCGCTTCCGCGCATGCGCGTGACGTCATTTTGAGCACCTACGCATGTGCGAGCGGCGAGACCCGGAAGTAACATGCTCCGTGCCGCGGAGCGCAACTTGAACGCGCTCAACCCAAAGCACATTCAACCCGAGGTATGACTGAACCGTATTTTTCGCTCCATAAGACACACCTTTTTCCTCCTAAAAAGTAAGGGGAAATGTCTGTGCGTCTTATGGAGCGAATGTGTGGTCAGTCGCTGGCTCTCTTTCTGGCCCCTTGCCCAGGCCTCCATTGTCGAACGTTCTGCAGATGGAGGTTGTTTGTTTCTCCATCAAAATGTGACTGGTTGATTAGATTATCTGTCCGGAAACTGTAGAAACAAGTCTCTTCCCTTTCCTAAAGAAGCTGCAGAACTGTGAGTTGAACCCCATAAAAACAGGATTTTTTCCCTTTGCAAAGTAAGCTCAACAACTTTGAGCTGATCCTCAAAAAAAGGGGCTTTCCCCCTTTTCAAAAGAAGATGCACGACTGTGAGCAGATCCCCCCCCCAAAAACAGGGCTTCCCCCCTTTCCTCCTCTAAAAACTAGGTGCGTCTTATAGTCATGTGCGTCTTATGGCGCGAAAAATACGGTACTGTACAGCATGCTAAAACCTGAAGGGCATCTGCTTCCTGGGAGTGGCATTGGCTGGGCTTCTGTGATGTCACAGAATTCACAGGGTGGACAGCTCTCCATCAATATGGCTGACACCTTGGAGCAGGCTTCCTCAACCTCGGCCCTCCAGATGTTTTGAGACTACAATCCCCATCATCCCTGACCACTGGGTCCTGCCAGCTAGGGATCATGGGAGTTGTAGGCCAAAAACATCTGGAGGGCCAAGTTTGAGGAAGCCTGCACTATCTCTGCAGCTTTCTTATGGCACCTGGAAGCATAGATTTGATCCAAGGCGGGAAGAGTGCACCCAGTTATTCTCTCCGCAGTCTTTACAACCCTGGACAGCATTGTTTTTTCCCTAGCCGTGCAGCCCCCAAACCACACACACAGACCATAAGTTAATACACTCTCCACAGCACAATGGTAAAATGCCATCAACAGGTCCTTTGAGAGATTGTTTTTCTGGAGGATTCTCAGAAAATATAACCTCTGCTGTGCTCTTTTCACCAGGTCTTTGCTGTTTTCTCCCCAGGTTAGGTCCTCTCTCAACTCCATTCCCAGAAATTGAAACACTGAGACTTGTTTCACACATTTCCCTTCAACGGTGGAGAATTTGCAGCGAGCCACTACTGCCCAATGTTCAGCCTCACTTACCATGTTCAACACCTGATCGAGCCGCGAGAGCTGTTCGTTGGTGTTTTTGCGAGTCGCTTTCAGCCGGTGCAGCACAAACCTGAAGACCCGGTTTCTCAGCTGGGTGGAAAGGAAGTTGATCCTCATGAAGCAGCCCTCCTTGCAGAGGTCGTCTTTTGACGTGTCACGCTCTTCTTTCTTCCCGCCAGCGTCAGCTGAGAAAAACATGCAGATAAGAGGTGCAAGGTGATGCAATTATATGGGGCTCAGATTTGGACTGGCACTCCCCGTGGATCTACGGAAGCGGTCCAATCAAAGTTCTTAAGGCAAATTTTCTCTGTACCATCCTGTCTCCCAAACGCATCATTGCGCCTAGAGGCTAATCTTCCCCCGGTAGAATTACGGATCTGGCGTAGGACACTTACCGTATTTTTTGCTCTGTAAGACTCACTTTTTCCCTCCTAAAAAGTAAGGGGAAATGTGTGTGCGTCTTATGGAGCGAATGCAGGCTGCGCAGCTATCCCAGAAGCCAGAACAGCAAGAGGGATTGCTGCTTTCACTGCGCAGCGATCCCTCTTGCTGTTCTGGCTTCTGAGATTCAGAATATTTTTTTACTTGTTTTCCTCCTCCAAAAACTATGTGCATCTTATGGTCTGGTGCGTCTTATAGAGCGAAAAATACGGTAACTATTGACTTTGCCTAAACTCAAATCCCCCCGGTCTAATATCCCTAGTGTTGCAAGATTGTCACAGGAGCGCCTGGACTAAAATTATCTATCAAAAACTTCAGTCTTGTGGCTTATCACCACAACAGCGTCTCACTTTGGGTTTAAGTAAAGCAAACAGTCTAATTTGTCAGCGCCTAAATGATAATCGAGCGTCGGAACAACTTGGCCGCAATAAGGAAATTTTGCCCATGGTTTGACTATTTTCCACCTTCCCATTTCGACTCTCTGCCATCCTATCTGTATAACCTAGCAATTCTAAAACATAGACACGCTTTTACTCTTGCAAGATTGAATGTCTTGCCCTCGGCTGGACTTGAAGGACTATTCCAACAGATTCCACACGAAAAACGCTTATGTCCCTGTGGAGATGGCAGTCCCGAATCGGTGGCGCATGCCCTTCTGGCTTGCACTCTTTGTATAGACTTGAGGAATGAGATTATCACCCCTCTTTTATTGTTGCCCAACCACTGCCGCAGTGTCCTTTCTCATGGCAGATCAAGATGAGCAGGTGACAGCAACCCACTCTGGAAGAATGGCAGATGAAGCTGATTGACTGTATGGGATTGGCAGAAATGACTGGCAGAATCCGTGACCAGGGAGAAGAGTCGGCAGAAGAAGATTGGAAAAAATTTAAGGACTATTTACAGAAATATTGTAAAATTAAGGAATGTTGAATGATGCTGGATTGAAATTAAGTGGTTTCTAGCTGTAATGGTATAAAGGAATATGAAAAAATGGTTCTTTATAAGTAAAAATTTAAGGTTATAATAACCTAAGATGTTGGATAGAAAATAAGGTGTTTTTATAAGCTGTAATGCTTTGAGATAAGGATTTGCTGAACAAATAATTTGAATTGGACTACAAGAAGGGGAGGTATGAAGAGGTCAGAGAAATATGTTATTGAAAATTAAGTATTGTGAACTATATGTGTTTTTAATTTTTTTTGTTTGTTTTTTGTTTGTATAAAAATTGAAAATTTTAATAAATATCTTTAAAAAAAAAGATGAGCAGGTGACAGCAAAGGTGGCAAGGTTTTTAGCTGGGGCAATCAGAATAAGATCCACTATTTGACTATTTATATATTTAATGTATTTTATATAATCGACTTTTTATTTCTATTCTTCGTATATCGTATTGTCTTATTTATTTTATAGCATAGTGCCTTGATTATTGCTTTCATTTTATGGCTCAACGGTCTCGTTAGTAAAATTCTTGTTAAATTACTCTTTTAGGGGTTGTTTTTCAAAGACTGGAACGGATTAATCCATTTTGCATTACAGTGGTACCTCTGGTTACGTACTTAATTCGTTCCGGAGGTCCGTTCTTAACCTGAAATTATTCTTAACCTGAAGCTCCACTTTAGCTAATGGGGCCTCCTGCTGCTGCTGTGCCGCCGGAGCACGATTTCTGTTCTCATCCTGAAGCAAAGTTCTTAACCCGAGGTACTATTTCTGGGTTAGCGGAGTATCTAAGCTGAAGTGTATGTAACCCGAGGTACCACTGTACTTTCTATGGGAAAGCACAACTTGGTTTTGGAATGCTTTGGTTTTGGAACGGACTTCCAGAACGGATTAAGTTTGAGAACCAAGGGACCACTGTATATTCAGAGAACAACGGGTAAATGATATGCAACATTGCTTTAAAGTTAAACAAACAACCTTGGTTGCCAAAATGGTTGCCTATTTCTCACCGGCGCTGGTGTCTGGTAGAGGAAGATAATAATTCAGCCACTCCTCAGACTTCTCCAGGGCTCGGTCGATGGTGTTTGCAAAGACCTTCCCAATCGGAGAGTCCACAAACGAGTTGATGCTATTTGCCATGGAGGAAGTGCTGGCATCCTTAATCTCGGAGGCGATGTCTTCCATGGCGTCGTGAAACGTCTTGTCTTTTCCCCTCTGGGTGAGCGTGGCCGCTTTGGGCTTGAAGCGCGTCATGTCTGAAGGGGCTGGCTCCACCCTTGCAGGCAAGGCCTAGGAGGTGGAGAGAGGTTAGGAACAGGATGAGAGGCAATACCGTGCCCTGAGCCAGGACAAAAATTGGCCGCTCCCTCCCCAAATACCGTAATTTTTGCTCTATAAGACTCACTTTTTCCTCCTAAAAAGTAAGGGGAAATGTGTGTGCGTCTTATGGAGCGAATGCAGGCTGCGCAGCTATCCCAGAAACCAGAAGAGCAAGAGCGATCGCTGCTTTCGCTGCGCAGCGATCCCTCTTGCTGTTCTGGCTTCTGAGATTCAGAATATTTTTTTCCTCCAAAAACTAGGTGCGTCTTGTGGTCTGGTGAGTCTTGTAGAGCGCAAAAATCGGCACTTCTTTATTTTCGCGATAATTCCTTTCGGTACGGTTGGTTTTTTAAATGGCTCTTCCCAGTAGCTAACCATATAAATATTGGTATTATTATTATTATTATTACTACTACTATTATTATTTGCACCCGTATGGGACAACTGCATATTATTATTACTACTACTATTATTATTTGTCCCCGTATGGGACAACTGCATATTTCTGCATTGCAGGGGGTAGGACTGGATGATAGGGTCCCATCCAACTCTACGACTCTATGATTCTATATTATAACCAAATATTTCATGGTGGTTTCTGAGATCAAGGGAGCAGGGCTTTGTACCCTTGGATACAAAATGGCAGGCTGAAACTTTCAAAACCGGTTTTGAAACTCAATTGGTTTTTTTGGTTTCTTAGACTTCGTGAGCCATGCCAGGGGTTAGGGCTATATAAAGGTAAAAAAGCAAAGGACCCCTGGATGGTTAAGTCCAGTCCAAGGTGACTATGGGGTTGCAGCACTCATCTCGCTTTCAGGCCAAGGGAGCCGGCGTTTGTCCACAGACAGCTTTCTGGGTCATGTGGCCAGTAGGACTAAACCGCTTCTGGCGCAACGGGACACCGTGACGGAAACCAGAGTGCGCAGAAACACTGTTTACCTTCCTGCTGGAGCGGTACCTATTTATCTACTTGTGCTGGTGTGCTTTCGAACTGCTAGGTTGGCAGGAGCTGGGACAGAGCAACGGGAGCTCATCTTTTCATGGTGATTCGAACCGCCGACCTTCCGATCGGCAAGCCCAAGAGGCTCAGTGGTTTAGACCACAGCGCCACGCGCTCCCCTTATACAATGGTTTTAACTGTCTTTATATGTGCAGTTTTTGAAATACAAGTTTTTGTTGTGAAATTGTTTTGAGATGCTTTATAGGAAGTGGTTAGTAGAAGAAATGGAACAATAAGTGTACCATGTTCTAGCTGGCCAAAGACTACCTTAGTTTCTGTTTGGGTCACAATCTCCTTTCCTGAGCGGGAGGCCATGGGAGGTTCGTAGTTCCTTAGCGATGTTTCCTTAGAGACTTTCTCTGCGGCTGCTTCAGGCTGGAAGCGGAAAGGAATGAAAGGGGCAGTGGTAAAAAGGGGAGCTGAAAGCTGGGGGAAAGTCAAACTGTGGCGCTCACAGCACCAAGATGCTGTGATGGCGACCAATTTGGAGGACTTTAAAGGAGAATTAGGCAAATTCGTGGAGGGAGAGAGGGCTACTGGGACACAAATTCTGGGGTGTTGAAAACGGAATGGGTTTTCATGGGTGCACAAGGTAAACACACAAACTGTTAACGGAGAAACCTGAGGGCTCCCTTGGACAAAAAACAAGGACACCAGCCAGGAATACCAGAGCAAAACAGCAGCCAGTCGGCTTGGTCTTTATTGAAGACTGTTGCGACAGGACTCCCACCTGCCACCAGGTGGAACAAAATGGAAGCCCTGAACAAAAGAGAACCCAAACTTTTATTGGCTGCTAATCCCCATGTTACACCCCCCCCCAACCACATCACTAATATATCACGGTTACTTCATGAAAGGGGAGGTCTGGTGGCCGTAATCTGAGCATCTGGGACCTGCCCCAGGGTTCCCCTTGCCTTCCACCAAACACCCATCAAGTGTAACAAAAGAGATATTTACATTTCCCTGTTTCCCAGCCAAGTGAATCACATCCTTTTGTCTTCATCTGGGTTTGTTATTTCTGGAATGGCTACCTGTCTGGCACTCAGGTATCAGAATACCAGGGATTATCCCTCAGGCAGAGGGGCTGCTGAGGAGCTGAGCTCACATGTCTATATGAATTTCTGAAGTTTTCCCAGTGAGCCAGTACATAGGTACATTTATCAGTGAAATGTTACATTTGGTATCCTGCAGCAAAGGCCCTTTGAATAGATGGGAAGAAACTGCGATGGAGTGTTTTGTGGGGACAAATCACAAAAGTCACAAAAGCAATTGTGCTGATTTTGGTAGTGGGCTGCATGCGCATGATATCTTCTGGAGGGGCAACCCCCCCCCAACCTATACATAAATTCCTGCAACAATACGAAACATGTAAAACCATATCTGAATTAGTACAGGGCAGCAACCCCAAAGCTATTTCGACTCTCTTGAATGACTCCAAATATTTCCCGGTAGTAGAAGGAAGTAATAATAATAATAATAATAATAATAATAATAATAATAATAATAATATCATTGAATTTTGGGCCATGCTGGGAGTTCGTCTATTTAATAGAAATTATACATCGCTTGGTTGTTAACACCCTCAAAATGGTTTACCAAGAGGGGGAAAAAAAACAATAAAGTCATCAGTAAAAACAGTTGAAAGCAACTATTTAAAACATATTGGGGGAAATAAACTAAGAACAGATTGAAACACACGTCCACACATCTGGGAAGTCTTGCCTAAACAAAAAGGTTTTTAGCAAGCACCAAAAATAGTACAGTGAAGGTGCTCGGCATCAAGTGGCAGGGAGTTCCGAAGTGTAGCTGCTGGTGGACTAAAAGATCAACCGGAATCCAACAGTAGGGGCACAGATGTCCCCTATTCTCATAGCTGTCAACTTACAGGTTTGAAAATAAGGGATCAGCAGCCAAAATAAGGGGTTTTGCTTAACTTATACATCAATGCGGCACTGATGGAGCCATGCTGCTTTTGCTGCCGCTGACTGTGTTTTGCAGGGGGTTGGACTAGATGTTCCTAAGGGTCTACAACTCCCACCAAAGAAGAGGGGCAGACAAAACTGATGAACGACGTAGAGATGGCAAAGCTTACAGGCAGAATTAGAAACCAGGAAAAGGGCCTCTTTAACAAAGAATGGGGAAGGTTTATAATTTAGTTGAAAAGCTGTTGTAAAGAGTGGCATACATTGGTAGGATGGACAGAAGACTTGTAGTAAAAATTTGAACTATGGATGGACAAATGATTTATACAAATAGAGTTATGAAAGGGATGCAGAGGGGGAAATTGCTACATTAAGATGCTGCACTGGTTGGAGGGGATGCTAAGCAGCACGTCGGGGCTGCCGTCGTCCTGGCGCGAGGAGTTCCATCGGCCCTTCCCCGCCCGAGAGAGAGGGAGGGAGACTCTCACACATGCCACCCGCGAGCCTGGCATGAAGTGGTTGCAGCGCCGCGGCCGCGGCTGAAGCACCGCCCTTCTGCGTCCCTCCCCATCCCTTCCTCTTCCTCCTCTCTCAGGCCTCCTCCTCAGCCGCTGCCGCCGCTGCCGCCTCTGGCTTCCCCTGGCAGCGCGGTGGAAGTCTCGCAAGAGAGGGGCTGCCTGCCCACCCACCGCCACCCGTCTCCTCACGACGTGCCCCTGAGGGGGAAAAGGGAGAGACAGAGACGCGGCAGCTCGTGCACTCTCTCTTACGGCAGAGGACCCTGAGCCACTGCTTCCCTCCCGAGCCGGGCGAACATGAAACCCGGGAAATTTAAGGTACATCATCAATCCGGGACAGCAGCTGGACACGGCGCTGGGATAAGGGTGTTTCCCACCAAATAAGGGACGGTTGACAGGCATGCCTATCCTTGCTCTATAACAGCGTTTCCCAAAACTCAGGTCTCCAGCTGTTTTTGGACTACAACTCCCATCATCCCTGGGCACTGGCCCTGCTAGCTAGGGATGATGGGAGTTGTAGTCCAACGACAGCCTGAGACCCAAGTTTTGGGAAACGCTGCTCTAGAAGCACGCACCTTCCATAAATTAACAGGGCATTGCCGCTCTGCTTCCCAGACCCCATTCTCTGCAAGACAGGCAACCTTGATAATACGGCACCTTTTCAGCTTTCGCTGCTACTTGAGAAAACATTCAGCAACCGTAAAGACCTGGGGACGTTGAAAATAAATAAATAAAAAAGCACTCTTCGCATTCTCAGGAGTCTCCTTCACTGGAGAGACCCTACTCCCTATCTCTGTGGGGATCTAAAACCCACCTCAAGATTTCCTGAGGAGACTAAATCTGCCAGTAAGCGTTGCCCTCCAGACCAGTAGGACTGATAGAAAAAAGAAACATTTACTCGATGGGCAGTTTTTTCCAAAGGCCCTTTGAGAGGATTCGTTGCGGTCAAAACCAGCAGAAATAACAAAGCAAAAATGAGTTCTTGTTGTTGCCGCTTTGCATTTTCCTTCCTTCCCCTCTGCAGCTTACTGTCTCTTGAAGAAGTAACAGACCGGATAAATAATATTTTTTCCTCGGGAAAAAATGAATGATAAAAATACGGTACCTTTTCCACCGCCTGGAAAACCGAAAACGCATTTGAGGCTGAAGCCCAGGGGATAAGCGGCTCTTCCTCTGACGCCTGCCGAGGGGGGGTCCTCGCTTTCTCCGGTTGCGGATCAGGGCCTGGCAGCGGCGGCTGGTGCATGGCGGCTGTTTCCGTGGGGGCTGCTAGCTGAGGTTCCTCCTCCCGTGGCTGTGGAACGACAGGCAACACTTGAGGGGATGGCGGCAGAGAAACAAGCGACCCCCTCTCTGTTGGCGGAGTCAGCGGGGTCACCCTATCCCTCTCTATAAATGTCCTCTCAAAAATCACCCACTCGCTCTCCAGGGATGGCACTGGGGGAGACATTCGCCCCCTCTGCGGGGGTGTCGGAGGGGGCACCCATTCCCTCTCTGGGGCTGTAAGAGGGGTCACCCACTCCCCTTCTGCTGGTGGCGGTGGTAGCATGGGGGCTGGTGGAGGTGAAGACGCCAGAACATATTCCTGTGAGCCTTTCTCTTCCGGTAAATTTTCTGCTGATGTTTCCTTCCATTCCTCCTCTTCCTAGCGGAAAGAAATCGCTTTTAGTACGGACTGGCACCGCAGAGCTTCTGAACAAGGAGTTTAATAGAAGCGACATGTTCTGTAGAAGAAATATCCTGGGAGCATACAATAATTTTATTATTTATTCCCCGCCCATCTGGCTGGGTTTCCCCAGCCACTCTGGGTGGCTCCCAACAGAGTATTAAAAACACGATAATACATCAAACATTAAAAACTTCCCAGTACAAGGCTGCCTTCAGGTGTCTTCTAAAAGGGAAAGGTACCCCTGACCGTTAGGTCCAGTCGTGGACGGCTCTGGGGTTGTGCGCTCATCTCGCTCTATAGGCCGAGGGAGCCCGCGTTTGTCCGCAGACATATTCAAGCATGACTGGTGGCCAGCATGACTATGCCGCTTCTGGCGAACCAGAGCATGCCGTTTACCTTCCCGCCGGAGTGGTACCTATTTATCTATTTGCACTTTCAAACTGCTAGGTGGGCAGGAGCAGGGACTGAGCAACGGGAACTCCCCCCGTCGCGGGGATTCGAACCGACATTCTGATCAGTAAGCCCTAGGCTCTGTGGTTTAACCCATAGCACCACCTGCATCCCTAGATGTCTTCTAAGATTGTTTATTTCCTTGACATCAGGGCGTTCCATAGGGCGGGCGCCACCACCGATAAGGCCCTCTGCCTGGTCCCCTGTAACCTCACTTCTCACAGTGAGGGAACCGCCAGAAGGCCCTCGGAGCTGGACCTCAGTGTCCGGTCTAGACGATGGCAGTGGAGACGCTCCTTCAGGTCTACTGGGCCGCGTCCATTTAGGCCTTCAAAGGTCAGCACCAACACTTTGAATTGTGCTCTGAAACATACTGGAAGCCAGTGTATCTCCTTTAGGACCGGTGTTATATGATCTTGGCGGCCGCACCCAGCCACCAGTCCAGCTGCCACATTCTGGATTAGTTGTAGTTTCCGGGTCACTCTCAAAGGGAGCCCCATGTAGAGCGCATGGCAGTAGTCCAAGCGGGAGATAACCAGAGCATGCACCGCTCTGGTGAGACTGTCTGCAGGCAGGGAGGGTCTCATCCTGCCTAAATGTGAACCAAACCACACCCCTACCTGGTCCCCACCTAGCTGATTTTTTAAGAAAAACAACGTACCTCCTCTGGCAATTCCTGGTGGGATGCTATCTTATTTTGGGGAGCCCTGTAAGCGGCAAGTTGCTCTTCGAAGGAATGTCGCAGCCCGCTCCCTGGTCCCTCCTGAGAAAAGCTATCTCCCAGTCCCGGGAACAGCTCATACTCTGATATCGTCATTTGCATCACCAGCTCGTTCTCATTGGTGCCCAGCAGCTCCTCGTCCTGCGACGGCTGCCTCTCAAGTCTCGATTGAGCTTCTGTGGCTGCGGGGAGAGCATATTGTGTTATCTTCCTTGCCCGCGAGCCCATCTAGGAGACGCCGCTTACCAGCTCCCCGTCTTCTCCCCCACCATTTTTTTTATTACCGTATTTTTTGCTCTATAAGATTCACTTTTTCCCTCCTAAAAAGTAAGGGGAAATGTGCGTGCGTCTTATGGAGCGAATGCAGGCTGCGCAGCTATCCCAGAAGCCAGAACAGCAAGAGGGATTGCTGCTTTCACTGCGCAGCGATCCCTCTTGCTGTTCTGGCTTCTGAGATTCAGAATATTTTTTTCCTCGTTCTCCTCCTCCAAAAACTAGGTGCGTCTTGTGGTCTGGTGCGTCTTATAGAGCGAAAAATACGGCGGTTTTCACAATATTATAAACAAACAAACAAAAACACACAAAACAAACAGAAACCATAGCCTTATTGACAATTACAGTTATTAACTTTGTTAAGTGACTTCTTCACTTCCCCTTGGTTGAATTTCATTGCACGTCCTTTTAACGGTTTTCCAAATCCCAATTTTACTTAAACATTAACATCCTTGGATCTTCAACTTATGGAATTTAACATATTAATTCATCCCTTAAGATAAATAAAATCCTAAGCCCATTAAGTACCTGAAAGCTATTTTCAGTTAATTTAACTTAACAAACCTAACTAGATAATCATTCAGTTTATTCCATTCTTCCTGATACTCCTCTTCCTTCTGGTCGCGGACTCTTCCGGTTAGGTCGGCTAGCTCCGAAAAATCCATCATCTTACCAGCTCCCCGTCTTCGCTCGCCCGCCAGTCTGGTTGGTACTCACTTAAATACCTCGTGGTTGAGGGTTCAAGGCTGTTGCTCTTGGTAGTGGTGGAAATCCTTCGGATGGCTTCATCGGGGACACACAGAATGCTACTTGTGGTGTGAGGGTTCTTCGTGTTCGGAGGCCAGCTTGGGTTGTGCAGGGTAGTATCTGAAAGCTGAGAAACGAGGGATGGGGAGGTTGGTTCGTAGAGTCTCCAAGCGACCAAAAAACAAGGTTCTGCTTCTTAACAAGAAAAGCGCTGCAGTCCCGGTCACTTACCGTATTTTTTGCTCTATAAGACTCACTTTTCCCCTCCTAAAAAGTAAGGGGAAATGTGTGTGCGTCTTATGGAGCAAATGCAGGCTGCGCAGCTATCCCAGAAGCCAGAACAGCA
Source organism: Podarcis raffonei (assembly GCF_027172205.1). Taxonomy (NCBI): domain Eukaryota; kingdom Metazoa; phylum Chordata; class Lepidosauria; order Squamata; family Lacertidae; genus Podarcis; species Podarcis raffonei. The sequence continues at coordinate 6,525,394 of NC_070619.1, read as the reverse complement.
AGAGGGATCGCTGCTTTCGCTGCGTAACAATCCCTCTTGTTGTTCTGGCTTCTGAGATTCAGAATATTTTTTTCCTTGTTTTCCTCCTCCAAAAACTAGGGGCGTCTTGTGGTCTGGTGCATCTTATAGAGCGAAAAATACAGTAATCTTTTTTTTTTTTTTAAGATATTTATTAAAATTTTCCATTATAATACATTAAAAAATCAAAAAAGAAGAAACAAAAAAGTTTAAAAACACATAGAATTCACAATCCTTATTTTCAATAACATATTTCCCTGACTTCCCCACACCTCCCCCTCTTGTATTCCAATTCAAATTGTTGGTTCAACAAGTTCTTGTCCCTAATTTTTAACCTTTTTATACTTTATATTTTATATTTAGTTCATTTTGAAAAACCAATTTTGCCTTGTAGACATCAATGATTATACATCAGTGCTTATTCTTAAAGCCTTTTTCTAAAGTCGGCCTAAATTCCCTTCCACGATTTCCTCAATTCTCATACAAATAACAAAACAAGAAAAAAGCAAAACAGATTATAATTATACACCCTTTGGATTCCCAAACTCCACCCCCCCTTTCCCGGAAAAATACAGTAATCTTATCTACCTCAGTGACGTTGCAACGGTGGCGGGGCGGTGTCTGTGGGGGGTGACAAGAAAGCACCCCGCGACGGCCCTCTATGTACTGTTGCTGTATTTGGGCTTTATTTTGTTTTTTTATCTTATATTTTGGAAATGTACATCCAGTTTCTTTTTCCTTTAATTTTTTTGGGGGGGAGCCCCAAGAGAGTGGGGCCCTAAGCTATAGCTTGTTTAGCTTATACGTAAATCCGGCACTGGCTCAACCTGTGGATTTCTGCCCAGAAAATACGACAGAAGCAGGGAAAGTGCTTTCAAGGGGGAAAACAGCCGCCGCTGAGGAATTTCTGTGTGCAAACAACTCCATCACAGTTCTGACTTTGCTCATTGGCTGCGCTCCATTTACCTGAGGTTTAAATGTTGGCAAAAACACACACATACCCCCACAGGCATAGTTGGGGCTATTATGGGATTGCCCTAGGCTGGGAACACCAGCGAAGGAGGCTGTGGGTGCCCAGAAATGATGGCCTGGCGACCCCTGGTGTAGAATCATAGAATCATAGAGTTGGAAGAGACCACAAGGGCCATCGAGTCCAACCCCCTGCCAAGCAGGAAACACCATCAGAGCACTCCTGACATATGGTTGTCAAGCCTCTGCTTAAAGACCTCCAAAGAAGGAGACTCCACCACACTCCTTGGCAGCAAATTCCACTGTCCAACAGCTCTTACTGTCAGGAAGTTCTTCCTAATGTTTAGGTGGAATCTTCTTTCTTGTAGTTTGGATCCATTGCTCCGTGTCCGCTTCTCTGGAGCAGCAGAAAACAACCTTTCTCCCTCCTCTATGTGACATCCTTTTATATATTTGAACATGGCTATCATATCACCCCTTAACCTCCTCTTCTCCAGGCTAAACATGCCCAGCTCCCTTAGCCATTCCTCATAAGGCATCGTTTCCAGGCCTTTGACCATTTTGGTTGCCCTCCTCTGGACACGTTCCAGTTTGTCAGTGTCCTTCTTGAACTGTGGTGCCCAGAACCGGACACACTACTCCACAGTATTTGGTGTCGCCAAATAACAAGCCATAGGGGCCAAGTGGTTTGATTTGGCTCCCTATTTTTGGAAGGGAAAGTACAGTGGTAAAGGTAAAGGGACCCCTCACCATTAGGTCCAGTTGTGACCGATTCTGGGGTTGCGGCACTCATCTCGCTTTACTGGCCGAGGGAGCAGGCGTACAGCTTCTGGGTCATGTGGCCAGCATGACTAAGTCACTTCTGGTGAACCAGAGCAGAGCACGGAAACACCGTTTACCTTCCCGCCAGAGCGGTACCTATTTATCTACTTGTACTTTGACATGCTTTATAACTGCTAGCTTGGCAGGAGCAGGGACCGAGCAACGGGAGCTCACCCCGTCGTGGGGATGCGAACCGCCGACCTTCTGATCGGCAAGTCCTAGGCTCTGTGGTTTAACACACAGCACCACCCGCGTCCTTCGTTCCGGAGGTCCGTTCTTAACCTGAAACTGTTCTTAACCTGAAGCACCACTTTAGCTAATGGGGCCTCCTGCTGCTGCCGCGCCGACGGACCACGACTTCTGTTTTCATCCTGAAGCAAAGTTATTAACCCGAGGTACTATTCCTGGGTTAGTGGATGTAACCTGAAGCGTATGTAACCCGAGGTACCACTGTATTGTGACGTACAAACCTCATCTTCTTGCGTCCTCGTGCCAGATGTGTTGACTGGAGGGTCTTTTGATGCTGAAGTCACATGATGTTCGTCCGATGAGCTAACTAGACCCAAAGCACAGAACAAATTAAAGGGCTCCACTATCCCGTTTTCACCTCCTGATATGAATCGCTTGCAAAAGCTAACGTGCGGAACTGGGTGTAAGTTTGGGGAAATTAAAAAGGAAGAGAACCAAAACGGCACGTCTATCTCGAGGCCTGGAATTTCCCGGATATAAACCGCCCCCCCAAAAAGCTCAACTTTGGCCAAAAATGTCCAGATTTTCACTTTTTGTAATATGGCGAACCTATCTGTCCCTAACTCTGAAGCTGGACTTTGAATGGACACTTCTCATTGCTCCTCCTCGCTTGAATCCTGACTCCCATCTCTTCCATCGAGACCAGCACCAGACTGCTTCTACTCTGTAAAAGAGACCAGCCCCCTTGGTGTGGGGTTTAAATCTCAGCCCATGCCAGAAACCTCCGAGCGAGTTGCAGTTTGTGCCGCAAGGCAGAAGCTGGTGAGTTTGAGCCCCACTTTGGGCAAAAGATTCCTGTGTCACGGGGGGCGGGGGGGGGGTTGGACCAAACGATACCTAGTGGACCTTTTGAACTCCACAATTTGATATTTCTTTTATTCTTAAGAGGGGAACTGTAGGGATAAAAGAGAAGTGGAGATCCTGTACCAGGAAGTCTAAAGGAAGACGACAAGACCTTATATTTATACGCAACAGTAGCCGCAAGGCTACTGATTGCGAAAAATTGGAAAAGTGGTATTACACCGACAAAAACAGAGTGGCTTGCCAAATTATTGGAGTACTACAATATATCCAAAACAATGGGAGAAATTGGAAGGATCTCAAAAGAGAAGATAGACAGGGACTGGAAGGTGTTTAAAGGATACTTGCAAAACCATATTGAAAAATCAGAACTCCTGTTAGAATAAACAAGTTCCGTTTTAAATGCTGAAATACTAAATAAGATGGATAACAATGTGTAATAGAAAAAGAAGCATGAAATTAGGTCAAAGGTGTGTGAAAGAAAGTAACACTCTAACTGATTTTGAAATCTCTGATCCCAAAGATATATGGGAAATTATCAGGAAGACCCTCACAGAAAAAAGTGTTCTCGCCATGCTTGAGGTTGCAAAGCACAGCACCTGCTCTCCTATCCACCTAAATCTCCCTTTGTGTAGAGATTTCCAAAAGGGATACATGACAAATCTGAAGAAACATGAATCATGTAGGCTGTTTATGTTGGCCAGATTTAACATGTTTCCCTCGGCGGTAGTGAGAGGAAGATACTTAGCTATCCCAGAATCAGAGCGTCTCTGTAAATGCAGAAAACAGGAACTCGATACTCTAGAGCATATATTCTTTTCCTGTGATTTTGGCAGCTATGCCAGAAGACAATTATTTGAGGCCCTAAAATTTAATAGACAGTTTTTTACACAACCAACTGTTCAGGACCTGCTGGCGGACAGCGATGATCAAATTACTTTAATAGCGGCTGAATTTTTAAGTGCTGTCCATGAAGAAAGAATGGGCCATGATAAAGAGACTTAGTGGTTTTTAATGGTAGGTGATGTTGCTGTGTTGTATTATATTATTTATGTACATTGATTTATTTTTGGAGTTAAGAATAGGAGTGGGATAAATTGTGTTCGCTGAGCCCGTATTTTATACAGTCTGTATATGATGTTTGTTTGTTAATGTGAGGTGTGATATGCCTAATAAAGGATTTTGAATTAATTAATTAAAGAAAGTAACAGAAGTGGGAAGAAATTGCAATTGAGTAGATTGGAAGTCTAACACAATGGGGGGGTGAGGGGGAGTGGATGGTGATGGGAAAAGGAATTATCTGGGAGACTGAGTGTTATTTAAAATAAAAAAGGAAAAGTGAGGAGGCAACACAGCAAGGACGTATCCCTTTCCCAGACTGTTAGAGGTATTTCTGGGGGCGGCAGGGGGGTGGATCTGGAAGGTAAAAAGCAGATTCGACAGGTAGGTGCATCTAGAAGGCCAGACACACAGTTGGTTCCACGCCTGTCACTTCTCACAGTGAGGGAACCACCAGAAGGCCCTGGGAGCCAGACCTCAAGTGTCTGGGCAGAACGATGGGGGTGGAGACGCTCCTTCAGGGATACTGGGCTGAGTCCATTTAGGCCTTCAAAGGTCAGCACCAACACTTTGAATTGTGCTCGGAAATATACTGGAAACCAGTGTATCTCCTTTAGGACCAGTGTTATATGATCTCGGCGGCTGCTCCCAGTCACCAGTCTAGCTGCCACATTCTGGATTAGTTGTTGTTTCTGGGTCACCTTCAAAGGCAGCCCCATGTAGAGCACATTGCAGTAGTCCAAGCGGGAGATAACCAGAGCATGCACCACTCTGGTGAGACAGTGTGTGGGCAGGGAGAGTCTCAGCCTGTGTAAGGTAAAGGTAAAGGGACCCCTGACCATTAGGTCCAGTCGTGACCGACTCTGGGGTTGCGGTGCTCATCTCGCTTTATTGGCCGAGGGAGCCGGCGTACAGTTTCCAGGTCATGTGGCCAGCATGACTAAGCCGCTTCTGGCAAACCAGAGCAGCGCACGGAAACGCCATTTACCTTCCTGCCAGAGCGGTACCTATTTATCTACTTGCAGTTTGTGCTTTCGAACAGCTAGGTTGGCAGGAGCAGGGACCGAGCAACGGGAGCTCACCCCGTCGTGGGGATTCGAACCGCCGACCTTCTGATCGGCAAGTCCTAGGCTCACCATCAACTATCCTATAATTTAGAGAGAGACAGAGAAAGAAAGAGAGAGAGAGAGGGATGCCAGCCTGCTGTCCTACTCACTATCTGCCATGATCTCGGCCCAATTGGCAGGGCGCAAATCATGGCATCACCAAGGCAACGTCATTTCCCTTGCAGGCACAGGAGACCTGCAGCCTCCCCGCTGAGGAGCAGCACATCCCAGCTTCCCCCACCATTCCATCCATTCCCCCTTGTGATGCGGCGTGATGTCATAGGTGTGACGTCACAGATCAGGCACTGGGCCCCTGCTCTCCCTTCCAAAGTGGTGCTTTGGAACCATCACAACCGCAAAGCAGAGGGGGAAAGCGTAGGTAACCCACAGGGCTTGGAACGGGACCATTTCCAGAAGACCAGTCTGTCTTAGGGCCACCTGTTTATTCAGTGTTTCGAAGACAGGTAGAATGCCGACTTATTTTGCCTGCTTCTGTCTTCCCTCAGCTGCCATAAACTCGGTTGCTTTGTTCGGCCAGGCTGAAACTGCCCCGGGGGCAAGGAACTACAGTGGTACCTCGGGTTGAGAACTTAATTCGTTCCGGAGGTCTGTTCTTAACCTGAAACTGTTTTTAACCTGAGGTACCACTTTAGCTAATGGGGCCTCCCGCTGCTGCCACACAATTTCTGTTCTCATCCTGAAGCAAAGTTCTTAACCCGAGGTACTATTTATGGGTTAGCGGAGTCTGTAACCTGAAGCATCTGTAACCTGAGGTACCACTGTACTTGCATAAATTGCTTTTGTGGGGAGCATTTAAGTGTCAAAATCCCCACATATTTTGGATTAGCAAAACGCCCCCCCCCAAATGAACCACATGTATGTTATGTTAGACAAAGAGGAACTCAACTCTTGCTTCCATGGTTCAAAATCCCATCGGGCAATCAGTCTCACAATGCCTTCTTCCCCAAAAGCAAGAATCAGGAGGAAATCCCTTGGGTATATTTTTCTTTGTTCCAGTCCCCCATCCCATAGGAGCTAAAGGTCCTCTACACACTAAAGTTGCTTTCCGGAATCGGTTCATACTCAGGCTGAGACCCTAGCTGCCTGCACACTCTCTTGCCAGAGTGGTGCATGCTCTGGTTATCTCCCACTTAGACTACTGCCATGCGCTCTACGTGGGGCTGCCTTTGAAGGTGACCCGGAAACTACAACTAATCCAGAATGCGGCAGCTAGACTGGGGACTGGGAGTGGCCGCCGAGACCACATAACACCGGTCCTGAAAGACCTACATTGGCTCCCAGGACATTTCCAAGCACAATTCAGAGTTTTGGTGCTGACCTTGAAAGCCCTAAACTGCCTTGGCCCAGTATACCTGAAGGAGCGTCTCCACCCCCATCGTTCAGCCCAGACTCTGAGGTCCAGCTCTGAGGGCCTTCTGGCGGTTCCCTCCCTGCGAGAGGTGAGGTTACAGGGAACCAGGCAGAGGGCCTTCTCCGTAGTGGCACCTGCCCTGTGGAACGCCCTCCCATCAGATGTCAAGGAAATAAACAGCCACCTGGCTTTTAGAAGGCATTTTAATGTTTGATGCTTTATCATGTTTTTAATATTCTGTTGGGAGCCGCCCAGAATGGCTGGGAGGCCCGGCCTTATTATTATTTTGGAATTATCACTATTATTAATGACTGTGATAGGTTACATCACCATGGGTAAAACAGCTCAAATGGAAGAATTCAGTAGACAAGCACTTCTTATGCTATGGTCTATGGGAGCCTATAATCTGGGCAAATACCAACCACAATGCAATAAAATAAACAGTATGCGCGACCAGGGAGAAGAGTCGGCAGAAGAAGATTGGAAGAAATTTAAGGACTATTTAAAGAAATACTGTAATATTACTGAATTTTGAAGGGAGTTGGATTGAAATTAATGGTTTCTAGCTGTTATGGTAAAAGAATATGGAAGAAATATTTTTTCTTTTTCTCTTGTTTTAATAAGGTTTAAGCTACAATAATTTAAGAAGCTGAATAGAAAATAAAGGGTTAATTAATTGTGAAGTTAGGAGATCAGGATTTGCTGGATAAATAATTTGATCTAGAAAACAAGAAGGGGAGGTTCGAGGAAGTCAAAGGACGATGGTTTGGAAACTAGGTTTTGAAAATTATGTGTTTTTAATATTGTCTTTTTTCTTTGTGCTTTTTTTCTCTTTTTGTTTGTTTGTATAAAATGGAAAACCTTAATAAATATTCATAAAAAAATTAAAATAAAATAAACAGAATGCAAAAATGTTGTGTATTTACGCCCATTGCTTCGGTGAGGATAGGGTTGCTCGCTTTCATCAGATTCCCAAAGGGGTCAGAGTACTTAAAAAGGTTGAGAGTCACTGAAGAAGACATTTTTATGGGGGGGGGTTGTCCCAGTGCATTATGGACAATTCTGCATCTCAGGCCTTCTGAGTACTTGAAAATCCTTTTCAGAAAATTCTGCTGAAGTGAAGAGTTAGAACGCTTTTCATGCTGCACTCCTCAGCACCCCTGTTCCACACACAGGGATGGGAAGAAACTCAATACTATCCCATATTTCAAGTTCACACTTGCCCCAAACTGAAACGCAGACCTCTTTCAAAACTCACACTTCTCTGAATTTTGCAATGCTGTTCTCCAGACATGTACAGTGGTACCTCTGGTTACGAACTTAATTCGTTCCGGAATCCATTCTTAACCTGAAACCGTTCTTAACCTGAGGTCCCACTTTAGCTAATGGGGCCTCCCGTTGCTGCCGCTGCGTAATTTCTGTTCTCATCCTGGGTCAAAGTTCTTAACCCTAGGTACTACATCCAGGTTAGCAGAGTCTGTAACCTGAAGTGTTTGTAACCCGAGGTACCACTGTAACGTGTTGCAATATACCGTACTAGGGTCAAGTATGCATAAAAATGCATATGAGCAAAAACGACATTTAAGAAGGCATCCATTTTATACCCGCGAGCCTTGCTTTGCACAAAATGTGCATGTTAGGCAGAACTGCGTACAAAAGCGTGAAAATTGGGAGAAATGCACCAACGAACTTTCAGGAGGACCTTAACGGAAAGATCCACAAAACTGAAGTGGAAACTGCAAACTGAACTGAAGGTTGGGGAAATTACAACCAGAAACTGAAATGGGTGAATCCACACGCCCCAGGGAGTTTTTTCCGCTTGCTGGGAATGTGCTCCTGAACTCTTGAGAACGCACCTTGCTTAACTTGGATGGAGGTGTGTGTATGCAGGAAAGGTTTGCATACCTTGAACGTATAACAGGTCCAGAGTCACATTCTGCCCACCTGCCACTAACTTATACAGCTCCTGGAAAGTTGCCCATGGCCAGGACACAAATGGAACTTCCCGACTGAAGAAGATGCCCCATGCCTGGTCTTTGTGGGAAGGTAAAGGTAAAGGACCCCTGACCATTAGGACCAGTCATGGCCGACTCTTGGGTTGTGGCGCTCATCTCGCTTTACTGGCTAAGGGAGACAGTGTACAGCTCCTGGCCCAGGTCATTTTATTCACAAAAGACCTTTTCACAGAGTGTTCTAAGAACCAAACAGATTTCTTCTGAGCATTTCAACAAACCCCACGTGGGGACAAAGTTAAACTACCAAAACTAATTAAGCACACATATTTCTGGGGTAAGCAAAGAACTGAACTACAAAGGAGTGCATTTGGCAACCCCGGGAGGTGATAAACAAGCAATATACATGATAAAGATGACCAGGAGGACAGTGATCATTATCACCTTTATGTGAGACCTGTTTCCTGGCCCTAAGATTAACATCCTAAGATTAACATATCAGAAAAGCTACCTCAAAGAAACTGCCCACTGTCTTTGAGGACCCAAGATGCCTGCCTGGCGAAGCAACTGGCAGTGTACGTGACTGGTCAAGAAAGAGAAATGGACAGTAGAGGAAATGGCCAGAGGTGCAGAGGGATTTGATCAGAAATTATTGTCAATGTATCAAACCCAGAGAACACAATGCATTCATCGTCGACACAATGGCTTGATGCATATTTTATAATTCCTCATAGTGATCCCACCTGACCCCACACTCTGGATATTTGCACGCCTACACACCTCCCCCAGGAGTCCATGGGAATTTGCATTCTGTGGAGGTGCCAGAAAGTCCCACAAGGGACCTCAAAGGTGGCACCCATGGATCGTTGACCCAGCAAGACTGCTGCCCACCTCCCCGCTCATTCAAGACTGCTCATGTTTTCTTTTTTTCTTTTTTAAAATATGTTTATTAAAGTTTTCAAAAAAGTATAAAAGAAAAACAGAGAAGAAAAAAAGAAAGAAGAAAGAAAAGAAAAAGAAAAAACAGTTGAAAAAGTTTACCTTAATTACATTCCATACCCAATTTCCTTGACTTCCCCACACCTGCCCTTCTTGTAATCCAATTCCAATTTTTAGTTCAGCAATTTTTGTCCCCCCCCTTTACCTTGTTTCCTCTAATTCAATTTTAACTTCTAAACCTCAATCTTTATATTTCAAAACTTATTCTTAAAATACTTTTCCTAAATTCCCCCATCAATTTAATTAACCTATTTTAACTTAAAAATCTCAGTCTTTATACACCTACACTTATTCTTAACAATCTTTTGCTAAGGTCGGCCCCAAATCCCTCCCCAAAATCCCCATTTTTATGTTAGTGGCAAAACCAACTTAATTAAAACAGAATTATATTTGTACACCATTTGGATTCCCGAAGCCCTACCACCCCCTTTCCCGGTTTCGATCCCCAACCAAAGTCCATCAGTCCATCCGAAATCAGCCTGGCGATCTCACATCCGAGGCACTTAACCCTCTCTCAATTTCTCTCTGCCGGTTTTCTTGATAGTCCTTTATTTTAAATTCCGAATCTCGAAGAGGCTCTGTTCCAATAAGGAAGACTGCTCATGTTTTCAATGCAACAAATGTTTTATTTAAGAATCAAGGCACTGAGTGTACATAACGTGACACGTGGAGCTAGGAGGAAGTCGTGGGACAAATTCCATACAAGAAACATACAAAATACAGGCTTTAAGGACACATGGATGGCTGAGAGGAAGCGGAACTGCAATCTCATTTCACCTCCACCCAAATATTCCCTTGGCTCGAGATTTAGGGTCAGTCAATTAAGCTTTACTTAGAGGAAAGTATTTTGGGAGGAAAGGAGAAGAAAATGGGATTTGCTCTTAGGTAGGTTGTGGTTCACCCCATGGCCCACCCCCCTCAGCAAGAAGTACTCCTTCTTTGGCACAGAAAAGCGCAAGGAGTTGAGTCCAAGATGACATTTCAGCTAAGCTGGTGCCTGACCGACGAGAGAGGCAAAAACAGCAGCTGAAACCCCTAAAAAAAAACTCCCTCTCAAATTTACTGAACTAAATGGATGCGTCCTAGAGTTGGGTCTTCTCTTCGGTTCAAGGCCTGCCTAGATGCTGGGAACAAATATATACACCGTATTTTTCGCTCTATAAGACGCACTTTTCCCCTCCTGAAAAGGAAGCGGAAATATGTGTGCGTCTTTTGCAGAGAATGAGGGCGAGAGGCTCTGACAGCACTCCTTTTAAAGAGGTGCGTGGAGCGTCTTGGGGGCTGCCCTTCTCCCTCCTCGGGGAAAAGCCCAAGAGCCGCACACACACTCCGCACGCTCTTTAAAGGGAGCCTGGCTCTTGGGGGAGCCTTAGCCACGCGCAGCCTCTCCCGGGAAGGGATGAAGGCTACGTGCGGCTAAAGAGGAAGCCAGGACAGTGAGCGGGATCCCGCTGGCTGTTCTAGCTTCTGGCTTAGCCATGGAATGAAGTCTCTGCAGGAGAGCGGGGAGCCTCCCCTAAAAACTAGGTGCGTCCAGTCGTCAAGTGCGTCTAACAGAGCGTAAAATACGGTATATATTTTTCTAAAAGGGTCTGGCACTCTTATACGCTACTACTGCATCTCTAGTTCCTCTGCCTCCGCCTTGCCGGACGCAGCAAAGGGTCCCACCAGCCAAGAGAGGGGGGCATTGTGCACCACGTGGTCCATCAACTCGTCTGTCAGCTCACGGAGTTTGGAAGCCTTCTCCCTGCTCTGGGCCAAGATGGTGCCGGAGAGGTCGCGGAAGGAATTGGCGGACACAAAGGCCACGCGGAGCTCCTCAGCGTTCTGGCGAAGGAGGCCCACTTTCTCCTGGAGGTTGGCCGGGAGGCCTTGGAGGTTGGAGACCAATGTCATGGTGGCCGACTGAATCTGCTGGGCCAGGCTGCGGGAGACCTCCAAGGCTTGGGTCTCCATCTGCTGGAAGAGGGCAAGATCATGTCAAGGTTTTGCAAAAGGCTGGGACACATGGCCGGGACCTTCCGAAAGCGACTTACCTCGGGCTCAGGGACGTTCTTCTGGCTCAGCTCGGGGGACTGCTTCTGACTCCATTGCTTCCACATCTCCTGCACCTTTTCCTGACCACTTTTGATCTTATGATCCATGCCTTGTTTGACATGTTCCATCTGGGAGGACAGAAGAAGAAGGAGAAGGAGAAGGAGAAGGAGAAGGAGAAGGAGAAGAAGAGTTTGGATTTGATATCCCGCTTTATCACTACCCGAAGGAATCTCAAAGTGGCTAACATTCTCCTTTCCCTTCCTCCCCCACAACAAACACTCTGTGAGGTGAGTGGGGCTGATAGACTTCAGAGAAGTGTGACTGGCCCAAGGTCACCCAGCAGCTGCATGTGGACGAGTGGAGACGCGAACCCGGTTCCCCAGATTACAAGTCTACCACTCTTAACCACTACACCACACTGGCGAACGAAGGAGAAGAAGAAGGAGAAGAAGGAGGAGGAGGAGTTTGGATTTGATATCCCGGGACGCAGGTGGCGCTGTGGGCTAAACCACAGAGCCGAGGACTTGCCGATCAGAAGGTCCGCCACCCCTCCCCAAATCACTGATGCCGTCTGGGGCCTGATAGGAGTTGCGAGCCTGGCAATATCTGGGCTGCCCCCATCGCTTGCTCTACCCAGAATGCTTCTTACCAGCTCGATGGTTTGGTGCAGCTGGGCGAGGGCATCTTGGGTACTCTGCTTGGCATCCCTCAGCTTGCCCAGAGAGTGCTGGTAGGCTCGTTGACGGACCTTGGTCGAGAGAGACCCCAGGCGAACGAAGTAGCTCCTCTGCTCTTTCTGCTGTTCCACGGTAGCGATTTCAAAACCCTCGACGGCAGTGGCCAGCTTAGCTAGGAGAAAACCCAAGAGCTTTCAATGTCTTCTTGGAAACACTTCAGGGCCGGCCAGAGACAGTTTGGCACCTGAGGCAAAACCCTAGTGGTGTAGGAGAGCTGGAAAATAATAATCCACATCTGGCTCCCCTTGGATTTCAAATAGTACATGGGTAAAGGTAAACGAACCCCTGACCATTAGGTCCAGTCGTGACCGACTCTGGGGTTGCGGCGCTCATCTCGCTTTATTGGCCGAGGGAGCCGGCGTACAGCTTCCGGGTCATGTGGCCAGCATGACTAAGCCGCTTCTGGCGAACCAGAGCAGTGCACGGAAACGCCGTTTACCTTCCCGCCGGAGCGGTACCTATTTATCTACTTGTGCTTTGACGTGCTTTCGAACTGCTAGGTTGGCAGGAGCTGGGACTGAGGAACGGGAGCTCACCCCATCGCGGGGATTCGAACCACCGACCTTCTGATTGGCAAGCCCTAGGCTCTGTGGTTTAACCCACAGCGCCACTTGCGTCCTTTGTACATGGGTACATGAGTCTAAAAAGCCTGGGACTTGCCAATTTTCACAGCTCTCCAGCAGCTATAGTGGCTTATGTATTAAGCATTAACTTTAATTCAGTATAACGGAAGGAATGTCTCCACCCCCATTGTTCTGCCCAGATGGAGGTCCAGCTCCGAGGGCCTTCTGGTGGTTCCCTAGCTGCGAGAAGTCAAGTTACAGGGAACCAGGCAGAGGGCCTTCTCGGTGGTGGCACCCGCCCTGTGGAACGCCCTCCCACCAGATTTCAAGGAGATAAACAACTACCAGACTTTTGGAAGGCATCTGAAGGCAGCCCTGTTTGGGGAAGCTTTTAATGTTTATCGGACTATTGTATTTTAATATTCTGTTGGAAGCCACCCAGAGTGGCTGGGGAAACCCAGCCAGATGGGCAGGGTATTAGTAATAAATTATTACTATCACTGCTCTATGGAGACGGAAGCAGTCTCCCTCGCAGGGCTATTGTTAAGAATGTCGGGGTTCTCCCAGGAGCGCTAAACAAAGCCCATTTTAGAAACCCTAGGTCGCAGGTGAGTTGCCCCATAACCCCTGCTTGCTGAGTTTGTCAGCCTTGGGAGACAACCCAGCAACTCTTCCCGGGTTGGTCTAGATGACCGCCAGGGTCTTCTCCAATCCTGTGGAAAGCTGAAAGCGTGCAGGGGCCTCACCCAGCTCCTCATCCGTCATGGGAAGGTAGTGATCCACCAGCTGTTCCGATTTCCCCAGCACAGCATCCACGCCGCTGGTCACCATCTGCCCCACCGAAGAGCCCATCACTGTGTTGACTCCGCTGGCCACCGCAGACCTGGTCATCTCGACGCCCCCCTGAACCGCCTCCTTGGTTCGATCCACCATCCCGGTCACGGTGCTGGCAACGGCGTCCTTCGCACCCGAGACCGTGCTGCTGATGGCGTCCTTGGCTCCCGTCACGGTGGAGGTCACCAAATCTTTGGTGTCCGAAATGATCTAGAGGACAGTTTCGTATGATAGATAGATAATTTATTACGGTCGGAGACCAGCTTATAAAAACGCACTTGGGGGTACAATCCCAGAAGGGATAAAACAATGTAGAACAATAAATTTAAAATTTATAAATGCGATAAGCCTATAGACACTTAAAACTTTAAGATAAGCTACCACAGCGCAACCGACGAGACCAAAGATTGACTGAGGACTGGAGTAAATTTACAGAATATATTAAAAATATTTGTGATAATGATATAACGTTTGTAAGGTTTCAAGAAGCTCTGTAAGAAGATTTGGTAGAAATATTGTTTAAACAACATGGTAAGATAAGATATATATAAAAGGTAAAGGTAAAGGTACCCTTGCCCGTACGGGCCAGTCTTGACAGACTCTAGGGTTGTGCGCCCATCTCACTTAAGAGGCCGGGGGCCAGCGCTGTCCGAAGACACTTCCGGGTCACGTGGCCAGCATGACGAAGCTACCCTGGCGAGGCAGAGCCGCACACGGAAACGCCGTTTACCTTCCCGCTTATAAGCGGTCCCTATTTATCTACTTGCACCCGGGGGTGCTTTCGAACTGCTAGGTTGGCAGGCGCTGGGACCGAGCAGCGGGAGCGCACCCCGCCGCGGGGATTCGAACCGCCGACCTGACGATCGGCAAGTCCTAGGCGCTGAGGTTTTACCCACAGCGCCACCCGTGTCCCAAGATATATATAGTGCAATATAAATTAAGAAATGTGAAGATTTGTGACAATTACGGAAAATTATCAGACATGTTGATGGAAGTCTAAAAGAAAAAGAGATATGTGATGAGTTTTTGATGTTTAATGATGTTATAAATTTGTCTTTATTGGAAAATTAATAAAAATCATATTTTTTTAAAAAAAGATAAGCTACCACAGAGAGATTACGCAGAGTCACCCATGGAACCGAGTCTGAGGTTTTTCTTAACTAGTTTGGGTCAGAGGATGGTCTGCGCTTGCAGATCTGTACACAGAATCTGGCGACCATCCGGGTCGTCTTATGATCTTTGCCTAACAGGAAAAGGTCACATTTTTGCTTTTCCAGGAGTTCAGCAAGCCTCACCAGCAGGGGATCAATGGTCTTATTACGTGCCTCTTCCTAAAAGGGACATCTAAAGAACAAGTGTTCTGGGCTTCCTATCTCCCCCAATGAACAGGCACAAAGTCTCTGGGCATATGGGACTTTTTTAAAGGATCCTTCCAGGACTGGCGAGGGCAGAGCCGAGCTTCTGGCGAGTGTAAAAGCCCTCCTTGCATTTTTGGACACGAGAAAGAAGAGATATGCTGCCGTTGCAGCTATATATCTCTCGATTTCTCCAATTTTATAGTCGGGGCACCTTGAGCAGTCCTGTTGTCTCTCGGTATCTAATATTCTTTGCCTGACCGTGGCTTTTGCCTGGTCCAAGCCCAGACTTAGAAGGGCTTGAGGGGCAAAACCCAGTTTCTGAAGGGGGTTCAGGACTGCTGTCTGCCAGCCTGACTGGAGCCGGTTGCAGAGAATCAGTGGGGCTATTCCTCAGCAGAGCAGATTCAATGCCAGCCATTTATAGACTGATGTTAGGTGGATATAAGCCTCCACTCTCAACACCCCCCTTTCTAGTCTAACCCGTGCGTTTGAAACGCATCTGGGGACTTGTAAGAGACCTCTAAGGAGTTTGGCAGTTTCGTATGTTTTATTGCGCTTTTAATATTCTGCTGGGAGCCGCACCCAGAGTGCGGGTGGCGCTGTGGGTTAAACCACAGAGCCTAGGGCTTGCCGATCAGAAGGTCGGCGGTTCGTATCCGCGTGACAGGGTGAGCTCCCATTGCTCAGTCCCTGCTCTTGCCAACCTAGCAATTCGAAAGCACGTCAAAGTGCAAGTAGATAACCGTATTTTTCGCTCTATAAGACGCACCAGACCACAAGACGCACCTAGTTTTTGGAGGAGGAAAACAACAAAAAAAATATTCTGAATCTCAGAAGCCAGAACAGCAAGAGGGATCGCTGTGCAGTGAAAGCAGCAATCCCTCTTGCTGTTCTGGCTTCTGGGATAGCTGCGCAGCCTGCATTCGCTCCATAAGACGCACACACATTTCCCCTTACTTTTAAGGAGGGAAAAAGTGAGTCTTATAGAGCAAAAAATACGGTAAAAAGGTACCGCTCCGGCGGGAAGGTAAACGGCGTTTCCGTGCGCTGCTCTGGTTTGCCAGAAGCGGCTTAGTCCTGCTGGCCACGTGACCCGGAAGCTGTATGCCAGCTCCCTCGGCCAGTAAAGCGAGATGAGTGCTACAACCCGAGTCGGTCACGACTGGACCTAATGGTCAGGGGTCCCTTTACCTTTAAACAATAAATTGGCGGCCTGCTCCAACAGCCAGCCTGGTGTTCACATTTTTACTTGCATGCACTTAAAATGAACAGTCCGCAGTCTGCCCCCTTAATCTCTCCCTCTAACTTGTTTAACCCAAACAGGATGTTGCAGAGTTAATACACATTGCAGAATTCCCTGGACATGTGAAGAGGGAACAGTGAATCCTGCCCTCCAGGAAGGACATCTCAATTTACCTTATCGGTCGGCTGTTGAAGAATCGGCAGGTTTTCCTCCAGCTTGTCCAGCCCTTTGCAGGCAAACTCGTTGGCTGTTGAAACTTAATGAGGAATAATAGCAATAATATTAGAGAAGAATATATGGAATTGTAATTGTTAATTCTTTTGGCTATATAGTATAGTTTCTTTCCCCACGGCTTTTCACATTCTTAATTAATCATTATTATTATTTATTTGTACCCCGCCCATCTGACTGGGTTGTTCTGGCCACTCTGGGCGGCTTCCAACATATAAAAACATAATAAAACATTAAATGTTAAAAAGCTTCCCTATAGAGGGCTGCCTTCAGATGTCTTCTAAAGGTTGTAGCTTTACCCATCTCCTTGTTATCTGATGGGAGGGCATTTCACAGAGGGGACCCTGAGGTCCAGCTCCGCGGGTCTTCTGGCTGTTCCCTCCCTGCGAGAAGTGAGTTTACAGGGAACCAGGCAGAGGGCCTTTTCGGTGGTGGCGCCCTCCCTGTGGAACACCCTCCCGTCAGACGTCAAGGAAATAAAAAACTATCTGACTTTTAGAAGACATCTGAAAGCAGCCCTCTTTAGGGAAGCTTTTAATGTCTGATGTATCACAGTATTTTAATATTCTTTTGGGAGCCGCCCAGAGTGGCTGGGGAAACCCAGCTAGATGGGCGGGCTATAAATAAATTATTATTGTAACACTGGTCCTAAAAGATCTACACTGGCTCCCAGGATGTTTCCGAGCACAATTCAAAGTGTTGGTGCTGACCTCTGAAGCCCTAAATGGCTTGGGTCCTGTATACCTGAAGGAGCGTCTCCACCCCCATCGTTCTGCCCGGACACTGAGGTCCAGCTCCGAGGGTCTTCTGGGGGTTCCCTCCCTGCGAGAAGTGAGGTTACAGGAAACCAGTTCCATTCATTCATTCCATTCCCAGTTCCATTCATTCATTCATTGAAGTCCCAGTTCCATTCATTCATTCATTCTACCGGTATTATTATTATTATCATCATCAAGGCAAGGCCACCTGTTTGCCTCCAAAATGCAGCGTTGCTACCAGAGCAAGCAGGACGGCAAAAAACCCCCGCCCCCTGGCAAACCCCACCCCTGGCAACTGGGGAGGCCACTCACTCTGGGGCTCCAGTTTGCTCAAGATGGGCTGAGCGCCGCTGGCAGCCGCCGAAGCAATGGTCTTGACGCCTTTCTCGGCCACGTCGCAGACGGATTTCACATAGGGATGGCTTTCCTTCGTGGATGTATACGCCGCAGAGACCATGTTGTAGGCAGAACTGACCAGTGGGAGGTTGGCTACCCTGCCCGCGACATTCTGACCGGGAGGAGAAAAAGAATGGAAGATATAAACACAGATATATAAACTTAGGGCTTTCGCGGGCGACACAGTTATCATTTGTGGATCATCCTTTGGGAAATACAAAGACGGTAAAATAAATAAAATAAATAAATCAATAAATAAATCAATAAATAATAATAATAATAATAGGTAAAGGGACCCCTGACCATTAGGTCTGGTTGCAGACGACTCTGGGGTTGCGGCGCTCATCTCGCTTTATTGGCCGAGGGAGCCGGCGTACAGCTTCCGGGTCATGTGGCCAGCAGGACTAAGTCGCTTCTGGCAAACCAAAGCAGCGCACAGAAACGCTGGCGTGGAGTTTGGGAATCCAAAGGGTGTATAATTATAATCTGTTTTGTTTTTACTTTTGTTATCTGTTTGAGAATTGAGGAAATCGTGGAAGGGAATTTAGGCCGACTTTAGAAAAAGGCTTTAAGAATAAGCACTGATGTATTACTATTGATGTTTATAAGGCAAAATTGGTTTTTTAAAATGAACTGAATATAAAAAGGTTAAAAATTAGAGATAAGAACTTGTTGAACCAACAATTTGAATTGGAATACAAGAGGGGGAGGTGTGGGGAAGTCAGGGAAATATGTTATTGAAAATAAGGATTGTGAATTCTATGTGTTTTTAAACTTTTTTGTTTTTTGTTTTTTTTAATGTGTTACAATGGAAAAATTTAATAAATATTTTTTTTTAAAAAAACACAGAAACGCCGTTTACCTTCCCGCCGGAGTGGTACCTATTTATCTACTTGAGCTTTGACGTGCTTTCGACCTGCTAGGTTGGCAGGAGCAGGGACCGAGCAATGGGAGCTCACCCCGTCACGGGGATTCAAACCGCTGACCTTCTGATCGGCAAGTCCTAGGCTCTGTGGTTTAACCCACAGCGCCACCCGTGTCCAAGTAGTAGTAACAACAACAACAACAATTTATTATTTATACCCCGCCCATCTGGCTGAGTTTCCCCAGCCACTCTGGGTGGCTCCCAATCGAGTGTTAAAAACAATACAGCATTAAATATTAAAAACCTCCCTAAAGAGGGCTGCCTTGAGATGTCTTTTAAAGAGAAGATAGCTGCTTATTTCCTTCACATCTGAAGGGAGGGTGTTCCAGAGGGCGGGCACCACCACCGAGAAGGCCCTCTGCCTGGTTCCCTGTAACCTCACTTCTCGCAATGAAGAAGGCCTTCGGCGGTGGATCTCAGTGTCTCAGGTGATAAAACAATTTGGAGACTTAGCTGGTTTCTATATAAATGAAGATAAAACTAAAATCCGGGCCAAAAAATCTGCAAAACCAAATGGGAATTGGGGTGCGGAAAAGTTGGCATATTTGGGTATTTGGTTAACACACGAAGACTGCAGCTCTTCCCCAGAACAATTGCATTAAAGGATGGAAAGAGGTTAACCTAGATTCATCAAGACCTTGCCTGCTACATTCTGACCGCGTTTCTTTGGGTTGGGGAGGGAGGGGAAAAAGAACGGAAGATATTAATGCAGATATATAAACCTAGGGCTTTTGCGGGAGACGCGGTTATTGTTTGTTGATAATCCTTTGGGAAATACGAATAGATGCCCTTAGGGTCCCTTCTGACTATGATTCCACCAGGCCAGCTGGGGTTCCGAGGATCTTAGCAGCTTCAAGGAGGGAATATTGAGATTGAGGTTGAATCCTGACAAGACAGAAGTACTGTTCTTGGGGGACAGGAGGCGGGCTCGTGTGGGGGATTCCCTGGTCCTGAATGGGGTAACTGTGCCCCTGAAGGACCAGGTGCGCAGCCTGGGAGTCATTTTGGACTCACAGCTGTCCATGGAAGCGCAGGTTAATTCTGTGTCCAGGGCAGCTCCATCCGGTACGCAGGATGAGACCCTCCCTGCCTGTGTACGGTCTCGCCAGAGTGGTGCATGCTCTAGTTATCTCCCGATTGGACTACTGCAATGTGCTCTACGTGGGGATACCTTTGAGAGTGACCTGGAAACTACAACTAATCCAGAATGCGGCAGCTAGACTGGTGACTGGGAGTGGCCGCCGAGACCAAATAACACCGGTTCTGAGAGATCTGCATTGGCTCCCAGTACGTTTCCGAGCACAATTCAAAGTGTTGGTGCTGACCTTAAAAGCCCTAAACGGTCCGGTAACCCTGAAGGAGCGTCTCCACCCCCATCGTCCAGCCCGGACACTGAGATCCAGCACCGAGGGCCTTCTGGTGGTTCCCTCATTCCAAGAAGTGAGTTTACAGGGAACCAGACAGAGGGCCTTCTCGGTGGTGGCTCCCAACCTGTGGGAACACCCTCCCTTCAGATGTGAAAGAAATAAGCAGCTATCCTATCTTTAAAAGACATCTGAAGGCAGCGCTGTTCAGGGAAGTTTTTAATATTTAACGCTGTATTGTTTTTAACACTTGATTGGGAGCCACCCAGAGTGGCTGGGGAAACTCAGCCAGATGGGCGGGGTATAAATAATAAATTATTAAATTATTATTATTAATAATAATATTATCTGAGACAAGAGATTCTGCAAAAGGAAACCAGTGCAAAGGAAGTTTTTCCAGCGCTGCCACAGCAGAAGTCTGGGTTGTCACAATTCAGTCCCCTTGCAAACAAACGAATAAATCAGAGCTGATTGTGCAACCTGGACATTTCACCTCATAAAGTAGGTTGGGGCGAGAGATAGCATGAGAGTCATGAGTTGCATGACGCAGCGTCACTCGAACTCTGGCCTCTAGTCCATTTCTGAGCCTCTGAACGTAGAAGCCAGAAAAGGGGATTAAAGAAGAGCAGTTTAGTTCTCTGCACAGCTGCCAGAGATTTGGCGTTCTGAGTTTTGTCATGGCGTTTGCCCCTCGATAAAAGTTACAGAAAAACTAGAAATTGTGGTTAACCGGGGCACAGGTCGCAGGTCGATGGGCAGTGGGAAAACAATTGCGCTGTCATGCGAAAGAAACGTTTCTTTCTTTCTGTTAATTTTGTAGAGATAAAAACTTCAATAAAAATTACCGTATTTTTCGCTCTCCAAGACTCACTGTTTCCCTCCTAAAAAGTAAGGGGAAATGTGTGTGTGCGTCTTATGGAGCGAATGCAGGCTGCACAGCTATCACAGAAGCCGGAACGGCAAGAGGGATTGCTGCTTTCGCTGCGCAGCGATCCCTCTTGCTGTTCTGGCTTCTGAGATTCAGAATATATTTTTTTTCTTGTTTTCCTCCTCCAAAAACTAGGCGCGTCTTGCAGTCTGCTGCGTCCTATAGAGCGAAATATACGGTAATAATAAAAAAAATGTGCTGTCATGCATATACAGTGATTAGAGCGTCCTGAGTTCGAATCCTGCTCAAGCCAAAGCCAATCACTGTTATCTCTCAGCCCAGCCAACCTCACAATGGAATCAATTGTCGTCTATGGACTGTGAAGGGCTACCAAAAGTCACTGCTGACTAGTCAGGCTAATGACACTGTAAACTGGCAAAGCTCAGAAGAACTTTAGAAGACATCTGAAGGCAGCCCCGCATTGGGAATTTTCTGGATGTTTCATGTTCTATTGTGTTTTTGTACATGCCGGAAGTCGCCCAGAGTGGCTGGGCCAACCCAGTCAGATGGGCAGGGTTCTAATAATAAAATTATCACACACAAAAATATTAAAACACCAGATGCGCTTGGAGATCCCTCAACTGGCAATGCAACAGGACATACATTTAAGCACATCCGATGTGCGTTTAAAACACACGACTTCTGTCTCCCCCCTGCCAGCAAAGATTCCTGGGAACTGTAGTTTAAAGGAGCTGGGAATTGCAGCTCTTGGGAAGGGAGAGTTAACTACAGTCCGCAGTAAAAAGGTAAAGGGACCCCTGACCATTAGGTCCAGTCGTGACCGACTCTGGGGTTGTGGCGCTCATCTCGCTTTACTGGCTGAGGGAGCCGGCGTACAGCTTTCGGGTCATGTGGCCAGCATGACTAAGCCGCTTCTGGCGAACCAGAGCAGCGCACGGAAACGCCGTTTACCTTCCCGCCTGAGCGGTACCTATTTATCTACTTGCACTTTGACGTGCTTTCGAACTGCTAGGTGGGCAGGAGCTGGGACCGAACAACGGGAGCTCACCCCGTCGCGGGGATTCGAACCGCTGACCTTCTGATCGGCAAGTCCTAGGCTCTGTGGTTTAACCCACAGCGCCACCCACGTCCCTTACAGTCTGCAGTAATGCGCTTTAAATGTTTGCAGATGTGCTCCTTGGCTGCCATTGCCAAGTACAATTCAGAGTTTCGGTGCTGACCTTTGCCACTAAGTAGAACCAGACAGTTTCGTTATTTCAGCTTCGCTCTGCAAGACGGTCAGGCCTGGGGAGGGTTGGGAATGCAACCCATTGAATGCAATTCCTTGGAAACAAGCCAATCCGAGCACTTGACTTTTGCTCCCGTGAGATGGGGCTGCCTTTCTGCCACTTTGCTGCAATCACATTTGAGCAGAGATTTTGAAATGACAAGCTCCAGTGCTTAATACAGAATGTGGCAGCTAGACTGGGGACTGGGAGCGGCCGCCGAGACCATATAACACCGGTCTTGAAAGACCTACATTGGCTCCCAGTATGTTTCTGAGCACAATTCAAAGTGTTGGTGCTGACCTTGAAAGCCCTAAACGGCCTCGGTCCAGTATACCTGAAGGAGCGTCTCCACCCCCATCATTCTGCCCGGACGCTGAGGTCCAGCGCCGAGGGCCTTCTGGCAGTTCCCTCATTGCAAGAAGCAAAGCTACAGGGCACCAGGCAGAGGGCCTTCTCGGTGGTGGCACCCGCCCTGTGGAACGTCCTCCCATCAGATGTCAAAGAGATAAACAACGACCTGACATTCAGAAGACATCTTAAGGCAGCCCTGTTCAGGGAAGTTTTTAATGTTTGACATATTGGTGTATTTTTGGTCTTTGTGGAAGCCGCCCAGAGTGGCTGGGGAATCCCAGCCAGATGGGTGGGTTACAAATTATTATTATTATTATTAAAGCTTTCTGCTCTTTAGAGTAGTCCCCATTGTTTCTGGGGAAGATCCGAACGCCGTCTCCCACACGCGTTTCGAACTCTGACCCTCTTAGACCTTGCCGCCAACCCTGCCCTGGGCTGCCGGCAATTTTTGCAAGGATCTGCCGAGTAAGCCCTCCCTGGCATTTGATGGGAGGGCAGTGTGGTGCAGCGGTCAGAGTGCCCGACTAGGGGACCCGGGTTCAAATCTTGCACTCAAGCCAGGAAGCTCGTGGGGGTCCTTGTACAGTGGTACCTCGGGTTACATACGCTTCAGGTTACAGACTCCGCTAACCCAGAAATATTATCTCGGGTTAAGAACTTTGCTTCAGGATGAGAACAGAAATCGCGTGGTGGCGGCACAGCAGCAGCAGGAGGCCCCATTAGCTAAAGTAGCGCTTCAGGTTAAGAACGGACCTCTGGAACGAATTAAGTACGTAACCAGAGGTACCACTGTATCTATAATAAATGTTCATAAATGTACCAACCAAGCACGTACACAGATCAGCACAGGAAGACCTTCCTGAAACCATTTTGACTCCCAAACTGACCAAATGTTTTCTCTGCAAGGACATAGGGGGTGAGGGAACCTTCCCATTGTCTCAGGAATTGGGTAATCACCATCTCAAAGGAATGGCCAGACTACCAGGAAAGATAAGGCATGGGTAGGCAAACTTAAGGCCCAGGGGCCAGATCCGGCCCAATCGCCTTCTAAATCCGGCCCACGGATTGTCCGAGAATTAGCGTGTTATACATGAGTAGAATGTGTTCTTTTGTTTAAAATGCATCTCTGGGTTATTTGTGGGGCATAGGAATTCGTTGATTTTTTTCCTTCAAAATATAGTCCGGCCCCCCACAAGGTCTGAGGGACAGTGGACCGGCCCCCTGCTGAAAGAGTTTGCTGATCCCTGAGATAAGGCACTATCAGATAACCTGGCAGATAGGAAAAACAACAACATGGAAAAGCCTCCCCATTTTCTTTCCGTTCACAAATCCTGTTTTAAGGGTATGTCTGTGTATGAATAGGGTGAGCCTGTGACCTGGCTCAGGAACTAACTATTTATCATTACAAAAGACTGGCCAGGCTCCCCAGGTAATCCAATCAAGTGATCATTAACAGGTAACCTGCCAGACAGGAGATAAAACAACGCACTCAGATTTCTGTTGTAGACAGCCTTTTCTGTGATGTAGGTATGATGTTATTTTCTCCTACCAATAGGGAACCCACTTAAGGGCTCTTGGACACCCCATAAGGGAAGAAGGGCAGATTTTGTTTACAACAACATGCCAAAAGGAAATTATAATAAGGTTGAACTATACCAAATCCAATCAAGTGACCATTAACAGGTAACCTGCCAGACAGGAGATAAAACAATGCACTCAGCCTTTTCTGTGATGTAGGTATGATGTTCGTGGGGGGTGGTTTTGGGTTACACCCCTTCTATGATGTATGTATGATATTTCGGGGGGGGGGGGTCTGGAGCTCCAGGGCAGGGAATTTAAAATGTCTATATAAGGGCAGGCACACCTTTGTTCTGGGTCCTCTTCCATCCTCCTATGTTTAATAATAATAATAATAATAATAATAAATTTTATTTATATCCCGCCCTCCCCAGCCGAAGCACCCTGTTGCAACAGCTTTAATAAAGATCAGGCTTACTAGCTGCTTTGCTTCTCAATATTCTCTGGTTGATCTCTGTTATTTTCTCCTACCAATAGGGAACCCACTTAAGGACTCTATACGGGCTCTTGGAAGGAGGGTGGGTTTTGTTTACAACAACATGCCAAAAGGAAATAATAATAAGGTTGAACTATACCAAAGAGGTAGGGTCGCGGGTGGCGCTGTGGGTAAAACCTCAGCGCCTAGGACTTGCCGATCGCATGGTCGGCGGTTCGAATCCCCGCGGCGGGGTGAGCTCCCGCCGTTCGGTCCCAGCTCCTGCCAACCTAGCAGTTCGAAAGCACCCCCGGGTGCAAGTAGATAAATAGGTACCCCTTTATAGCGGGAAGGTAAACGGCATTTCCGTGTGCTGCTCTGGTGCAGGTTCGCTAGAACAGCTTTGTCACGCTGGCCACGTGACCCGGAAGTGTCTTCGGACAGCGCTGGCCCCCGGCCTCTTAAGTGCGATGGGCGCACAACCCCAGAGTCTGTCAAGACTGGCCCGTACGGGCAGGGGTACCTTTACCTTTACTTTTTATACCAAAGAGCTATCGTTGGAAAAAACAAAACCAACCACTTACTTTCGGGTCTTGTTCCTCAGTCACTGTAGAGGCAGCAGCTTCGCTTTCTGAGGACGACATTCTTGCAGCTGAGAAGGAATAAGAAACTCTCTTGAGTCACACATACAGAGATAATCTTGGGGGTAAAATCCAGGGTCACAAATACATTCCCTGGTTAGAGGCCGGGAGATAAGGCAGCCATATGCGATTAGCAGCTCAAAAGGTCCAGAAGGTCGATTTGGGATCGGGGGGAAGAATCACGTCTGCCTTTGACATGGGCTGCTGACAAGTCTCTTTGCAAGAAGAAAATAAAGACACCCCACTCTTTTCCTTGACAGGGAACAAGGCCATGGGGCTGGACTTGGCTCAAGGTTTCCTAGTTGCAAATCTGTGCCCCACATGGGGAAATATGTGCTTTGGAGTCAGGGTGGATAAAAATCAATGATTAAATAAAAAAATTGGATTTTTAAAAAATTTAAATCTGTTTTTTTAAAAAACGGATTTTTAAAATAAAATGCTTTTGGAGCAAAAAGATTTTCTCTTTAACTTACATGATCGTCCAAAGGCTATTCATTAAGAAATAAGGATTTGTCTTAAGTTTTTCACGTGTGCTAAAACTCAGTCTACTTTTTTAAAAAACAATTGTTTAACCACATCAGTTAACAAACACAGATACCTTTGCTATAATGTTACTGTTTTAGTTAAATAAATCGTTTAAATTGTTATGAAGGGAATGATTGTTTTTCGCCTTCCAACAAAGTACAGCAGAAAAGTTGCCCAAGTATAAACAGTCAACTTATTAAACCTTGCAATAATTTCATAGTTGCCTGCCTATGTATTTCTAATAGTATAACCAAACAGGTAATTTTTGATATAGCTGTAAAAACCACTCTGAAAATGTATTATTCCACAAATGAAAGCTTCATCTGGTTGGAAATAATCAAGATTATAGCAGCTGTAAAAAATAATAATGATCTATATCAAGTCTTACAGACTAGTGATTTAAATTGTGGTTTAAATTGATTTGATTTAAATCAAATCCAGCCTGTTTGGAGCAGAGGTCTTCAATCTAGCACTGGGATTATTTTATTTTATATTTTATTATTTTATATTTTATTTACTTTATTTATTATATTATATTTTATCTATTATATTTTACTCTATTCTATTTTCTATTTTATTCTATTTTATTTTATTTTTATTTTTATTTTTATTTTATTTTATGCAAAATGCCAACTCTGTTTCTCAGCCTGGCTCTATATGATTTGATTTGAGTACTGAACCTAACAGACTCCGAATGGCAATGAATCAGTTGCGAGCCACTCAGGAGTCCTGGAGAAGGGCTGTAAATTCAGCGGAGCAGAATTGGCTTTGGACGCCGAAGGTCACGAGTTCGAATCCAGACATCCCCAGTTGCGGCCTCGAACCCTGGAGAGTTGATGCCATTGGGTGCCATAAGACCCAGTGGCCTGACTCTGTATAAAGGCTCCCAAGAATCCTCTGCTTTTGGGAGGTGGGCTGGCTGGCTTGCCAAACAACCTCCAACTCAGATGTTCTTTGTTTGGCAAGACAAAGCCGTACGCCTAGACAACTACTCTTGCCACATTTTCTGGGATGCGAAGGACTGCAACCTTCACCCAAAAAGATAAATTTTGCAAGACTCCCCATCATTTACTCAAGTGGAGCTGTTTCGACATCACACACAAAACCCATCACAGTTGTTTTAAGATGAACCGGATAGCCAGCGTTTAACAAAGCAATTGCAGCTACCCCCACTGTTCAGCCGGGACAACTGAGGTCCAGCTCCGAGGGCCTTCTGGCAGTTCCCTCCCTGCGAGAAGCGAGGTTGCAGGGAACCAGACAGAGGGCCTTCTTGGTGGTGGCGCCCGCCCTGTGGAACGCCCTCCCATCAGATGTCAAGGGAATAAACAACTACAGTGGTGCCTCGGTTTAAGAACAGTCCTGTTTACGAACGATTCGGTTGACGAACTCCGCAAAACCCGAAGTAGTGTCCCAGTTTGCGAACTTTACCTCGGTCCAAGAACAGAATCTGAACAGTGGAAGGGCGCGGGAGGCAGGAGGCCTCATTAGGGAAAGTGCGCTTCGGTTAAAGAACAGCTTCGGTTTAAGAACGTACTTCTGGAACGAATTAAGTTCGTAAACCGAGGTACCACTGTATCTGACTTTTAGAAGACATCTGAAGGCAGCCCTGTTTAGGGAGGTTTTTAACGTTTGATATTTGATTGTGTTTTTAATGTCCTGTTGGAAGCCGCCCAGAGTGGATGGGGAGGCCCAGTAATAAATTATTACTATTACTATTATTATATTATTATTATTTGCAAAGCCCCAAATGAGCGGGGTATAAATAATAAATAATAATTATTATTCCTCCAAGAAGCGATCACGTTAAGGGTAGCCAAATTCTGTGTGATTGCCATAAAACTTAGGGAACAAGCTGTGCCATCATAATGATTTAAGGCCTTAAATGATAATTTTAGGTTATATGTTAGTGACTAAGTTTTAATTTATATATATTTTTAACTGTTGCTATATCTGTATTGTCGCTGTTGTACCTAATTGCAAATTCAAACGTATCCCTATAGTGTTCTATGACTTCCTTGATATTGTATGTGGGCTGGAACTGGCCTGTGACCGAAATACAGTGGTACCTCGGGTTACATATGCTTCAGGTTACAGACTCCGCTAATCCAGAAATAGTGCTTCAGGTTAAGAACTTTGCTTCAGGATGAGAACAGAAATCGTGCTCCGGCAGCAGCAGGAGGCCCCATTAGCTAAAGTGGTGCTTCAGGTTAAGAACAGTTTCAGGTTAAGTACAGACCTCCGGAACGAAAGAAGTGCTTAACCCGAGGTACCACTGTAATAAAATTCAATTGATGGGCTTCAGTTGAGATTCCTGCATTGTTAGGGGGTTGGACTAGATGACCGTTGGGTGTCCCCTTCCAACTCTACAATTCTATACGTGAAACAATGACCTTTTTTTTGCCTCTACTTTACACTTTAAGCCCTACTCATTCATTCCCCCACACTGAAAGCACATTTAACCCCAACCCCCCAAATCCCGGGAACTTTAGTTTGCAAAGCATGCTGTTAACTGTAGCTCCCTATGACCTACAGTTCCCAGCATTTTGTGGGGGCAGAGAAATGTGATTTAAGCATACCTCCACTAAGCAAAACAAAAAAATTTTTTCCTTCCAGTAGCACCTTAAAGACCAACTAAGTTAGTTCTTGGTATGAGCTTTCGTGTGCATGCACACTTCTTCAGATACACTAGTGTGTGCATGCACACGAAAGCTCATACCAAGAACTAACTTAGTTGGTCTTTAAGGTGCTACTGGAAGGAAAAAAATTTTTTGTTTTGACTATGGCAGACCAACACGGCTACCTATCTGTAACTCCACTAAGCAAGCTTTTACATCCCTACAATTTGAGATAATAATTATAAAGCTGGCCGTCACCCCAAAACCTGCGGCAAGCAGCTAAATATTTCAAATCCAGCTACAGCCCTATAAAGACTGACTCAGAAATAGTATAAAAAGAAAAGATGGATAGGGAAACCATTGCTCTGACCCGAATTGGGAAAGTAAGAAAGAAACTATAAAGTCTTTCAGCTCACCTGATGGGTCCGACGCCGTTTCAGCTCCAGTAACTGTAAGAGACACGCCCGCGCCCACCTCTTAATATACTCCGGAGTGACTCCCCTTCCTTCGCTGTCTGCAATCAGGAGCAAACAGGCATCATGTGAGCTCCGGAATGTGGGTGGGGTTAGAGGGGGAAGGGTGGGGGAGAAGGCAATTTTTTCCTCCGGTTCCTGAAAGTTTGGTTCAAAGTGAAGCTCCACCCCCGCTGGAGGAAATGAAAGTGGAAGTGGGCGAATTCGGAGCCGACGTTGCGATCTTCTGTAGGCAGGCAGAAATCCAACCGGGGCAGCAAACCCCTCGCAACTTCATTTTCTAAATCACACAGCACTGCTGTCATTCCCTCTTGCTAAAAAATCAAGTTTAAAAAATGGTTCCTGATACAAGTGTGAAGCTCATAAGCAAAAAAAGCGGAGAATCTTAAATTGCAATCGTATGCAGTGGCGTAGCGTGGGTTGTCAGCACCCGGGGCAAGGCAAGTAATTTGCGCCCCCTAACCCGTGGATTTGCGCCCCCTAACCCTACAAATCTATGCCTATGAATGATGGTCCCTCTCTCTCTCTCTTTCTCATATTCCAATTGATTCCCATTTCCGCCGATTGATCCCCGAAGCTCTCACCCAGCGAAATTCGTGCGTAATTACGCTTCACCATCCCTAATCCTGCCGCTTCCACTGGGAAATCATGACGGTGCGTTTCTCCTCTCCAAACTTTCCCCGGCCCTTTGCCGGCCGGCGCAGCCCTTTTGGCTACGAGCTCCCCTCCTTCTCTGCCCGCTTCCGACCCCACCTCCCCGTCCAGCCTCCCTACCTCCTGAAAAAAGGCGCCGGCGCCGAGTAGGACACCCCCCGCGGCCATCGGAGAGAGGCGGGGCCGAGGGAGGCGAGCCAATGGGCGAGGCGGGGCGGGGTAGGTGGCCACGGGCGCTGCCGCAGTCCTCGGGTGGGCAAGTTGGAGCAGGCAGAGGCTGGCCGGCCGCTCTGACAATAGGGGCGGGCCGAGGGCACGACGCGGCTGGGCCCTCTGGACTCGCGCCCCCCCAGATGTTGCGCCCGGTGCGGCCGGCACCCCTGGCACCCCCCACGCTACGCCACTGATCGTATGCCTCCTTTAATCCGGAGTAAACCCTGTTGGATTCCTTGGCACAATCTCCCTGGGAGTAGCTCCCCTCTTGAAGACAGTGGGACTTACTTTTGAGTAAACACGTGCTTATGAATCGGGTGGAAACGGCAGCTCTCCAGTCTGCCCAGAGACAAATTGTGGAGTGCAGGGAAGTGTGGAAACGCCACTCTGCTTATGCTCAGAGGCAACCTTCTTTATAGCTTTCCTTTCTACTCCGGAGATAACTCCTGGTGCTAGTGTTACGTGTGGCATCTTACAGCACTGCAGGCAGAAATCCCACAGGCGCAGAGGCTGTGATATGGGTTGTTGTTGTTTAGTCGTGTCCGCCTCTTTGTGACCCCCTGGACCAGAGCACGCCAGGCACTTCTGTCTTCCACTGCCTCCCGCAGTTTGGTCAAACTCATGCTGGTAGCTTCGAGAACACTGTCCCACCATCTCGTCCTCCGTCGTCCCTTCTCCTTGTGCCCTCCATCTTTCCCAACATCAGGGTCTTATAGGGAGTCTTCTCTTCTCATGAGGTGGCCAAAGTCTTGGAGCCTCAGCTTCAGGATCTGTCCTTCCAGTGAGCACTCAGGGCTGATTTCCTTCAGAATGGAGAGGTTTGATCTTCTTGCAGTCCACGGGACTCTCAAGAGTCTCCTCCAGCACTAGAATTCAAAAGCATCCATTCTTCGGCGATCAGCCTTCTTTATGGTCCAGCTCTCACTTCCATACATCACTACTGGGAAAACCATAGCATGAACTATACGGACCTTTGTCGGCAAGGTGATGTCTCTGCTTTTTAAGATGCTGTCCAGGTTTGTCATCGCTTTTCTCCCAAGAAGCAGGCGTCTTTTAATTTCGTGGCTGCTGTCACCATCTGCAGTGATCATGGAGCCCAAGAAAGTAAAATCTCTCACTGCCTCCATTTCTTCCCCTTCTATTTGCCAGGATATGATATGGGAGAAGACTTCAAATGCAAACTTTGTGTATGTTGCGTACAAAAGGCACAAGGGTCCTGCCAGAAGAGAGACTTGGGCATAATTTTGGCTGTGAGTCTCGCAGGATCTCTCCTTGCCTTGCAGGCTTTTCTTATCTGGCCTGGGAGAGTGGGACCCGGACTGACTCAAACTACGAAAGCAGAGACTGTGGAAGAAGCCAGGGACCACATTCAGCAATGTTTCATTTCAAAACATTTCAGCGAAACGTGTGTGTGTGTGTGTGTGTGTGTGTGTTAACTTTGCTGCGTTCAGTGTGCATTCTGCGCCCGATCTCCTTCATGTTTTCTTTTGAAACTGTTTAAGAGAACGTTTTTTGTTCATTGTGTTGCTTTGAAAGTATACTTTCTTCAGCGACGTTTTATTCTGGATTTATCTGATGCTTTGAGGTATGTTTGTAACCACTTTGAGATTCTTTTCTTTAAAATATAAAGCTGTTCAGGGAAGTTTTGTATTGTGTTTTTACTATTTTTTTGTTGGGTGGTGCCCAGAGTGACTGGGGCAACCCAATCAGATGGGTTGGATAGAAATAAATTATTATTATTGTTATTATTGACCATCAACATGGTCGCAAGAACAAACAAATGAGGCACGGACGAATGAGCATGCACCACTCTGGCCAGACAGTCTGCGGGCAGGTAGGGTCTCATCCTGTGTACCAGATGGAGCTGGTAAACAGCTGCCCTGGACACAGAATTGACCTGCACCTCCATGGACAGATGCGAGTCCAAAATGACTCCCAGGCTGCGCACCTGGTCCTTCAGAGGCACAGTTGCCCCATTCAGGACCAGGGAGTCCTCCACACCAACCCACCCCCTGTCCCCCAAGAACAGTACTTCTGTCTTGTCAGGATTCAACCTCAATACGTTAGTTGCCATCCGTCCTCTGACCGCTTCCAGGCACTCACACAGGACCTTCACCGCCTTCACTGGTTCTGATTTGAAAGAGAGGTAGAGCTGGGTATCGTCCGCATACTGATGAACACCCAGCCCAAACCCCCTGATGATCTCTCCCAGCGGCTTCATATAGATCAGGCATAGGCAAACTCCAGCCCTCCAGATGTTTGGGACTACAATTCCCATCATCCCTGACTACTGGTCCTGTTAGCTAGGGATGATGGGAATTGTAGTCCCAAGCATCTGGAGGACCGGAGTTTGCCTATGCCCGATATAGATGTTAAAAAGCATGGGGGGAAAAGGACGGAGCCCTGAGGCACCCCACAAATGAGCCCAGCGGTCTGAACACTCATCCTCTAACACCACTTTCTGGACACAGACCAGGAGGAAGGAGAGGAACCACTGCATAACAGTTTCTCTGATTAGGGAAGCTTTTAATGTTTAATAGATTATTGTATTTTAATATTCTGTTGGAAGCCGCCCAGAGTGGCTGGGGAAACCCAGCCAGATGGGTGGGGTATAAATAAATTATTATTATTATTTCCCCCAACTCCTCTGGACAGTCCAGGAGGAGACCCTGGTCGATGGTATCAAAAACCGCTGAGAGATCCACAGCTCAAAAGAAGTCATTTCTTTATTCTGGAAGTAAAACATTTCTACGGAGGTACAAAAACGTTAGCGGCACTTCAGGCGGGATTGGCGTTGATTCGAGGGCTCATCCAAAGTTCCTCTTGACCTGCACTTGGACAGTTCCAAGTGGTTGCCTCCTTGTCCTTCTCCTTCCCCAGAAAAAACAAACAAACCCTGCTCTTTAGCTCAAAATAGGAACAAACAGCAACCCACTGGAAACCTGAACGGCTGTTTGCTCTGAATGATCACTAAAGAGCAGTTTCTCACCCTAGAGGGCAGCAGCAAGACTAGAGGAATTGTGGTGTTACAAAAGAAAGGCCACCAAAGGAGGCTACGCAAGATTCATGCTGGAACCACATTAAGAGAAGGGTGGGGTCTTTTTTTCACCCCCCAATGGCATTGGGAAGAAACTTGAGAAATTGAGGAGGGGGGTAAGGAAGAGAAATATTGTCAAAAACTGAAAGCCTCAACAGGGGAGGCCGGAGTGAAGGAGGAGACATTTCACTAAGAGTTAAAACAATAGTCCAAACTTACGTTAAAAGCATTGGGATTTCCTGAATCTAAATCTAGAAAACCAAGATTTACAGGGCACACACGGATAGCTCAGTCAATAGGACCTCCTAATCCCAGGGGTCGTGGGTTCGAGTCCCAAGCTGGGCAAAAGTTTCCTGCGTTGAAGGGGGCTGGACTAGTTAGAGGACCGTCAGGGGTCCCTTCCAACTGTACGATTCCATGTTAGATCATGGCCAATGTTAGTCTTACTCAAGAGTAGACTAGCTGAAAATAATGCACATGGGTCACTTGGCTCCGGTCGTTTCAACAGGTTTGCAGCCACTGTCAGTCCTACTCGGAAGTAGAACCATGACATGCTGGACACGGGTCTACTCGGGAGTAGGGCCAGCAGTAGATGCAGCCCATTGCTTCGGAACGTTAATTTCAATCGGTCAACCCTTGAGTAGAACTTAGTTTGAGAAAACCATTATTATTTTTTTGAATAGTAAATTCCAAAAATTCTAGCGGCCCCCAGATTGGGTAAGTAATTTACCCGAGGCCCCTTCTCCTCCCATTTCAAAACTTCAGAGTTCTGAGCTATTTGCTAGGGACTTTAAATGTCCCTAAGTGGTGGCAGTGGGGGAATAGGACAATATTCTCTTTCTAGAGGATGGGAGATGTGTTTGACAAACACACAAAGCGGCTTATCGTTCAGACCATTTTTTCCTCGCTGCCGCCACCATTCAGCATCCCCAAAAGGCACATCTAAATTACAACAGGTGCTGTTTGAACCTCTGCGCGCCCAGAAACACCTGGGAACTGTAGTTCTGCAAAAAGAAAACAAAAAAGCACCAGGTCGTTGAGACTGGGAACCTATGGTCCTCCAGATGTTCCTGGGCTGCTGGGAGCTGAGAGCCACAACATCTGGAGGGCTACAGGTTCTGCATTCTCAAATTTCCTGCAATACTACGGTTCCCAAGGATTCTCTGCCGCCACCGCAGATTTCTGAAACGCACAGCACAGAAGTTCTAAAGTTCCTTCTCCGGTTCGGAGGGCTCCTTTTGCGGGGTCTTAGGCTTTTCGGCGGGGTCTTCCTGGGCCTGGGAGACAACTCCCTCTGCTGCCTCGCCATCGGTCCGCGGCACATCTGGAAGCTCCACCAGGTTGGGCGCAAAAGGCCCCACCACCCAGGGGAGGGGGACGTTTTGCACCACGTATTCCAACATCTCATCCATTGAGCTGCGCGCCTTGGCGATGCTCTCGCGGCTCTGGCTAAGGAGGGCGGCCGGCACGTCTTGGAAGGAGCGAGCCCCGGAGAAGGACGAGTGGAGACCCTCGACGGTTTGGCGGACCTGCTGGACTCTGTCCTGGATGTTGGTGGGAAGGCCTTGAATGCTGGACACGAGGGTGACGCAGGAGAGCTGTAACTGCTGGGTGAGGCCCCTTAGCATGGCGAGAGACTGGGATTCCACCTAGGATAATAATAAAAATAAAATTTATTATTATTATTATTATTATTATTATTATTATTATTAATACCCCGCCCTCCCCAGCCAAGACCGGGCTCAGGGCGGCTAACAACCAATAATAAAAACAAGTTGATTGAAATAGAACTTAAAAAACAAGATTAAAATACAGTGGTACCTCGGGTTAAGGACTTAATTCGTTCCGGAGGTCCGTTCTTAACCTGAAACTGTTCTTAAGCTGAAGCACCACTTTAGCTAATGGGGCCTCCTGCTGCTTCCGCAGCATGATTTCTGTTCTCATCCTGAAGCAAAGTTCTTAACCTGAAGCACTATTTCTGGGTTAGCGGAGTCTGTAACCTGAAGTGTATGTAACCTGAAGCATATGTAACCCAAGGTATCACTGTACAACATTAAAACAATTAAAACATTAAAATGCAGCCTCTTCACAGGAGGAGAAAGGAAAAAAGAAAGAGAGGGAGGGAATCAAATTGGCTCCAAGCCAAAGGCCAGGCGGAACAACTCTGTCTTACAGGCCCTGCGGAAAGAAATCAGATCCCGCAGGGCCCTGGTCTCATGGAGCCAGTGTTGAAAAGGCCCTGGCTCTGGTTGAGGCTAATCTGACTTCCTTAGGGCCTGGGACCTCTAGGGTGTTGCTATTTATGGATCTTAAGGGCCTCCGTGAGAAATAAGGAACCGCGGTGGCAACGTCCCCCCACCTTCTAGAAACCGGCGTTACTACCACCTCAGGAGGGACTAGAACCTTGGCCTTTGATCAAAATCTACAGTGGTACCTTGGTTCTCAAATGTCTTGCTTTTCAAACCCCGGAACCCCGGAAGGAAGTGTTCTGGTTTTCGAACGTTTGTGGGAAGCCGAATGTCCGATGCGGCTGTTGGCTATGGTTTCCGGGGCACCTGCACCAATCGGAAGCCGTGCCTTGGTTTTCGAACATTTTGGAAGTCAAACAGACTTCCGGAACGGATTAAGTTTGGTGCTTTTGTTTTAGCTATTTATTTTGTGTTTTTGAGGCTCTTTTGGTTAGTTTATTTTTGTGACTGTGCGGAACCCAGTTCAGCTACTGATGGATTGATTGATTGATTGTGTGACTGCGGCAATGGATAAAAGCCCCCCACCCAAACAATGACTATCATCAGCGCAGGTAAGAAAATGCCGTATTTTTCGCTCTATAAGACGCACCAGACCACAAGACGCACCTAGTTTTTGGAGGAGGAAAACAAGAAAAAAAATATTCTGAATCTCAGAAGCCAGAACAGCAAGAGGGATCGCTGCGCAGCGAAAGCAGCAATCCCTCTTCCTGTTCTGGCTTCTGGGATAGCTGCGCAGCCTGCGTTCGCTCCATAAATCGCGCACACATTTCCCCTTACTTTTTAGGAGGGAAAAAGTGAGTCTTATAGAGCAGAAAATACGGTAGTTTATTTCTGTGACTGAGCGGAACCCAGTTCAGCTACTGATGGACTGATTGTGTGACTGCGGCAATGGATAAAAGCCCCCCATCAAAACAATGACTATCACCAGCGCAGGTAAGAAAATAATACTGAAAAAGTGTGCTGATTTGCTGTACAGCATCAGATTCTTGATTGCAGGGTTGTCTCTCAAGGGATCTTTTTAGGGGGTGGGGGGGTAACTGGTAATTCGTTTTTAGAAGGGGCTGGTCTCCCCACCCGCCCCCCTGAGCGAAAGGGAGGAGCTACCTCTGGCTGCACCAAGGAGTTCTGTGGCTCATCGCTTTGAGCTTGCTTCTGGTTCCAATCCAGCCACATCTGATGCAGCTTCTCTTGGCCGCCATGTAGCTTGTGGTCCACTCCCTGTTTGACATGTTCCATCTGACAAGGGACAAGAAAGGGTGGGAGGGGAACCACACCAGAAGCTTGCTTTTCTTTTCGTTTAAAAAAATAAATAAAAACCCAGTCGTTCTCCTGCACCGGCTATTGCTTATCGGTCAAGGAAAACCCTTTGGCTCTCAAGGTGGCGTGGGACTACAACTCCCATCAGCCTCGGCAAGAATGGCCAAGGACAACGGGAGCTGTAGT
Source organism: Podarcis raffonei (assembly GCF_027172205.1). Classification (NCBI taxonomy): domain Eukaryota; kingdom Metazoa; phylum Chordata; class Lepidosauria; order Squamata; family Lacertidae; genus Podarcis; species Podarcis raffonei. Next base: position 6,489,250 of record NC_070619.1, on the reverse strand, counting down.
TCTGCAACGTCTGGGGGGCCACAGGTTCCCCTGCACCTTTTATAGAATCATGAAGTTGGGCAGAACCCCAAAGATCATCCGTTTCAAAAGGTTTCACTCTGGCGAATGCGGCAGATTGAACCGGCAACCTCGACGTTATCAGCACTGCGCTCCGGGTTACGTATAGACAAGGCCTGATGTGGATGGAGAATTGTTTTATGCCTCCATGCAATGCAGCCATTGCTTACCAACTCCAACGTGTCTGCGGTCCATGCGGTTGTTTTCACCATGGTCCTCAAATATCGCCCGCTTAAATCTCACTCCATTCCAGCCGCCCAGTGCACACGCCATCCTGCCAAGCCCTGAACCTCCGTCCCCAACCCACCGCGGTGCCCCAAAAGTGGACAGAGGAGAGCTTCTCTCGCAACATTAGAGGGCAGTGGGCACCCCATGAAGCTGGGTGTTGGAAGAGAAAGGGCGGGCAAAAGGAAGTCCTTATTCCGTCAACTGAACTGGGGAACTCTCTGCCACTGGAGGCCGTGATAGCCAGCACCTTGGGTGGCTTTAAAATAGGGTTGTGGATGGATGGGACAAACTCATGGACCAGAAGGCTATCAGCAGATCCTAGGGACGATGGCTGTGTTCCACGTCCACCGTCAGATGTGGCAGAGCTCGGAATACTGGTTTCTGGGAATCAGAAACTGCTGTTGTGTTTGCGCCCTGCTTGCCAGATTCTCAGAAGAATCTGGGTGATCACTAGACCACTGGCCTGTTCTGGCAAGTTCTCCTTTATGCCCTAGATCCCATGTGTCTTCTACCCATTCAATCCAACCCCTCTAATTGTTTGCCAACATTGCATCGCTGGAACCTTCACTCTGGGCAGCTGAAATGTGCCTTAGGTGATGTCACAGCAGCTCAGCCAATGGGCACTTCTCAAGCTGTAAATCACTATTATTTATTAAGTGCATAGGGTGGTTTACAACATAACCCCCCACAAAATACACGATAGCAAAATATCCCAATAAACCACATGCCCGCCACCCCAGACATAAGCAGCCCCAGCCCAGTTAAGGAGTGCGTAGAGTATAGATTAGAAATAAAAGGCTCTGGATCTGTTTTCGGGACATTCTTACCAGCTCAATGGTTTGGTGCAGCTGGGCGAGGGCATCTTGGGTACTCTGCTTGGCATCCCTCAGCTTGCCCAGAGAGTGCTGGTAGGCTCGGTGACGGAGTTTGGCCGAGAGAGACCCCAGGCGAACGAAGTAGCTCCTCTGCTCCTTCTGCTGCTCCACGGTGGCGATTTCAAAACCCTCGACGGAGGTAGCAAGTTCAGCTGGGAATGAGAGAGGGGTGGTGGTTATGGTTATGGTGGTGTTAAAGGTATCAGTTCAATATGCACAAAATGCTATGTTTGAATGCCTAGTACTTCAAATGCTATGCACACAAGTTTGCACCAGACGGGAGGTTTCACTCTGGCAAATGCGGCAGAAAAGTTTGGGTGTTTCCATTTCAATCATTAGCAGTGGTGCAGCGTGGGTTCCCACCATGTGAGAGGCGGTCCCTATTCTGCACATCAGGAACTTGGGACCTCTAGGACCAACTGGTGACATTCCGGTTCATGGTGACCACAGCGTAACCGTTTAGACAGGAGGGCATAAATATAAATAGTATGATAAACATAACCCCCACCTGTTCAATATCAGGCAGGTACTTTCTCTCTCTCTCTCTCTCTCTCACCTTCTAAATATTTATTTAAAACATTTAACCAATCACTTATTTCTGAGCAGCACATGTAAAAACAATGTGCAGATAATGGGCGAGCACAGCGGTCCATCAAGAAAACCGAAAGCAGTGGAGGAAAATCGGAAAAAATAAGGATAAAACGCTCAAATATTTTAAGTTCTTGAAATGTACCGTATTTTTCGCTCTATAAGACGCACCAGACCACACAACGCACCTAGTTTTTGGAGGAGGAAAACAAGAAAAAACATATTCTGAATCTCAGTAGCCAGAACAGCAAGAGGGATCACTGCGCAGTGAAAGCAGCAATCCCTCTTGCTGTTCTGGCTTCTGGGATAGCTGCGCAGCCTGCATTCGCTCCATAAGACGCACACACATTTCCCCTTACTTTTTAGGAGGGAAAAAGTGAGTCTTATAGAGCAAAAAATACGGCAATTTGGAAATGTATGTAACACTGAGCAGCAAGGGAGGGAGGGAAGTGAAACATCAAGGCAGTAGGGTGGGAAGTCAGCTTTTAAATCTGAATTAATTTGGTGTCGATTTATGATTTTTTTTTTTAATAAATATAAATTGGCAAAAAAAAATGGAAGCAAGTATCTTTCCCGGTCTGCATTTGTCCAGGAATTGGTTTTTAATATATTTTATTGCTTGACTGCCTGTGTGTTTGCTGCCTTGAGTAACTTCGGGAGGAAGGGAGGCCTATAAATTTAATGAATGATACTGTCAGAGCTGCCCGAGGTCCCAGCTCACAAAGGACCAACGCTGCTTCGTTGTTAAGTATAAAAGTCTTTATTGAAGTTCAGTTTCACTTCCACAGCCGCAGCGTGCAGCTCTACGTCTCAAACTCTAGACTGCTGAAGCTCCGTTTGAATCTCCTCCCCCCAGACACCAGTTTAAGACTCTAGCCTTGCTCCACCTCTTCCTCTGCTCTTTTCTCCTCTGGTTCCGCCTGTCCGTCGGGGTCTCGCCCTTCATAGACTCCTCTGACGCTGAGTCCCCTGACTCTTCCCCCTCCCTCCGGCGGGCTTTAGGACCTGGTTCCCAATCCGGGTCTCCTGCTGTCCCGCGCGCCTGTACATTTGAACTTGGCGCGCGCGCCCAGCCTGCGACCTTCCTCCTAACCGTTACACTGCTGCTGTCACTGCTCCCCCCTTCGGGGAGGCCAGCTGGAACTGACCTCCCCTCCGTTCCCCCACTCTCCGATGGGGGCGTGGTCAGCCCTGACTCATCTTCTCTCCCCGCTGGAGGAGAGGCTGGTCCTGACACATGTGACTCTTCCCCCCCACTACGCTCTGGTGGGGGAGCTGGTCCTGATCCCCCGCTGCTGCTTTGGGAGTCCCCACTGGCCCCTTGTTTCTGGTGCGTCCCCCCTGGGACCCCCCTTGCCCTGACCATTGGCGCCCCCTTCTGGGAATCTTCTGATTCGCTGGAGAAGCTCATGGAATCTCTCGGGTCACTGTCATACTCCCCTACGCTGCCCTCGGATTCCTCCCCTTCGCTCTCCATTTCCTCTCTCCCCTGTGCTTCTGCTCCTGAGCCCCTGACAGATACAAATAAAATAATTCCCTTAACGAGGATACCTACCCAGTTCTTTGTCCGTCATCGGGAGATAATGGTCCACCAGCTCTTCGGACTTGCCCAGGACCACATCCACACCAGTGGTGACCATTTGACCCACTCTAGACCCCAGGACGGTGTTCACACTGCCAGCCACCACCGATCTGGTCATTTCCACGCCACCGTGTACGGCCCCTTTGGCCATTTCCACCACACCGCTCACGCCGCCGGCCACAGCATCCTTCGCCCCGTTGAGGGTACCAGAGACGGTGTCCCGGGCCCCAGTCACTTTGGTGGAGACCAGCTCCTTCGTGTCTGCGACCACCTGGAAAATTGTGAGCAAAATGCTACGCACCAAAGTTTAAACCACAGAGCCTAGGACTCAGAAGGTCGGCGGTTCGAATCCCCGCGACGGGGTGAGCTCCCATTGCTCGGTCCCTGCTCCTGCCAACCTAGCAGTTTGAAAGCACGTCAAAGTGCAAGTAGATCAATAGGTACCGCTCCGACGGGAAGGTAAACGGCGTTTCCGTGCGCTGCTCTGGTTCGCCAGAAGCGGCTTAGTCCTGCTGGCCACATGACCCGGAAGCTGTACGCCGGCTCCCTCGGCCAATAAAGCGAGATGAGTGCCGCAACCCCAGAGTCGGGGGTTTAAATAAAAAGGGCAGATTTAAATAAAATAAAAAGGGTCGGGGGTTTAAATAAAAAGGGCAGATTTAAATACATAGGAAAAGTCAAACCAGAGGTCCACTGAGTTCAGTACTGCCTACACTGACTGGCAGCCACCCTCCAAGGTTTTAAGGAGCCTGGAATTGAACTTTCTGCATTCAACGCAGATAATGTACCACTGAGCAGAGCATGTCGGGAAAGAAGAAAAAAATTACCAACCTTCTCCGACGGCTGTTGCAAAATAGGCAGTTTCTCTTCCAGTTTGTCCAACCCTTTGCAAGCATACTCATTGGCCGTTGCAACTAAAAAGACACAGACGTTATACTGCTGGCTTCCAAAAACCAGCGATGTGGTTGACACAACAACTCGGGAAAGCATGCAGGCCATCTTGGCAGCAGGGAATTGCTTTTGGGGGGATTTCTAGCCTTGCCAAGCTGCTAGTTAGTCCTCAAGGGTGCCCAATGCCTAGTGAAAGCCGAGAAGCCGGGGAGTTGGCTGAATAAGGTTTTGGTCCGGAACTGGGGGCCTGCTGGGAGAGGACAATCTTTGTCCCTACTTTGTTCAACATCTGAAGAAGCAATCTCCCAAACTTGTACTTGATACAATGTATGTGGAGAGATGATTTCCAGAGCCCATGGGTAAAAAATTTACAACTGAAAATTACGGCAATGGGAATCTCCCCATCCAAATTACTAGAGCAGGATATAGTTCCAGCTAAAAGAACAGTAACCTGTAAACTAGAGGAGATGGACTTGCAGCAGAAAATGGTCTTGGGCAATGGTACCTGCTCACCTCTAAACCTTGGTTTATTACCCCTCTTAAGGCTCCCAAACTATTTGAATTCCTTAACTTCTTCGGCTCATAGATATGCCTTTGTAAAGGCAAGATTCAACACCTTCCCATCGAACGTGCTGAGAAATAGATTCTCCAACGGACAGATATCGCTCTTATGTGATTGTAATTGTGGGGCACCGGAATTGTTGCATCACATAATTCTTGATTGTGCTTTTCACTCATCGGCCAGGAGCAAGTTTCTTGCTCAATATCTAAAGGGAATTGCCGATGATACGAATGAAGCCAAACTGAGATATCTATTAAATGATGATGACCCCCTAAGATCACTCATGGTTGCCAGATTCTTGATCAGCGTCCTATCCCTAAAGAAGAGAAACGGACTCCTGTGCAGCTCGGATAATCCTTTTAAACTATGATCTATGTTTTAGGATGTAATTAGGTGATATCACCATTGATGTCTTCTACTAATTTATGAGTAGAGGGCGATGTTTATGTTACAAATTTATTGTAATGTATGATGTTGGTCTTTTGTTTTTGTTTTGCTTTGGTTCTTGTCTGTTTTTTGTAAGTTTTGGCGGTTTTAAATTTGGAGGTTTAAGTACATTATGTTGGTATGGGAAACTGTTGTGTGATGGGCCAATAGCCGTAATAAAGATCAATACAATAACATCTGAAGAATGCAAAGGCTTGCTCACAACGTCCAACATTATGGTTGGCCCCAATAAAGCAGTTTTGGGGAGACCAGCTGAACCTCCAGAGCAGGGGCCAGCAAACTTTTTCAGCAGGGGGCCAGTCCACTGTCCCTCAGACCTTGTGGGGGGCCGGACTATATTTTGACAAAAAATAATGAACGAATTCCTATGCCCCACAAATAACCCAGAGATGCATTTTAAATCAAAGCACACATTCTATTCATGTAAAAACACGCTGATTCCTGGACCATCTGCAGGCCGGATTTAGAAGGCAATTGGGCCGGATCCAGCCCCTGGGCCTCAGTTTGCCTACCCATGCTCCAGAGGTTGTGGGACTCCAACTCCCATGAGCCCCCAGTGGCCAGGGATAATGGGAGTTGTAGTTATATATATAACGCAAGGTACGGCTTTGACCTACGAGATCCTTCTTTTTGTGTCACGCCATGCACTGAAAACATATTCAAAGCATGTGACCCCCGCCAAAGATCCCTGGGAAACATAGTTTGCCAGTGGCGAGGTGCAAACTACAGTTCCCAGGATCCTCTGGGGGAAAGCCCTGCGGTTTAAGCATACAGTGAGGAGGCGAGGGTACGTGCCACAGTTTCTCAACCACGCAACAAAGCAACAATTCGACAGCGTCACCCACTCTGAGGTTCCAGCTTCGTCAAGAGAGGTTGGGCACCGCCAACGGCCGCCGCCGTGAGGGTCTTCACGCTCTTCTCTGCCACGTCGCAGACGGACCTCAGGTAGGGGTGGGTCTCTTTTGTGGAGGCGTAAGCTGAGGAGACCATGTCGAAGGTCGAGCTGACCAGCGGAAGGCTGACCACACGACTGACCACATTCTACCAGAAAGAGAAGAATTATTATTATTATCACTTGGGCAGCTCATTTTCAGTGGTGCCTTAGTTCTCAAACGCCTTGGTTCCCAAACGCCGAAAACCCGGAAGTGTTCCGGTTTTCGAACATTTGTCAGAAGCCGAACGTCCGATGCGGCAGTCGGCTATGGCTTCCGGGGCGACTGCACCAATCAGAAGCTGCGCCTTGGTTTTTGAACATTTCAGAAGTTGAACGGACTTCCAGAATGGATTAAGTTTGCCACTTTTGTTTATTTTTGAGGCTTTTTCGGTTTATTTGTTTTTGTGACTGTGTGGAGCCCAGTTCAGGTACTGATTGATTGTGTGACTGCGACAATGGATAACCCCCCCCCGCCCCTCCAAACAATGACTATCACCAGCGCAGGTAAAAAAGCATTTTAATTTTTATCCTCTACAATACTGTCTTATTTATTTTATAGTACAGTACATTGTTTATTGGGGACGCGGGTGGTGTTGTGGGTTAAACCACAGAGCCTAGGACTTGCCGATCAGAAGGTTGGCGGTTCGAATCCCCGCGACGGGGTGAGCTCCCATTGCTCGGTCCCTGCTCCTGCCAACCTAGCAGTTCGAAAGCACGTCAAAGTGCAAGTAGATAAATAGGTACCACTCCGGCGGGAAGGTAAAGGGTGTTTCCGTGCGCTGCTCTGGTTCGCCAGAAGTGGCTTAGTCCTGCTGGCCACATGACCCACAAGCTGTACGCCAGCTTCCTCGGCCAATGAAGCGAGATGAGTGCCGCAACCCCAGAGTCGGCCACGACTGGACCTAATGGTCAGGGGTCCCTTTACCTTTACCTATCTAGCCCTAAGGCCAGGGTAAATCGCCTATGCCTGCCTAAGTCTTTGCCAATGCAGGGAAGTTGTAAGACAGGCACGTGGGTGGCGCTGTGGGTTAAACCACTGTGCTGCTTGGGCTTGCCAATCGAATGGTCGGCAGTTTGAATCCCAGCGAAGGGGTGAGCTCCCGTTGCTCTGTCCCAGCTCCTGCCAACCTAGCAGTTCGAAAGCACGCCAAAGTGCAAGTAGATAAATAGGTACCACTCCGGCGGGAAGGTAAACGGCGTTTCCGTGCGCTGCTCTGGTTCCCCAGAAGCGGCTTAGTCCTGCTGGCCACATGACCCGCAAGCTGGGTGCCGGCTTCCTTGGCCAATAAAGCGAGATGAGCGCCGCAACCCCAGAGTCGGCCACGACTGGACCTAATGGTCAGGGGTCCCTTTACCTTTACCTTTGTGTACATTGCAGCAGCCTTTGGCTCTGTGCAATAAAACTGACTGACTGACTGAAATCTCCTACCTGGAATAGAGGGGCGCAATTATTTGGCCATGGAGACAGAAGGGGCAGATCAGGGCCCAGAAACCCGCTGGTGACCAACACCCAGCTTGGGGTGAAGGGACTTACCCCCCACATACCTGCTGATCAGGCTCTTGGTTTTCTGGAGCCGTGTCGCTCACAGGACTTCCTTCCGACGTCATGGCACGGCTAAAAGAGAGGAGGAAGAAACTGTCAGGAGAGGAAGGGCTCCCGCTTCTGCCCCACAATGGCCAGTTAACTTATGGAACTCCCCGACACATGATACGCTGAGCGACGATCGATGAGCAGGCCTTCGTTGTTGTTGTTTTTCAAGGGCTGTACTAATTTATGGAGGATGGTTCTATCGACAGCTCTGATTTACCGAAACGGAAACTGCATTAAGACAGCTTCCACAAATTTGTTCAAGTCGTCCAAGCGGGTGGCTGTCGCTGTGTCTTAGAATATTAAGCCTGCATTCCTCCCTAGATGCTCGGCAGATAAGCGAAACCTTCCATTGTTTCAAATCCCAATAAGCGGACGAGAAACAATGGTTCCCATGTTATAATGTGAAGAGAAACTAGTTGGATGAGTCACGCTGCATTTTTTGCTTAAGCAAACCAACAGCTCTGTGGCACTGCAAATACATGCTGCGCTCTAATTCCTGGCAAACAGCCCAACCGAACGCATTTTCCAGACTTGAAACTCAGGTTTCTTCCATTATGGGGCTCAAACAGTACAATATTGGGAAATGATTTATAATGAATTGAAAAATACATATTTAAATTTAGCTCTCCCGCCCCCCAAGTCCTTTTTGTTGGGAATGAGCCAATATTCTGTTGTGAGTCGCCCAAAGTGGCTGGGGAAACCCAGCCAGATGGGCGGGGTATGAATAACAAATTGTTGTTTTCTTCCCTCTCTTGTACACACCAGGATGCGTGGATATGCAATGAAGCTGAGTGACAACAGCCCATCTTTGGGAGTTTATTGCAGGAGCAGGTGGAATACCAGGATATACCATGAAACCCACTGGGTGTTACCTGAGGCCAATCCCTGCCTCTCAGCGGAACCCGCCTCGCAGACATGTTGTGAGGAATTAAATGAGGACAGGGAGGGGAACCTTGTACTCAATACCTTGAGATCCTTGTGTTTGCGGCTGAGAAGGGGAGCAGGTTATAAATGCAGGTAACAACAAATAATGTTATTATAATTGCAAGAGCGTGTGTGTGTGTTAATCACCTGCCCCAAGATTCTGTTGGGAGCCGCCCAGAGTGGCTGGGGAAACCCAGCCAGGTGGGCAGGGTATAAACAATAATTTTATTATTGTTGTTGTTATTATTATTATTGCTGTGGGTTAAACCACAGAGCCTAGGGCTTGCTGATCAGAAGGTCGGCGGTTCGAATCCCCGCGACGGGGTGAGCTCCTGTTGCTCAATCCCTGCTCCTGCCAACCTAGCAGTTCGAAAGCACGTCAAAGTGCAAGTAGATAAATAGGTACCGCTCCAGAGGGAAGGTAAACGGCGTTTCCGTGCGCTGCTCTGGTTCGCCAGAAGCGGCATAGTCCTGCTGGCCACATGACCCGGAAGCTGTACGCCGGCTCCCTCGGCCAGTAAAGCAAGATGAGCGCCGCAACCCCAGAGTCGGCCACGACTAGACCTAATGGTCAGGGGTCCCTTTACCTTTACCTTACAGTGGTACCCCTGATTGCGAACGGGATCCATTCCGGAGCCCTGTTTGCATCATGAGCAGAATGCAAGCACCGTCTGTGGGTGCGCAGGTTGCGATTCGCCGCTTCTGCGCGTGACGACATTCTGAGTGTCTGCGCATGCGCAAGCGGCGAAACCCGGAAGTAACCCGCTCTGTTACTTCCGGGTCGTTGCGGGACGCAACCTGAAAAGACGTAACCGGAACCGAATGTAACAAGAAGTATGACTGAATTATTATTGTTATTATTAGAATCATAAAATCATAGAATTGTTGGGGTACATTCTTTCACCTTTGGGGGACGTGCCCTAGGATTAAGGCTTTCTGGGAAATGATATATAATGAGTTGAAAAAGGTATTTAAATATACCTTCTTGAAGAAACCAGAGGCCTTTCTCCTGGGCATGGTCGGCCAATTGGTGTCAAAGAAGGATAGAACGTTTTTTATGTATGCCACAACAGCAGCAAGAATACTCATCGCAAAGTATTGGAAGACGCAAGATTTACCCACTCTGGAAGAATGGCAGATGAAATTGATCGACTGTATGGGATTGGCAGAAATGACTGGCAGAATCCGTGACCAGGGAGAAGAGTCGGCAGAAGAAGATTGGAAAAAATTTAAGGACTACTTACAGAAATATTGTAAAATTAAGGAATGTTGAATGATGCTGGATTGAAATTGAGTGGTTTCTAGCTGTAATGGTATAAAGGAATACGAAAAAATGGTTCTTTATAAGTAAAAATTTAAGGTTATAATAACTTAAGATGTTGGATAGAAAATAAGGTGTTTTTATAAGCTGTAATGCTTTGAGTTAAGGATTTGCTGAACAAATAATTTGAATTGGAATACAAGAAGGGGAGGTATGAGGAGGTCAGAGAAATATGTTATTGAAAATTAAGTATAAGTGAACTATATGTCTTTTAAATTTTTTTGTTTGTTTTTTGTTTGCATAAAAAATTGAAAATTTTAATAAATATCTTAAAAAATAAATAAATCATAGAATTGTTGGAAGCGGACCCCTTCCTGAGATTAAGAGTCCTGTGCTCTACCAACGAAGCCCCAGTCTGACTTTGAAGATATAGGGAATTGAAACTTAACCGTTCTGAAATAACAGCAGCAAGAATATTATTGGCCCAAAAATGGAAGCAAGAAGAATTACCGACGATTGAAGAACAGAGGATGAAGTTAATGGACTATGCAGAACTAGATAAACTAACAGGAAGAATTCGAAACTGGTGGGACCAGAAATTCACGGAAGACTGGAGTAAATTTACAGATCATTTGAAAAGTAATTGTGAAGAACAGACGACGTTTGTAGGTTTGCAAGAAGTTTTGTGAGGCGTATTATTGGAAGTATTGCAAAAATGGAGAAGGGGGAGGATGATTCGTTAAGGGATGTAAAGGCAATATAAAGTGAAGAAATGCATAAGAAGTGGTTAAAACGGTGGATCATCAGAGTTGCTGATGGAAGTCTAAAAAGATTGTATAAGTGATAAGTTTTGTGGTACATTTTATAATTTATATGTTAAAATCAATAAAAATTATTTTTAAAAAAGGAAACTTGACTGTTCTGCACAAAATGCCTGCGTGCCAGCACTGCGCTACAGATGCGAGAGGTGACACATGTGATCAAGCACATGTCAGACGAATGCGCTCAGGTCCCGTTCAGAGAGTCAACTTTGCCCTAGTTGGCAGAGAAGGGCCTTACTCATTTGAGGACATGGCTTGTAGCTTACAACCTCCTGCCTGGAAGGTCAGGCCTTGATGACTCAGAGCACGTACATGCCCAGCCATGCAAGCGTCGAGCAGGCTTGTGCAATGCACCTCACAACTGCCTCCTTCCCATGTCAACATTCACCGAGAGCTGGAAATCTCTGCATGCCTGGAAGTGTTTCACCTGCACCCACTTAGCAACATGTTGCAACATACAAAGCTGCTTTCTGCCACAGGCAGGGTGGATAAAAACCAATGGTTTTTTTAAAAAAATAAATAAATTGGATTTTAAAAATTTTATTAAATCGGATTTTAAAAATTTTATTAAATCGGATTTAATTTTTTTTATTAAATCGGATTTTTAAAATTTTATTAAATCGGATTTTTAAAATTTTATTAAATCGGATTAAAAAAATTTAAATCGGATTTTAAAAATAAAATGTTTTCGGAGGAGAAATCTTCCTAAAGATAGCTTTCTGTTTAAGTTACACTACAGTTCAAAAGCTTTTCATCAGGAAATAAGGATTTGCCTTTAAGTTTTTCGTGTGTGCTAAAACTCAGCCTAAGTATCTTTTTTTAAAAAAATCGTTTAAACCACATCAGTTAACAAACATGGATACATATGCTACAATGTTATTGTTTTAGTTAAATAAATGGTTTAAATTGTTGTGAAGGAAATGTTTCTTTTTCTCCTTCCAATCAAGTACAGCAGAAAAGTTGTCCAAATATAAACCATAATTTCATAATTGCCTGTCTATGTGTTTCTAATAGTATAACCAGTAATTTTTGATATAACTGTAAAAACCACTCTGAACATTTATTATTCCAAAAATGAAAACCTTCATCAGGTTGTAAATACAGTGGTACCTCGGGTTAAGTACTTAATTCGTTCCGGAGGTCCGTACTTAACTTGAAACTGTTCTTAACCTGAAGCACCACTTTAGCTAATGGGGCCTCCCGCTACCGCCGGAGCACGATTTCTGTTCTCATCCTGAAGCAAAGTTCCTAACCTGGAGCACTATTTCTGGGTTAGCGGAGTCTGTAACCTGAAGCATATGTAACCCGAGGTACCACTGTATTAAGATTATACTAGCAAGAATAAGTCTTTCTGTTAAAAAAAAAATTAAATCAAGTCTAAGTGACTACTGATTTAAATCAAGCCTTACTGACTAGTGATATCAATCGTGATTTGATTTAAATCAAATCCACCCTGCTCAATAGTGTTGGCTCGGATTGGCAGCAGCTCCACAGGGCTGGTCATTCCCAGTCTGACGTGGAGATGTCCAGAATTGAACCGGGCGACCTTCTCCATGCATTCAACGACCAACTCCTTCCCCTATCTCAGGGGTCAGCAAACCTAAGGCCCATGGACAGAAAGTGGGCCAGGGCGGCCGTTTGACTGACCCATGAGCCGCCCCCGAACCAAGTTGCCCGCTCATGCACCGTGCTAAACCGGCACAGCGCGATGCGGGGATTCGCTTCTGCGGCGCCAAAAACCGCGCCTGCGAAGACACTAAAACCGCATCTGCACATGCGCAGAAAATCACAGGCGTGCGAGCTCACACACGCGCGCGATCCAAGCCACGGAGGGATCTCCGCGGGACCGATCCGGCCGAGACAAGATAAACCTTGCTGAGCCCTGCCCTATCTTATACTGACCTTCACTATAAGTCAGTGTTAGAAATCTGCCTGGTGCCAGGTGATCTCTGCATGCCAGGGTGGTGACTGACATCCCCGTCTGGCTGGCCCCTCCGGCTTCTTTAAGTGTTGTTGTTTAGTCGTTTAGTCGTGTCCGACTCTTCGTGACCCCCTCGACCAGAGCACGCCAGGCACTTCTGTCTTCCACTGCCTCCCGCAGTTTGGTCAGACTCATGCTGGTAGCTTCGAGAACACTGTCCAACCATCTCGCCCTCCGTCATCCCCTTCTCCTTGCGCCCTCCATCTTTCCCAACATCAGGGTCTTTTCCAGGGAGTCTTCTCTTCTCATGAGGTGGCCAAGGTATTGGAGCCTCAGCTTCAGGATCTGTCCTTCCAGTGAGCCCTCAGGGCTGATTTCCTTCAGAATGGAGAGGTTTGATCTTCTTGCAGTCCATGGGACTCTCCAGAGTCTCCTCCAGCACCAGAATTCAAAAGCATCCATTCTCCGGCGATCAGCCATCTCTATGGTCCAGCTCTCACTTCCATACATCACTACTGGGAAAACCAGAGCTTTATTTGCTGCATTCATCTCCAGCCTTTCTCTCCCAGGAGCCCATGGTTCATCCGAATCTCAGTTAATCATGACAAAAACGCTGTGAGGCAGGCCAAGAGCGACTGGCTCCAAGGTCGCCCAGTTGGATTCATGACCGACGGACGATTTGAATCGTGACCTGCCAGGTCCCAGTCCTGACTCTCTCACCCTGGCTTCCTAGAGTCCTCCTGCAATGGGACAGCTCTATAAATTAAGTAGGTATGCACTCACAGGGGTAAAAAGGTAAAGGACCCCTGCTTTTGAATTCTGGTGCTGGAGGAGACTCTTGAGAGTCCCATGGACTGCAAGAAGATCAAACCTCTCCATTCGGAAGGAAATCAGCCCTGAGTGCTCACTGGAAGGACAGATCCTGAAGCTGAGGCTCCAAGACTTTGGCCACCTCATGAGAAGAGAAGACTCCCTGGAAAAGACCCTGATGTTGGGAAAGATGGAGGGCACAAGGAGAAGGGGACGACAGAGGATGAGATGGTGGGACAGTGTTCTCGAAGCGACCAGGATGAGCCTGACCAAACTGCGGGCGGCAGTGGAAGACAGGAGTGCCTGGCGTGCTCTGGTCCAGGGGGTCACGAAGAGTCGGACACGACTAAACGACTCAACAACAACAAAGGACCCCTGACAGTTAATCCGGTCGCGGACGACTCTGGGGTTGCGGCACTCATCTCGCTTTACTAGCTGAGTGAGCCGGCGCACAGTTTCTGGGTCATGTGGCCAGCAGGACTAAGCCGCTTCTGGCAAACGAGAGCAGCGCACGGAAATGCCATTTACCTTCCCGCCGGAGTGGTACCTATTTATCTACTTGCACTTTGACGTGCTTTCGAACTGCTAGGTTGACAGGAGCAGGGACCGAGCAACGGGAGCTCACCCCGTCACGGGGATTCGAACCGCCGACCTTCCGATCGGCAAGCCCAAGAGGCTCAGTGGTTTAACCCACAGCGCCACCCACGTCCCACTTAAAAGCGTGCATAGGATCAGACCCTTGCAGGGGTGTCCAATTTTTTTTCCAGAGGGCCAGATTTGATGAAGTGAACATGCATGAGGGCTGACCAAAATTGTTGAGCCCTGATCTAAACCTGTTTGCCTGTATGGAGGAATGGTGTGTGTCTACACTTTACGAAGTTAAGATTTGCATTAATTGCTCTGCCTGCTTTTTCATGTAACCCCCAGAAATAAGTGCAGCCCCCTCAGAATGAAAAGGGCCCCCCTTTTTTAAAAACAGTGTTTTAAATAGCTCATGGGCTTTTCCAATTCTCCTTAAATGCACATACAGTGGTACCTCTGGTTACGTACTTAATTTGTTCCGGAGGTCCGTTCTCAACCTGAAACTGTTCTTAACCTGAAGCACCACTTTAGCTAATGGGGCCTCTTGCTGTTGCATCGCCGCCGGAGCACGATTTCTGTCCTCATCCTGAAGCAAAGTTCTTAACCCGAGGTACTATTTCTGGGTTAGCGGAGTCTGTAACCTGAAGCGTATGTAACCTGAGGTACCACCGTACCTTCGCTTGACCTCTTGAATGAGAGCAGAGAAGGCTGTTAAGACTGCAGCTGAACACCAGGATCAAATCGACCTCTTAGGAAGTCCAAGTTGCTTAAGAGAGCTAGAAGTTCTCACCAGGTGATCACCAATATGCTATTTACTCATTAACTTGCCGGTGCTGAACTTCCTTACCTTGGAAGTTAAATCCCACGGGTGCTTTTGTTATCAGCTAGGGGGTGTGTGTGTGTGTGTGTCCGTGTCCACTCCTTTTGGAAAACTCTGAATCGCTTTGCAGTGAAGCAAAGATCTCCTTTTGTTGAAGACACACAGAAAACACTTTCACATGCAAATACACCCTCACAACACTCCGAAGTTCCTTTTCTTTATATAAAAAAAGAACTTTACTCGGAAGCAAACCCTAGAAGGGTGGAGGGGGAGGGGGGGTGAAAAGACCCCAACTCGCTCCACTTTTAAACAAAAGCATTCCAGGAATATCCAAACGGGCATATTTTGATCCTACTTTTGCATTAAAAAACGAAACAAAACAATACCATTTGCATTTTGGAATATTTCTCTCATTTGCTAGTTTTGAATCCCAAAACATTTAGCCAAATTTATGTATGCATAATTAAGGGAGATGGTGTATTATACAATCATTTTTTTCAGGGAATTAGGAGGTTTGTGGGGGTTTTTTTTTTACGATCCTAACAGTACAATCGTAGGCATGCCAACCCAGTTTTTAATGGAGTTTGTTCCCAGGTAAGCAGGTATAAAAAAAGTTTTTTACAGGACTGTGAGGTGAGGAGGGGTCGCTGGAGGAAGAGGGAGTTTGAGGGAGTGTAAGAATCTATGGGGTATTTTCAACGCGCGGTATGAACCAGCACATCAGCACTGCCCATTAAAATTAAGAAATCTCACCCACCCATTAAACGCGCGGTACGAAGCAAGTCTCAACGCATCATCCATTAAAATTAAAATTAAGAAATCTCACCCACCCAATTTTTAAAATCGTTCCCCAACAAATCTGGGATCCCTTAACCCCAGGAATTCCCTCCCCCCAAGAAACTGCTTTTTAACCCCGGAACTGTTGCATACGATCGCCACCCTGAAACAATTAAACCACGATCATACCTTTCAACTACCCCGGAGCGACGACGAAGGTCTTCCAGCGACGATCCGCACGCAGCTAAACGCGGAGGTGACTCGATTCAGCTACTCACCGGCGTGGGCGGGGACAGAATGTTGGCCCGCCGGCTTTGCTACATTGCGGCGCGTCGGAGCCAATCGGGCGAGGGGAGGAATCGAGCCCCAGCCAATGGGGAGCGGCGGAACGCGGCGGGGAACAGAACGTGGCGTCGCGAACTGGTTACAAAGGAAATCAATAATAGACTTAAAAAGGGCTTCTTCTTGCACGTGGGTGGCAGGTGGGCGTGGGAGGAGCAGGGAGCTGGTATTGATGCAGGGGTCAGCAAACTGTCCCTCAGACCTTGTGGGGGGCCGGACTATATTTTGGGGAAAAAATAATGAACGAATTCCTATGCCCCCCCAATAACCCAGAGGTGCATTTTAAATAAAAGAACACGTTCTACTCATGTAAAAATACTATGCAGCCCCCACAAATAGCCCAAAGAGGCATTTTAAATAAAAGGGCACATTCTATTCATGTAAAAACATACTGATTTCCCGACCGTCCACGGGCCAGATTTAGAAGACTATTGGGCCAGATCCGGCCCTTGGGGCTTAGTTTGCCTAGTAAAGGTAAAGGGACGCCTGACCATTAGGTCCAGTCCTGACTGACTCTGGGGTTGTGGTGCTCATCTCACTTTACTGGCCGAGGGAGCCGGCGTACAGCTTCCGGGTCATGTGGCCAGCAAGACTAAGCCGCTTCTGGCGAACCAGAGCAGCGCACGGAAATGCCATTTACCTTCCCGCTGGAGCGGTACCTATTTATCTACTTGCACTTTGATGTGCTTTCGAACTGCTAGGTTGGCAGGAGTAGGGACTGAGCAATGGGAGCTCACTCCGACGCGGGGATTCGAACCGCCGACCTTCTGATCGGCAAGTCCTAGGCTCTGTGGTTTAACCCACAGCGCGTTTGCCTACCCATGTATTAATGTATTGTCACCAGTGGTTAGTCTGAATGTTTTCTGCTTCTGTACCTGCGCTGGAATTAGTATAGTGGTTTTATTTTCATTTGTTTTGGGGGTTTTTAAGAGAGACACCGGTCACATTTCAGATTAGAAGGCAAAACCTCCAGAGCCCTCTCTGCATGTGGTTTCCTTTCCAGGTAAATTGCAGATCGCTTTTATGTGGTCCTGCTTCGTTAAGGGTCATAGGGTCTAATCAGACACCGAGCCTGAATTACAGTACAGTGGTACCTCGGGTTACATATGCTTCAGATTACAGACGCTTCAGGTTACAGACTCTGCTAACCCAGAAATAGTACCTAGGGTTAAGAACTTTGCTTCAGGATGAGGACAGAAATCATGCTACGGCGGCAGCGGGAGGCCCCATTAGCTAAAGTGGTGCTTCAGGTTGAGAACAGTTTCAGGTTAAGAACGGACCTCCAGAACGAATTAAGTACTTAACCCGAGGTACCACTGTATCTGTTTATTTTACAAACCTAGGCCCTGCTTGATTGTAATCAAACCTCAAAGCTGTTTGCAAAAAGAATAAAGTAATAAAAATGTCGGTTAAAACAACAACATCCCAAGCAGTTTAGAAACAAAGAAACCAACCTACTTAAAATATTCAAAAATAATTGAAATCAACAATAAGCTTTAAAAGCAAGTTGAAACAAATTAATGTCAACATTCTAGATCCCTGGATAAAAAGGTAAAGGTAAAGGACCCGTGACATTTAAGTCCAGTCGCAAACGATTCTGGGGTTGCGGCGCTCATCTCGCTTTAAAGGCCAAGAGAGCCGGCGTTTGTCCGCTCTGCAGACAGCTTTTCTGGGTCATGTCGCCAGCATGACTAAGCCGCTTCTGGCACAATGGAACACCAAAACCAGAGCACCGCACAGAAACGCCGTTTACCTTCCCACCGGAGTGGTACCAATTTATCTACTTGCACTGGTGTGCTTTCAGACTGCTAGGTTGGCAGGAGCTGGGACAGAATAACGGGAGCTCACCCCATCACAGGGATTCGAACCGCTGACTTCCTGATCAGCTAGCCTGAGAGGCTCAGCGGTTTAGACCACAGTGCCACCCGCGTCCCCAATTAATAGATAGAAAATGGTAAAAAGATGCAAACTTAAATTTAAATATGGAATCTGTGGAGGGAGGGAAGGAGGTCTGAAGGTTCAAAATAACCTTGTATGTGAGGGGTCCAGCTCTGAGGGTCTTCTGGTGGTTCCCTCCCTGCGAGAAGTGAGGTTATAAGGAGCCAGGTAGAGGGCCTTCTTGGTGCTGGCACCTGCCCTGTGGAACGCCCTCCCATCAGACGTTGAGGAAATAAGCAACTATCTGACTTTTAGAAGACATCTGAAGGCAGCCCTGTTTAGGGAAGCTTTTAATGTTTGTAGTTTTACTGTGTTTTTAATATTCTGTTGGGAGCCGCCCAGAGTGGCTGGGGAAACCCAGCCAAATGGATGGGGGTATAAATAAATTATTATTATTATTATTAGGTCTGCCACTCATTCCGACATGATTTTGTGGTGCCAAATGACTTCGACCCAGTTGATTCCCCCCAGGGCTGTTGTGAGAAACTAACAGGGGGAGGGAGGGTACGCTGATGAACTAGAGGTCTTGATGGGTGCAAGACCATGACTCTGTGGGTTCTTTGCAGGAGGAACTCCCCACCTACCCACACCGCCCCACCAGCAAATACTGATTTGAAACCTGGAAGAGTTCCCTGCTCTTCTGGTCCAAATGGATGTAGCCTGGGAGTGGTGACTATGGCAACCGCAGGGCACTGCTTTGAACCACCAGTTTCCATTTGTGTTGCTGGCCCGAGTTACCATGGCAACCCCTCTGCCTCTGTTCTGCTGGTGCTCTCTCCGCAAGGAGGGCGTCGTTGTTGTTTAGTCGTGTCCGACTCTTCGTGACCCCCTGGACCAGAGCACGCCAGGCACTCCTGTCTTCCACTGCCTCCCGCAGTTTGGTCAAACTCATGCTGGTAGCTTCGAGAACACTGTCCCACCATCTCGTCCTCTGTCGTCCCCTTCTCCTTGCGCCCTCCATCTTTCCCAACATCAGGGTCTTTCCCAGGGAGTCTTCTCTTCTCATGAGGTGGCCAAAGTCTTGGAGCCTCGGCTTCAGGATCTGTCCTTCCAGTGAGCACTCAGGGCTGATTTCCTTCCGAATGGAGAGGTTTGATCTTCTTGCAGTCCATGGGACTCTCAAGAGTCTCCTCCAGCACCAGAATTCAAAAGCATCCATTCTTCGGCCATCAGCCTTCTTTATGGTCCAGCTCTCACTTCCATACATCACTGCTGGGAAAACCATAGCTTGAACTATACGGACCTTTGTTGGCAAGGTGATGTCTCTGCTTTTTAAGATGCTGTTTAGGTTTGTCATCGCTTTTCTCCCGAGAAGCAGGCGTCTCTTAATTTCGTGGCTGCTGTCACCATCTGCAGGAGGGTACAGAGTCCCATTTTGGACAAAAGGGAGTTGTCTTGGAAGAAACAGAACTCTGGCACAGCATACCTTTGGGCGCAAGGTGGGGAATTCTGTCGGAAACGGAAGCTGCCACAATGGGCGGCATCGCCAGACATTAGGAACATAAATGCAGTCGAAACATGAACGGCGTGTGCCTTGGTCTTGTGAATGTTACACACACACATTACATTATTTTCTGCATTGTTTTTGATATTTCCCTTCCATTGTAATGCATTGAAGCCCTACTCAAAATTGGCCTGTTGAAATGAACGGGCCTGGATCACTTTGATCTATCAATTCCAATGGGTTTACTCTGAGTAGGACTTAGCTGGGTACACCCCCAATTCTTTACCCTTGTGCCCTCTTATCTGGGAGCAATCACCATTGAATTTATAGGGCCCAGTTTCCACACAGACCTGTGTAGGGTGCCGCTGTGTAAATCAATAAAATAATACTTTTTTAAAAAACAACGACAACAAACTGGACCTGTTTTGCCTTTAATAATGCTCAGAATAGCTTCCAATTTGTTTTACTTTGCAAAAGACGCTGATGCAAACATTGCTGAAAATCATTAAATCCATTTCCCTACATTATTTCAAAATTAATCTCAATCTTCCAACAATGTACACTATTGCAACTTTATAATAGAAAAGAATTTGTCTGCCTGGCTCCTACCCAATGTTAGTCCTCCTGGAGGCAGAGGCATAAAGGACACAATTAACTAAGATCCATTAATTTCATTAAGTGCCCTGAGTAGGATTTATTTGGCTACAGCCCAATATCTTTAATATTAATATCTGATAGGATGAAAGGCAAGACTGGTTCTTGGGCGGTTTCCTCAAAATGATCGCTAACGCACAGTGCGATACTATCCAAGTTTACTCAGAAGTAAGCCCCGTCTGGGGCTTACTCCCAGGAAAGCATGCATAAGATGGCAGCTAGTCATCATCAATCTTTCTTGGGTCCAGAGACCCAACAAATTGTTACACAGCAATACACAATGCATACAGCCTACCTCCAGGTTAAACAAGCATTTTGTTCAGAATATAGGGATCACTGGTTCTTGCAACCACTGATAAAAACTTTGCCACTGCTAATGTTCTAGCATTTGTCCGGTCTTCCAATAGGAACCTGACATAGTGAGCCTCTGATTTTCCTGGGAAAGGTACCAGCAAGGGTAGTATCAGTTCAGCCCTGGCTTGCTCATATTTTGCACAATGCAACAAAATATGTCTTATGGAATTGATGTCTTGAGCACCCGAGCAAAGTCTGTCCTGGTAGGGAACTCCTCTCAACCTGCCATCCAACACTGCAGAAGGAAACACGTTTAGTCTGGCTTTGGTGAAAAGCCTTCGATAGTTTGGTACTGTCAGGTTTTTAATGTAAGATGTTAACTTAAAGACATGCCCATATTGTACTCCTACTGCCAGCGGACTACAGACTGCGTGTGATCGAGACCACAAGTCACTGTGTGCATTATTCCATAATCTTTGCT
This sequence comes from Podarcis raffonei, assembly GCF_027172205.1. Lineage (NCBI taxonomy): Eukaryota > Metazoa > Chordata > Lepidosauria > Squamata > Lacertidae > Podarcis > Podarcis raffonei. The sequence goes on along the minus strand of NC_070619.1, from coordinate 6,468,426 downwards.
TTAACATCTTTTGGGCGCCTTCATAACCCAGGTAATACAGTTGGGGGGGGGTGACAAACTGTATTACCTGGGATGGCAGCTAGTAAATTAGCTGTGCTTGTTCGCCATATTTTTACCTGGAAAACAAATAAATCAGCCGTCGCGATAAACGTCAAAGCACTCAGCAATAAATAGCAATGGAGTGTTTCAAACATTCAAATCGCCTCTTATGAAACCAACCCTGTGAGGTAGACTGGTGCTGCTTTCTGCAGATCATCTGGATGAGCAATGCTTATGTGGCACAAATGGTACTTCAGTAGCACAAGGAGTCAGGCTATTTGGCCATTTAACCCAGTATTGTTAGCACGGACTGGCAGCAGCTCTCTAGCTTCTCAAAGAGGAGATTTTACCAGCCCTACCTGCAGGTGCCAGGGATCAAAGTTGGGCTGTGATGTGTGTGCTAGGGAAAAAACAATGCTGTCCAGGGTTGTAAAGACTGTGGAGAGAATAATTGGGCGCACTCTTCCCACCTGGGATCAAATCTATGCTTCCAGGTGCCATAAGAAAGCTGCAGAGATAGCGCAGGATAGTGCGCACCCCGGAAATGATCTCTTTCAGCTTCTGCCTTCTGGAAGAAGGTACAGGGTTATAAAGACTAGGACTAGCCGCCTGAGAAACAGTTTCTACGCAAATGCAATCCTGCTTCTAAACGCAGCATAAGGGGTCTCTATAGTATAAAAGGTAAAGGTACCCCTGCCCGTACGGGCCAGTTGTGTCCGACTCTGGGGTTGCGCGCCCATCTCGCTTAAGAGGCTGGGGGCCAGCGCTGTCTGAAGACACTTCCGGGTCACATGGCCAGCGTGACGAAGCTGCATCTGGTGAGCCAGCGCAGCACACGGAAACGCCGTTTACCTTCCCGCTAGTAAGCGGTCCCTATTTATCTACTTGCACCCAGGGGTGCTTTCGAACTGCTAGGTTGGCAGGCGCTGGGACCGAGCAACAGGAGCGCACCCTGCTGCGTGGATTCGAACCGCCGATCGGCAAGTCCTAGGCGCTGAGGTTTTACCCACAGCGCCACCCGCGTCCCACAGTGCCACCCGCGTCCCCTCTATAGTATAGTGTGTTTTAAATGGGGCTTTTAGGGGTTTTTGAATGTTTTATGTAGTTTTGTAGTAGTTTTAATGTAGTTTTATGTAGTTTTAATGTAGTTTTATGTAGTTTTTCAGTTTCATTGTTCTGCATGGGACAATGACAATAAAGATATCGTATATCGTATATTGTATGGGATGCAGGTGGCGCTGTGGTCTAAACCACTGAGCCTCTTGGGCTTGCTGATTTGAAGGTCGGTGGTTCGAATCCCCGTGACGGGGTGAGCTCCCGTTGCTCTGTCCCAGCTCCTGCCAACCTAGCAGTTTGAAAGCACACCAGCACAAGTAGATAAATAGGTACCGCTCCGGCGGGAAGGTAAATGGCATTTCCATGCACTCTGGTTTCCGTCACGGTGTCCCGTTGCACCAGAAGCGGTTTAGTTCTGCTGGCCACATGACCCGGAAAGCTGTCCGTGGACAAACGCCGGCTGAAAAGCGAGATGAGCGCCACAACCCCACAGTCGCCTTTGACTGGACTTAACCGTCCAGGAGTCCTTTACATTTACTGCTCTAACACTGAGCTGTGGTCCATCCCCCTAAACAAAAATTAAGATTCCAAACCTCATGGTTCTAAATAAAGAACTTATTTAAATAGGAATATAGGAAGGTTTTTATTGACCCCCCCCCCAATTTTACCCAACCAGCCACAAATCAAGACAAATTTAATACTTTTTATCCAAAAATTGGTTTGCCGCACTCCGCCCTTGATGTGTCCAATGCAGGGGAAGGCAACCTAAGCCCCGTGGGCCGGATGCGGCCCAATCCAGCCTTCTCAATCCAGCCCTTGGACGGTCCGGGAATCAGCGTGTTTTTACATGAGTAGAATGTGTCCTTTTATTTAAAATGCATCTCTGGGTTATTTGTGGGGCATAGGAATTGGTTCATTTATTTTCTTCCAAAATATAGTCTGGCCCCCCACAAGCTCTGAGGGACAGTGGACTGGCCCCCGGCTATTTGCTGACCCCTGACCTATCCCATATGGAGACAGTCCCAGTGTCCTCTGTTGGCTGAGAGCCAACAGAGCATTTCTAGCTGAAAGCTGGTGCTCCAACGATGGAGGAAGTCAAAGAGAGGGGGTGCTTCGTGCCCTGTCCCTTTTGTTACCTGGACAGGTAAGGTCACGCCCATCTCTGGTCACCTGCAAAAGGAAGTACCGTAAGACTCACTTTTCCCCTCCTAAAAAGTAAGGGGAAATGTGTGTGCGTCTTATGGAGCGAATGCAGGCTGCGCAGCTATCCCAGAAGCCAGAACAGCAAGAGGGATTGCTGCTTTCACTGCGCAGCGATCCCTCTTGCTGTTCTGGCTTCTGAGATTCAGAATATTTTTTTTCTTGTTTTCCTCCTCCAAAAACTAGGTGCGTCTTGTGGTCTGGTGTGTCTTATAGAGCGAAAAATACGGTATGTCCCAGCCAGGAGGAAACAGGAAGTTCTTGACTGGCTGGACCAAACACTCCCCTGCATGTCCACTCTAGGAAAACAAGGAATGTCGTACTTGACTGCTACTTGTGTATCACATCACACACTCTCCACATAAAAAGGCAGCTTGAGACGACCTTGCAGTGTTTCAAGCCACAGATGTGACATAAGCATAAGAATCCCACCCAATTTTGCCCTTGGCCTCACCCTGACACTTGCATCCGGCCCCCAGAAGGTTCATTGCAAGCGAATGCGGCCCTCGGGCTGAAGAGGATTCCTCGCCCAGGTCTGATTCTTAATTTTATTCTTTCCTGTGTGCGCAAACAGCTCTGTTTATTCTTATTTAAGGAAAGGGGGGCTCAAAGATGAGACCGACACAGGACAAAGCACCCAGCCTCCTTTGGGTTGGCAAATACGCTTTGGCGCTCGGGTTTTATTGCACAGCTAAATCACAGCAAATTGCTCGGCGCCTTTAAGCAATTGGGTTTAATTTAAAACTTCCACGGGAGCGCAGCTTCGCAATAAATTTCCGGGCGAGAGATATTTGTGGATAAGATGCCGCATTTTGTTCCCAATTAACGGCATTCCTTTCTTTTACTTTTTCTTTTTTAATGGGGAGGGGCGAAGGAGAGGAAAAGAAAAGGAGGGGAAACTAACTGAAGAGGCAAATGAATATATAATTACTCTTGCTCCCTCTAATTGCAAACCCAGCTGCTGAGTGCCAACAGGATGTCAGAAAGCTGGTTGCATGTATTTGGGAAGGCCATGCAATGGCTAATTGTGCGAATGCTCTCTAATTTTCAAACACAGTGCCACCTCAAGTCACAGTAGATAGAGGGAGGTGCAATGGCAAACTTGGAGATGTCAAATTTTGGTGGCGCCCTGCGTGATGTTAAAATGTGGCGCTCCCTGCTGTTGTAAACCAAAATTGCCCTTTTCCCTTTATGGGGTATCCAAGAGCCCATATAGAGTCCTTACGTAGGTTCCCTATTGGTAGGAGAGAATAACAGAAGCCAACCAGAGAATATTGAGAAGCAAAGCAGCTAGTAAGCCTGATCTTTATTGATCTTTTGCAACAAGGTGCTCCCCTCACCCACAGGAGAGGAGGAAGAACCCAGAAAAATGGCGCAAGGCTTTATAAAGACTTTTGAAATTGCCACCTTGTAGATCAAGACCACCCCCAGATACATCACACCTACATCACAGAAAAGGCGGTCTAAAACAGAAATTTGAATGTTGTTTTTCTCCTGTCCTTGTTTATCTCATGTCTGGCAGGTTACTTGATTGGATTGCCTGGGGAGCCTGGCCAGTTTTTTGTAATGATAAATACTTAGTTCCTGGGCCAGGTCACAGGCTCACACCCTATTCATATCTTAAATGTGTCCTTAAGACATGATTTGTGAAGGAAAAGACAATGGCGAGGTTTCCCACTTTGACCTTGCAGAGAAAACATTTGCTCAGTTTAGGAATCAAAATGGTTCCAGGTCGGTCTTCCTGTGCTGATCTATGTACGTGCTTGGTTGGTACGTTTATGAACATTACCATATATCTAAGACCTCAAAATTCCTATCATACTGCCTCTCTCACTCCGTTACACATCATCATTATGGTTCTACCTGGGCAGGGCCAGATTTAGGTTTGATGAGACCTTAAGCGCGGGTGGCACTGTGGGTTAAACCACAGAGCCTAGGACTTGCTGATCAGAAGGTCAGCGGTTCGAATCCCCGCAACGGGGTGAGCTCCTGTTGCTCGGTCCCTGCTCCTGCCAACCTAGCATTTACAGGCTCCTGCCAACCTAGTATTTACAGGGATGCAAATGAATGAATGGGACGCGGGTGGCGCTGTGGGTTAAACCACAGAGTCTAGGACTTGCCGATCAGAAGGTCGGCGGTTCGAATCCCCGCGATGGGGTGAGCTCCCGTTGCTCGGTCCCTGCTCCTGCCAACCTAGCAGTTCGAAAGCACATCAAAGTGCAAGTAGATAAATAGGTACAGCTCCAGGGGGAAGGTAAACGGCATTTCCGTGCGCTACTCTGGTTCGCCAGAAGCAGCTTAGTCCTGCTGGCCACATGACCCGCAAGCTCCCTTGGCCAATAAAGCGAGATGAGCGCCGCAACCCCAGAGTCAGCCACAACTGGACCTAATGGTATGGGGTCCCTTTACCTTTTAAGCTACTGAAGGTAATGGGGCCCTTTATATGCCCAGCTGTCCTTTGTCAACAACAAATTGTTACTGTGGCTTCCAATAAACGTTCGGAAACCAGAGCATTTACGTCCTGGTTTTCGGCGTTGGAGAGTCGAAACTTTCCAAAACGGAGGCATTCAGGAGTCGAGGTTTGACTGTATTGCTTTAAATGCAGAGTGCTGTTGTAAATAAAAAATATGCCCTTTTCCCTTATGGGGTATCCAAGAGCCCATATAGAGTCCTTACATAGGTTCCCTATTGGTAGGAGAAAATAACAGAGGCCAACCAGAGAATATTGAGAAGCAAAGCAGCTAGTAAGCTTGATCTTTATTGATCTGTTGCAACAGGGTGCTCCCCTCACACGCAGGAGAGGAAGAGGACCCCCAAAAATGCTATGCAAGGGCTTATAAAGACTTTTGAAATTCCCATCCTCTAGATCAAGACCACCCCCAGAAACATCATGCATTCATCACCGAAGGGGTGTAACCTAAGACCACCCCTCAGATACATCACAGATAAGGCGGTCTAAAACAGAACATTTGCATGTTGTTTTCTCCTGTCGCTTTGTTTATTTCCTGTCTGGCAGGTTACTTGATTGGATTTCTTGGGGAGCCTGGGCAGTCTTTTGTAATGATAAGGCTCACACCCTTATTCAAACACAGATTAAGACAGGATTTGTGAAGGAAGAGACAATGGGGAGGCTTTTCCATTTTGACCATGCGGAGAAACATTTGCTCAGTTTAGGAATCAAAATGGTTCCAGGTTGGCTTTCCTGTGCTGATCTATGTACGTGTGGTTATGAACGTTGCCATAGATCTAAGACCATAAAATTCCTATCACAGTGCGGATGAGGGCATTGGCAGCAATTTGGAGAGAGGAACCGTAGCAAAGCTCTGCGGCAGAACTGCAGTGGTGCCTGTGCAAGGTCTTGAGTTCAATTTCTGGCATCTCTCAGTTTAAAAACATCAGGTAGCACAGCAGATGGCAGGGAAATAGATAGCTGAGTAGATAGCTGAATCCTGGGACAAATAATTTAATACATGGGTAGGCAAACTAAGGCCTGGGGGCCGGATCTGGCCCAATCGCCTTCTAAATCTGGCCAGTGGACAGTCCGGGAATCAGGGTGTTTTTCTATACGTAGAATGTGTCCTTTTATTTAAAACGCATCTCTGGGTTATGTGTGGGGCCTACCTGGTGTTTTTACACGAGTAGAATGTGTGCTTTTTGTTAAAGCTATGGTCGAGTAGTGATGTATGGAAGTGAGAGCTGGACCATAAAGAAGGCTGATCGCCGAAGAATGGATGCTTTTGAATTCTGGTGCTGGAGGAGACTCTTGAGAGTCCCATGGACTGCAAGAAGATCAAACCTCTCCATTCGGAAGGAAATCAGACCTGAGTGCTCACTGGAAGGACAGATCCTGAAGCTGAGGCTCCAAGACATTGGCCACCTCATAAGACTCCCTGGAAAAGACCCTGATGTTGGGAAAGATGGAGGGCACAAGGAGAAGGGGACGACAGAGGACGAGATGGTGGGACAGTGTTCTCGAAGCTACCAGCATGAGTTTGACCAAACTGCGGGAGGCAGGGGAAGACAGGAGGGCCTGGCGTGCTCTGGTCCAGGGGGTCACGAAGAGGCGGACACGACTAAACGACTAAACAACAACAACAGAATGTGTGCTTTTATTTAAAATGCATCTCTGGGTTATTTGTGGGGCATAGGAATTCATATCCCCCCCCCAAATATAGTCCGGCCCCCCACAAGGTCTGAGGGACAGCGGACCGGCCCCCTGCTGAAAAAGTTTGCTGACCCCTGATCTAATACATGATTTTGGAGCTTAATCGCAACATCCTCCTTAGGGACAGGGCTGGGCAAACCCTGGTTATGTACTGAGGATTCAACAAACACCAAATTCAGCCTCTTTGAGCGACATCACCACCCGGCCTTTGAGGCTCTCAGGGGAGGCACAAACCACTTCTTCCCTGGAGTACAGGATGGCAGAATGACGCTTCACCCAGTCCACGAAGGTGCTCATGAGGCAATCACATGCCCATGGGTTTCTGGCGAGGTCGAGGCTCAGGTTTGTGAGCTGGCCTGAGAACCCAGGATCCCAGGAAGCTATCTGGTTCTCGGAGATGAACAGGGTATCCAGATTCCTCAGAGGCTCGAAGATTCCTGGTGGGAGACGGGTTAAGTTGTTGTTTTGGAGGAAGAGGAACCCCAGGCGTGGAACCTCCTGGAAGGTCTTGTCGGCGATGGAGTGGAGATGGTTGCCTCCTAGGTCTAACCTCTCCAAAAGAGGCATCCCCTCCAGGATCTGCGGAGAGAGCTGGTGGAGGAAGTTGGAGGAGAGGTCCAGAGCTGTCAAATTCTCCAGCTTGCTGAAGCAGGAGGGGGGAACGTCCTTCAGCTGGTTGTTGGAGAGATCCAGGGTCTCCAGCCGTCTTAACGGGTGGAACCACTGTGGCCGCAACTTGGTCAACTGGTTCATCTTGAGAAACAGATGATTCAACGAGCTGGAACTCTCAAATATTGACGGAGGCAGATCTTCCAGGAGATTGCTTGTGAGATCCAAGGTGTGTAGCTCTGGGAGGTCACGGAAGAGGCCGCCGGGAAGGTCCTCCAGCCTGTTGTTAGATAGGTGAAGTTCCTGAAGCTTGGGCAATCCCAGCAGCGCATCCTCACCAATGCTGGAGATGTTTGTGAACTCGACGGAGATCAGGGTCGTCCGCTCAGGGAAGCCAGCTGGGAAATGGCTAAGGGACAGGGAGGAGCAGGAGAACTCGGTGATATTGCTTGGGGGGGCCACAGGGGGGCACTGGAGATCCTGGAGGCGGCAGCATTGAAGGGATAACACCAGGCAAACAATAAAGATCAGGGCTGAGGAATCCATCATGCGACTCTGTATGGATGGGAGAGAGAGTGAGTTTATTTACATCCCTGAATATTTGCCTTGGCTGCAAGTAAGTTGAGAGCTACGCACCAAGACAAGTACAGTGGTATCTTGGTTCTCAAACGTAATCTGTTCTGGATGTCCGTTCCAAAACCAAAGCGTGCTTTTCCATAGAAAGTCATGCAAAACGGATTAATCCGTTCCAGACTTTTAAAAACAACCCCTAAAACAGCAATTGAACATGGGTTTCACTATCTAGCGAGACCACCGATCCATAAAATGAAAGCAATAAACAATGTACTGCGGTCACACAATCAATCAATCAGTAGCTGAACTGGGTTCCACACAGTCACAAAAACAACAAAAATACAAAATAAATAGCAAAAACAGACAGATCTTAGTGTAACACTCAAAACGGAGCACGTTCGGCTTTCGGAAAAAAGTCCACACGCTTACTTCCAGGTTTGCAGTCTTTGAGTTCCAAGTTGTTTGAGTACCAAGGCGTTTGAGAACCAAGGTAGCACTGTATCATAAGGGGTAGTGTGAGATGTGGAGCTCTTAACTTATGCAGGTGTGATTTTTGCATTTTTGTATGTTTGCTTTGCGGTTGTTGTTCAGTTTTAAAACAATTATTTGTATTCTATGCATTGTGACCAGTTGTGACGGCTTATAGCTTTTAGCAATAAATATTCCATTCATTCATTTAAAGGTCCATTAGGTCCAGTCGTGACTGGCTCTGGGGTTGCGGTGCTCATCTCGCTTTACTGGCCGAGGGAGCTGGCGTACAGCTTCCGAGTCGCCGTGTGTGGCGAACCAGAGCAGCGCATGGAAACGCCGTTTACCTTCCCGCCGGAGCGGTACCTATTTATCTACTCGCACTTTGATGTGCTTTCAAACTGCTAGGTTGGCAGGAGCAGGGACTGAGCAATGGAAGCTCACCCCGTTGCGGGGATTCGAACCGCCGACCTTCTGATCGGCAAGCCCTAGGCTATGTGGTTTAACCCACAGCGCCACCCGTGTCCCATTCATTCATTTGCATCCCTATAAATACCTGCATGGTCTCCTGCCCAGCTTGAGAAAGCAGAACTTATCATTGGGGCAGAGCTAGCTCCTGGTAAAGTGGACGAGACTCTTAATTTCAGGCTCGTGGGTTTGAGCCCTGTGTTGGGCAAAAGATTCCTGCATTGCAGAAGGTTGGACCCCGACGGTTCCGCCCATCTCTGCAATTCTAGGATGATAAACATATCAAGACAGACAGCAACATCCACATTATGGGTAGGCAAACTTAAGGCCCAGGGGCCAGATCCGGCCCAATTGCCTTCCAAATCCAGCCCGCGGACAATCTGGGAATCAGCATGTTTTTACATGAGTAGAATGTGTCCTTTTATTTAAAATGCATCTCTGGGTTATTTGTGGGGCATAGGAATTCGTTCATTTTTTCCCCCTTTCAAAATATAGTCCGGCCCCCCACAAGGTCTGAGGGACAGTGGACCGGCCCCCTGCTGAAAAAGTTTGCTGACCCCTGTCCACATTGTACATTTAAAACACATGGCTCTCCCCCAAAAAGGACTGTTTGAGTGTCATTTGTTAAGGGTGCTGGGAATTGTAGTTCTTCAAGGGGTAAGCTACAGTTCCCAGGATATATCCCGTGATATTTGCATTGGCCACAAGTCACGGCGATCATAGTAGTAGTGACCACAGAATTCTGGATTGTGGGTGCAGGAACAGAATGTGGCACAGGGTGTGTGTGAGGATGAAATGGAGCTCTCTAGAGAAGGGAATGGCTGGCTGGCTGGCAAATGAACTTCTTCCTTCTTATTCTTTCTAAAAAAGGCCCTTCCTCCTTCTCCGCCGCTGCTGCCTCCCACTTGTGCAATTCTGCAATGTTCTGTGGCCAGGCGATTGCAAATTCTCCGGCTCGGAGGACTTGTGCCAGCTGAGTGCTTTTGCATCATATCTCTAGTTTTCTCTTAATTTATTCTGTCTTTGTTGACCGGAGGCGAGTGGGCAGGGATGGCAGGAGCTTGTACGGAGCGCCAATAACCTTTGGATACCTTGTCCGCCAATTTCTATCGATTGGCTCAGGGGTAGATCGCATGCCTTGCATGAATCCTAGAACGGCAGAGTTGGAAGGGGGTCCCCCAGTGGTCATCTAGCCCAGCCCCCAACAATGCAGGAAGAAGGTTGCAGGTTCAATCCCAGGCAGGGCTGGGGAAACAGTGCCTGAGGTCCTGGAGAGTCAGTCAGGGTAGACAACACTGGGGTAGAGAGATCCAATGGTCTGACTCAGTATAAGATCTCAGTATTCAGGATTGGGACTCAGTACAGTGGAGAACTTAATTCGTTCTGGAGGTCCGTTCTTAACCTGAAACTGTTCTTAACCTGAAGCACCACTTTAGCTAATGGGGCCTCCTGCTGCCGCTGTGCCGCCGGAGCACAATTTCTGTTCTCATCCTGAAGCAAAGTTCTTAACCCAAGGTGCTATTTCTGGGTTAGCAGAGTCTGTAACCTGAAGCATCTGAAACCTGAAGCGTCTGTAACCTGAGGTAAAGGTAAAGGGACCCCTGACCATTAGGTCCAGTCGTGGCCGACTCTGGGGTTGCGGCGCTCATCTCGCTTTATTGGCCGAGGGAGCCGGCGTACAGCTTCTGGGTCATGTGGCCAGCACGACTAAGCCGCTTCTGGCGAACCAGAGCAGCGCACGGAAACGCCGTTTACCTTCCTGCCGGAGTGGTACCTATTTATCTACTTGCACTTTGACATGCTTTCGAACTGCTAGGTGGGCAGGAGCAGGAACCGAGCAACGGGAACTCACCCCGTTGCGGGGATTTGAACCACCAACCTTCTGATTGGCAAGCCCTAGGCTCTGTGGTTTAACCCATAGCGCCACCTGCGTCCCTGTAACCCGAGGTACCACTGTATTAAAAGAATGTCTGCAATTGTGCTCGATCTGGGAGGCATGATGTATCTCCTCTGAGTGGCACTGGCTGAAGGAACCTCACATGTACAGTCTGAGCAGCGGTTCCTAAACTTAGGTCTCCAGTCCAATTAGGTCTCTGTTGGACTACAATGCCCATCATCCCTGACCTGCTAGCTAGGGATGATGGGAGTTGTAGTCTAAAAACTCTGGACCAGAGGGTTCAGTCCTACTACAACTACAACATGCCCCACTGCAGTCAAAAACATCTGGTGGGCACCAGGTTGGGAAAGACACTCGTACACCCGCACCTTGGAGAACCTTAAAAACCAGAAACTTGGGAAAACAACAAGAAGTACAGTGGTACCTCGGGTTACAGACGCTTCAGGTTACAGACTCCGCTAACCCAGAGATAGTACCTCAGGTTAAGAACTTTGCTTCAGGATGAGAACAGAAATGGCGCGGCGGCAGCAGCGGGAGGCCCCATTAGCTAAAGTGGTACCTCAGGTTAAGAACAGTTTCAGGTTAAGAACGGACCTCTGGAACGAATTAAGTTCTTAACCCGAGGTACCACTGTACTGCATTTTGCAGCCGCAGAAAGGCAGAATATCTCAAGACCCTTCAAATCTATTGCACATACAGTGGTACCTCAGGTTAAATACTTAATTCGTTCCGGAGGTCCGTTCTTAACCTGAAACTGTTCTTAACCTGAAGCACCACTTTAGCTAATGGGGCCTCCTGCTGCTGCTACGCCACCAGAGCATGATTTCTGTTCTCATCCTGAAGCAAAGTTCTTAACCCGAGGTACTATTTCTGGGTTAGCGGAGTCTGTAACCTGAAGCATATGTAACCTGAAGTGTATGTAACCTGAGGCACCACTGTAGTTGTCGCTCCTCCCTCTTCCCACATTCGCAGCTTCGCTTTGACACGGCTCTCCCCATTCTGACCGCTCCACAATTCAGATTATCGGAAGCTGAGATGATCCTGGGGACTTTGCTTCAGGATGAAGGACAGGGAAAGAAAGGTTGAGGGACGCTTACCTGCAGCTCGGTCGCTTTCGCCCACAAACTATCCCTTCCACAGTGGATCTGTTCGACTTTTGCCTTATTGTGGGAGCAAGGGATTGGCGCAAGGAGGTCTCTGGTCCCTGAAAGGTTCTCCACCAATGGGAAGTTGAAGAGGAAGGGAGGGAACAAGAGCCTTCTCAGAAATGCCACCCAACGGCTGTGTGGTTTTGGTTGCGTCATCTGGTTGGGAAAGACTATGTTGAAATCTGAAAGGGACAGAGCTAATACGAGACTCAAAAGTGGACACAGAAACTTCGCAATGACCTGAAACCAGTGGCTACGGAGAAAAGAGGAAACCGTAGGAAAGAGGCCCAAACCCTCATACAACAAAAAATAATATTTAGAATATACTGGACGCCATTACGTTTTTGTTTTTTTTTTAAAAAGGGCTAGCTAAGCCATGGGTAGGCAAACTAAGGCCCGGGCGCAGGATCTGGCCCAATCACCTTCTCAATCCGGCCCGCGGACGGTTCGGGAATCAGAGTGTTTTTACATGAGTAGAATGTGTCCTTTTATTTAAAATGCATCTCTGGGTTATTTGTGGGGCCTGCCTGGTGTTTTTTTACATGAGTAGAATATGTGCTTTTATTTAAAATGCATCTCTGGGTTATTTGTGGGGCATAGGAATTTGTTCCTTATTTCTTTCCCAAAATATAGTCCGGCCCCCCACAAGGTCCGAGGGACAGTGGACCGGCCCTCTGCTGAAAATTTTTGCTGACCCCTGATTTAGATTGTGCTGAGTCACTCTCGCAGGCTTAAGCAGTTGCAGGTGTAGGACAAACACACCCCAAATTTTAAATAAAAGGACACATTCTATTCAGGTAAAAACATGCTGATTCTTGGAGCATCCGTGGGCTGGATTGTGAAGGCAATTGGGCCGCATCCGGCCCATGGGCCTTAGGTTGCCTAAAGGTAAAGGTAAAGGGACCTCTGACCATTAGGTCCAGTTGCGGACGACTCTGGGGTTGCGGTGCTCATCTCACTTTATTGGCCTATTGGCCGAGGGAGCCGGCATACAGCTTCCAGGTCATGTGGCCAGCATGACTAAGCCGCTTCTGGAGAACCAGAGCAGTGCACGAAAACACCGTTTACCTTCCCGCCAGGGTGGTACCTATTTATCTACTTGCACTTGATGTGCTTTCGAACTGCTAGGTTGGCAGGAGCAGGGACCGAGCAACGGGAGCTCACCCCGTCGCGGGGATTCGAACCACCAACCTTCTGATCTGCAAGCCCAAGAGGCTTTGTGGTTTAACCCACAGCGCCACCCGCTTCCCTACCCATGCCTTAATCATAGAACCAAAAAATTGCAGAGTTGGAAGAGACCAAGAGGGTTGCTTAGTTCACCCTGCTGCAAGGTTCCTGCATGCAGCAGAAATATGGGCTAAGGGACCCTCAAGTTCTGAAATCCCATGATTTCTCGTGTCCACAATTTCCTCCAACCCTTCGCTTCAAGCTGCTTGGTGGTACGACGAAAGCCCACCCTCTCCCTTCTGCTACTGCCCGCTCAGAGCTGTGCCTTCGTCCCTCCGGCGAGTTTATTCTAGCTGAGATCAGAATCTGTTTGCCTCTGATGGATGCAGCGGCTGGGCCAACTTTGGGCAGCTGCGTGGACTGAATGGGCCCTTTTGTCTTTTGTCTGCACATGGCTTGTTAACCCACTCGCTTCCAGAATCTGCTGTCACACAGGGGAAGAGGGCCAGGATTCAGGCAAGGGGAGTCGGCTGGGCTCCTTACCAGAATCTGACGCCCAGCAGCCACACCTGAGTGGAAAAGGGTGGATGTATGTGTGAACAGGTGAGCACTGAAGCAGCCCCCTCCAGTCCAGGGACTTTGTCTCACACCAAGATACGTCAACAGAATAATAATAATAATAATAATAATAATAATAATAATAATAATTTATTATTTGTACCCTGCCCATCTGGCTGGGTTTCCCTAGCCGCTCTGGGTGGCTTCCACAAAGACCAAAAATACACTAAGATGTCACACATTAAAAACTTCCCTGAACAGGGCTGTCTTCTGAATGTCAGGTAGTTGTTTATCTCTGACATCTGATGGGAAGGTGTTCCACAGGGCGGGTGCCACTACCGAGAAGGCCCTCTGCCTGGTTCCCTGTAGCTTTGCTTCTTGCAATGAGGGAACCGCCAGAAGGCCCTCGGCGCTGGACCTCAGCGTCCGGGCAGAATGATGGGGGTGGAGACGCTCCTTCAAGTATACTGGACTGAGGCCATTGAGGGCTTTCAAGGTCAGCTCCAACACTTTGAATTGTGCTCGGAAACGTACTGGGAGCCAATGTAGGTCTTTCAAGACCGGTGTTATGTGGTCTCGGCAGCTGCTCCCAGTCACTAGTCTAGCTGCCGCATTCTGGATTAGTTGTAGTTTCTGGGTCACCTTCCAAGGTAGCCCCACGTAGAGCGCATTGCAGTAGTCCAAGCGGGAGATAACCAGAGCATGCACCACTCTGGCGAGGCAGTCTGAGGGCAGGGAGGGTCTCAGCCTGCGTACCAGGTGGAGCTGGTAGACAGCTGCCCTGGTCACAGAATTGACCTGCACTTCCATGGACAGCTGTGAATCCAAAATGACTCCCAGGCTGCGCACCTGGTCCTTCAGGGGCACAGTTGCCCCATTCAGGACCAGGGAGTCCTCCACACCCGCCTGCCCCCTGTCCCCCAAAAACAGTACTTCTGTCTTGTCAGGATTCAACCTCAATCCATTAGTCCCCATCCATGAAGATGAAGGGATGTCATAGTGACACTCTATTCTGCCTTGGTCAGACCACACCTGGAGTCTTGCGTCCAATTCTGGGCAGCACAATTTAAGAAGGATGTTGACAAGCTGGAACGTGTGCAGAGGAGGGCGACTGAGGTGATCAAGGGTCTGGAAACCAGATCATATGAGGAACGGTTGAAGGAGCTGGGAATGTTTAGCCTGGGAAAGAGGAGACTGAGAGGAGATATGAGAGCCATCTTCAAATATCTTAAGGGCTGTTCTTTTGCCTTGGTCAAACCACAGCCAATGGCTGTGGACCTTTTAAGATCTGAAGCCTACATGTGCCTTGGTTTTTGTTGGTCTCATTTTTCCTTTTATCGAGTTACTGATTTATAGTACTGCCTCAGGCCACAGTCCAGTTCTGGGCACCTCAGTTTAAGGAGGATATTGAGAAGCTGGAAGGTGGGCAGAGGAGCGCAGCCCAGATGGTGATGGGTCTGGAAACCAAGCCATATGAGGAACGGTTGAAGGAGAGAGCCATCTTCAAATATCTGAAGGGCTGTCACACGTAGGAGGGAGCATGCTTGTTTCATCCTGCTCTGGATGTCAGGATTCGAACCCATAACTTCAAATTGCAAGGAAGGAGATTCTGACTCAACATCAGGAAGAACTTTCTGACATTTAGAGCTGTCTGGCCATGGAACGGTCTCCTTCAGGATTCGGCCGACTCTCCTTCCTTGGAGGTTTTTAAGCAGAGGTTGGACGGCCACCTGTCATGGATGCTTTAGCTGAGATTCCTTCCAACTCTATGATTCTATGCCTCAATAGGACCCCCTACCCAGCAGGACCTGAGTGCGAAAACAGCACTCTCCACCTGCGATTACGGATTAGGGATTCTGTCTGCTTTGCCTTCTTCCCTCAGTTAACCATTTCCCCAGCCTGAAGTTCATTCCAACGCATTTCCTCACCAGTTTGCAAATATTTATTCAAAGCCCTCTGGCGAATTTCTCTCCAATACATGTTGGATGCAATTTGGCCTAAAACAGCCTTTGCTGCAAAGCGGTTTTCCCTAGTACAGTGGTACCTCGGGTTACATACGCTTCAGGTTACAGACTCCGCTAACCCAGAAATAGTGCTTCAGGTTAAGAACTTTGCTTCAGGATGAGAACAGAAATCGTGCTCCGGCTGCGCAGCAGCAGCAGGAGGCCCCATTAGCAAAAGTGGTGCTTCAGGTTAAGAACAGTTTCAGGTTAAGAACGGACCTCCGGAACGAATTAAGTACTTAACCCGAGGTACCACTGTATGATGCATTTCTGCACTTTGTCTCTTAAGCTTAAGCCAAGAAAGAGTATTCTCTATAACACTGAATATCAATATATGTATCAAGACTTTGAGATTAGGCCACTGAAGAAGCCCGGAAAACTACCTTTGGAGTGTGCTACCTGCAAGCCCCAGTTAAAGGACCCCATTGGGGGCGAACAGCGGCCGCTTGATTATTTGGACTGCCACGGCGAAACAGGTGCAAAACGCCGGCACCCTGTCGCCTACAACTTCATCGTCTACAACTTTATTAACATCTATCTACAATTCTACTGGGACGCAGGTGGCGCTGTGGGTTAAACCACAGAGCCTAGGACTTGCTGATCAGAAGGTTGGCGGTTCGAATCCCCGCGACGGGGTGAGCTCCCGTTGCTCAGTCCCTGCTCCTGCCAACCTAGCAGTTTGAAAGCACGTTAAAGTGCAAGCAGATAAATAGGTACCGCTCCAGCGGGAAGGTAAACGGCGTTTCCGTGCGCTGCTCTGGTTCGCCAGAAGCGGCTTAGTCCTGCTTGTCACATGACCTGGAAGCTGTATGCCGGCTCCCTCGGCTAATAAAGCGAGATGAGCACCGCAACCCCAGAGTCGGTCACGACTGGACCTAATGGTCAGGGGTCCCTTTACCTTTATCTTACAATTCTACTAGCATCTCTTGGTATTGTGAATATCACCGAACTTACCTTTTCTTGGTATCTTCATGAACTTACCTAAAAGACTGAGTTAAGCATTTGAAAAATCTATTGAAACCAGACATTATAAGTTCATTTTAGGCTGGGTGGTTCACAAGTCTTTGTGGCCCTGTTTAATGTTTTGTATTCTTCTCAGAAGGTTGATAAAGGATGTATAATTATAATTATTGTTCTGTGTATATGAATTGCCGACGTGTTGCATGAGTCACACTAAAACTGCTGAAGTCGGCTACCATCCTGCAAGTTTGAACGGCGAGTTTTTGACCCCTGTGGGTTTTGCCTGACATTGTTTGGCTGTGTTCATTGTATAAACTGCTTTGTGAGTCAGGGATGGGGAACTCCCTGGGGGAACCCCAAATCCTGCTGCAGCGAAAGAGCTACCGTCATCCCTCATGGCCAGGGCTGACTCCGTTTCATTGGACACTGCTGCCCTTTGTCCTTTCTTAAAGGTAAAGGGACCCCTGACCATTAGGTCCAGTCGTGGCCGACTCTGGGGTTGCGGCGCTCATCTCGCTTTATTGGCCGAGGGAGCCGGCGTACAGCTTCCGGGTCATGTGGCCAGCAGGACTAAGCCGCTTCTGGCGAACCAGAGCAGCGCACGGAAACGCCGTTTACCTTCCCGCCAGAGCGGTACCTATTTATCTACAGTGGTACCTCAGGTTAAGTACTTAATTCGTTCCGGAGGTCTGTTCTTAACCTGAAACTGTTCTTAACCTGAAGCACCACTTTAGCTAATGGGGCCTCCTGCTGCTGCCGTGCTGCCGCCGGAACACGATTTCTGTTCTCATCCCGAAGCAAAGTTCTTAACCTGAAGCACTATTTCTGGGTTAGCGGAGTCTGTAACCTGAAGCGTATGTAACCCGAGGTACCAATGTATTTGACTATTGATTCAAACCCCTAAAATGTATTTTATACAATTGACTTTTTATTTCTATTCTCTGTGTATCGTCTTGTTGTTTTATTGCTATGGCCAATGGCTGACGCAAATAAAATTCATTCATTCATACCTAACACATCGGGGTCCGGTCAATATCCATCCTTGGCCACAAGATGGACCCCTTGCAGTTGTCTTCAAAACACGCTCCCTGACTCAAGTCCTACTGAATTTTGCAGTATTTCTAAGGCTGTGTTCACAAATCTATTTATTCGCTGCAGTTGCAGAGCAGGCTTTGTGACCCATGTTCCCATGACGCTATGCAAAATGCCTATTTATCTACTTGCACATGCTTTCGAAATGCTAGGTTGGCAGGAGCAGGGACCGAGCAACGGGAGCTCACCCCGTTGTGGGGATTCGAACCGCCGACCTTCTGATCGGCAAGCCCTAGGCTCTGTGGTTTAACCCACAGTGCCACCCGTGTCCCGCAGAGAATAATATGTGTTGAGCAATCAGAGAGAGGTGCTGAGGGAAGTCTCTGGGGGAGGGGAGGGGAGGGAGGGTTTGAAGGGGGTGGGAAAAAAGGGGGAAATAATGAATATATGTTTTGATATGCTGTTATGTTGTAATTGCGCATATATATATATATGTGTGTGCGGGTGGCGCTGTGGGTAAAACCTCAGCGCCTAGGACTTGCCGATCGCATGGTCGGCGGTTCGAATCCCCGCAGCGGGGTGCGCTCCCGTCGTTCGGTCCCAGCGCCTGCCAACCTAGCAGTTCGAAAGCACCTCCGGGTGCAAGTAGATAAATAGGGACCGCTTACCAGCGGGAAGGTAAACGGCGTTCCGTGTGCTGCACTGGCTCGCCAGATGCAGCTTGTCACGCTGGCCACGTGACCCGGAAGTGTCTCCGGACAGCGCTGGCTCCCGGCCTCTTAAGTGAGATGAGCGCACAACCCTAGAGTCTGGCAAGACTGGCCCGTATGGGCAGGGGTACCTTTACCTTTACCTTTTATAGATATATAAATTAAATGGACCTAAGAGGTAAAGCTAAAGGACCCCTGGACAGTTAAGTCCAGTCAAAGGCGACTATGGGGTTGCGGCGCTCATCTCGCTTTCAGGCCGAGGGAGACAGCATTTGTCCACAGACAAATGTTTTCACTGGTTTGTAGCAGCAGCTGGGCCCGACATGATGTGTGTTTTCAACCAGGAGGGATCGCTTTGAAAGCAGGCAGAACATGTTGTGTATGAAACAACAACGGTTAGTTTGCTTAGCGCACAAAAATAGAAGGAAGAAGAAAAAGTTCTCACCAAAGAAGAATGGCAAAGTCAACAGCCAAAATAAGAGACTTTAACGGTGATGGTTTTATGGAAGAATAGAAGCCCTTTTTGGACTATTCAGGGAAATATTATAGCTTGATGAACTCGCGAGCAGGATTTGAAATAACGAGCAGCAGGAGGACTGGGGAAATCAGAGATCAAGAGGGCGATAAATTTAATAAAGAATGGGGAAACTTTTTATAACACTGTAAACAATTGAAAACATTGGCAGGATTTTAAAAACACTTGCAATGAAGCGAGAGCTATGATAAAAAATGAGTTTTAAGAAAATAGGGGGAATATGGGAATATGACACGATACACGTGTATAAGACTTGGGGTTTTTTTTATACTGGAAAATAATGTTAAAAGGGGGGAGGGTTAGTCTTATACACAGGGGCAATCACCCCCATTTTCTTAATTTTCAGTGCCCCCCAAAATAGGGGGCGTCTTATACACAGAAAAATACGGTATGTTAAAACTTTTGAAATTTTTAATAAATTACGAAAATATAAAAGGGAGCATAACAAAACGTGTGTGTGTGTGTGTGTGTGTGTGTAGAGCGAGAGAGAGCGCTTCTTTAGGGAAAAAGGACTGGCTGAATAGAGCCCATGGCACGTGCCGGACGACAGTGCCAGAATAGGAGTCCCAATAAAAGGATCCGTTTCAGGGCGCAGTGCCCCCCCCCTGCAGCAATCTGGTGTGCAGGGAAACAGAAAGGGCCCTTCTCCCGGCTTCCTCCCCCCCCCCGGCCATCGTTCCTGCATCTCCATCCCGCTCAGAGCCCTGACGCCTCCATCCTCCTTCTTCTGCAAGCTCCTCTATTAAGCATTTCACCGTGTTAGCGATATTGTTTTCTTCTTTACTAGCTTCCAGGGAGCAATCCAGCTGGAGATTTATAGCTCGGCTAAAATCACCTTCCATTCTTAAGTGAGCCATCCATATAGTCCGTGATCAGGGACGAACCGCCGCCCCCCCCTTCCCTCGCCTCACACCAAACGAAACACAAATTCAATCTCGCCTGGCTATGGAGCAAATCCATTTCATGCAGACAGCTGCCTGGGCAGCAGAGAGCTTTTTCTCCTTCTCCTTCTGACCTTGATACAGAGCAATGGATGTGGGTTTTTTTGGGGGGGGGGAGACGGGTTGCTAGTGCTACGTTATGCACAGACAAACTGGCACACTTGGCAACCGGGTGCTTGGATTTCTTTAAACTGGTTTGGCAACCCTGGGTAAGGTAAAGGGACCCCTGACCGTTAGGTCCAGTCGTGGCCAACTCTGGGGTTGCGGCGCTCATCTCGCTTTATTGGCCGAGGGAGCCGGCGTACAGCTTCCGGGTCATGTGGCCAGCATGACTAAGCTGCTTCTGGCAAACCAGAGCAGCGCACGGAAACGCCGTTTACCTTCCTGCCAGAGCGGTACCTATTTATCTACTTGCACTTTGACGTGCTTTCGAACTGCTAGGTTGGCAGGAGCTGGGACCGAGCAATGGGAGCTCACCCCGTTGCGGGGATTCGAACCGCCGACCTTCTGATCGGCAAGTCCTAGGCTCTGTGGTTTAACCCACAGCGCCACCCGTGTCCCTTTTTACAGCATAGGGAGGGGGGAAACATCAGGAGTAGGGACTGAGAAACGGGAGCTCACCCCATCGCAGGGATTTGAACTGCCAACCTTCTGATCAGCAAGCCCAAGGCTCAATGGTTTAACCCACAGCGCCACCCGCGTCCCAGCAACGGGGGGTGGTGCGTCTTATAGCCAGCGGATCAGACTTGGGGGCGGTGGGCAGCCTTTAGCCTAATTTCACGCAGG
Organism: Podarcis raffonei; assembly: GCF_027172205.1. Lineage (NCBI taxonomy): Eukaryota > Metazoa > Chordata > Lepidosauria > Squamata > Lacertidae > Podarcis > Podarcis raffonei. Next base: position 6,448,111 of record NC_070619.1, on the reverse strand, counting down.
GAAGAAATAGAGCCGGAAGTGGGAGATGTGTTTGTGTGTGGGGAATGCCTCACCCACTTTTGGCTCCAGCCGCCCCCCCCTTGCTGTTACCTGCGCCCCAACAGATTACGCTTGAAATGATGAAGCCCATTCGACCACTTTGATGAACTGCCACCAGTGCCACGAAACACCTGTTCCACATTTGTAGTAACTTGGCTTGTTTATTTAAAAAGTGTGGCATCCCATAAACTTTGGAACTCCTTGCCACTTGATATCAGCCAGGTATCACTGTACTCCTCCTGGCACCTGCTTAAGACATTTATTTTTTGTTTAGGCCAGGCACCCCCAACCTGCAGCCCTCCAGATGTTTTGGCCTACAACTCCCATGATCCCTAGCTAACAGGACCAGTGGTCAGGGATAATGGGAATTGTAGTCCAAAACATCTGGAGGGCTGAAGTTTGGGGGTGCCTGGTTTAGGCAAGCCTCCCCAGCGGAGCGGGGGCACCGACTTGTTTTGTTTTTGTTCTTGCTTTTATGATGTAAGATAAAGGTAAAGGAATCCCTGACCATTAGGTCCAGTCGTGGTCGACTCTGGGGTTGCGGCGCTCATCTCACTTTATTGGCTGAGGGAGCCGGCGTACAGCTTCCGGGTCATGTGGCCAGCAGGACTAAGCCGCTTCTGGCGAACCAGAGCAGCGTACGGAAATGCCGTTTACCTTCCCGACGGAGCGGTTCCTATTTATCTACTTGCACTTTGACGTGCTTTCGAACTGCTAGGTTGGCAGGAGCAGGGACCGAGCAACGGGAGCTCACCCCGTCGTGGGGATTTGAACCACCGACCTTCTGATCAGCAAGCCCAAGAGGCTCAGTGGTTTAGACCACAGCTCCACCCGCGTCCCTTTTTGGGCAGATGCAAGGACTCTCCCTGCTGTCCAAGGCTCCTTCTCCGCCAAGCGACGTGCTTGGCTCCTCCATAGTGTCTATCTATACTTTTTCTCCTTCATACCTCTTTAGGTTCTGGGGGACCAGGCAGGAGGGGAGCTGGTCTCAGAAGGAGAGGGAGATCCCCTGGTTTCCTGACCAGTCTGCCTCATCTCTGCCTCCTGGTTCTCCTCCTCTGCTGCCTCCGATTCTGGACTGCTCTCTGCCACAGACTCTTCCTGCTCACTAAACCCTGTTGCCCCTCTAGCCTCTGACACCTCCAAGTCCTCCCTCTGAGCACTCGCCACCATCCCACTGCTACTCCCCTGGCTCTGAGCCATCGTCCCTTGGGGGTTCCCCACCTGATGCCCCCCACCCCACTCCTCTGCTTCCAGTCAGTCCTCGACACCTTGCTCGATGGGACTCCTCAGTTTTGTGCCCTTGCGGTGGATGGGCGGTGGCAGCGGGACGGCTGCCGCAGACCATTTCGCTATCCAGTGTCTGTCCTTCGAGGCTGGCGAGAGGCGAAAACCGCAGGCTCATTGTGCCCTAATAGGCTGTAATGTTTGCAATTTAAATACGGCGTAATAGCAGCCAGACGCTCCGCGATGTTTATTGTACACAAGGCTCATCGCAACCGTGTTCGGCCTATTTATTACATCGCCTTTTAATGCCGGATTCCAAGAGACACCTGGGGACGCCGGAGACTTAATTTATTCCTGCCGTGCTGGGAGAGGGGAGGCTGACCGTCTCTCTCGGGGAGGGGGCTGCGCCAGGAGAGGTTGGGGGTCCCCATCGGTCCAATTGGCCTGCAACCCCCCCTCCGCTCCAACACACACAGCTGGCTTCTAGATTATTAACAACGACTTTGAGAACGGTGGCATTATTAGGATTCATCTTTGCTTAGAATCCTGCTGGGCGGCGGCGGTTTTCCAACCAACCAATAAAATCACTAATAAAAACAAAATAAATAGCTCGCTCGTCGCTCTTTTTCAGCCTGCTTCGGAATCAAGGCAGTTGAAATAGCACCAGCACCAAGAATGGCTTCAGCTGGAGGCCCAGATGAGCCCCTGTCTGGCCCAGGAAAGCCTAACTCCTCTCATTTGGGCCCTGGCAACCTCTAGGTTAGATTACTGCAGCACATTATACGTGGGGCTGCCTTTGAAGACATATTCGGCGTCAGAGGCTCCCCACCCCTGCAATACAGTGCTAAGATAGTCTAATGCAGGACATAGGAGCCTATGTCCCCCCCCCCCCGCAAATGATCCCTAAGTGTTCTGACAGTAGGTGGACACAGAGCCCCCACATTGGAGATAAAAGTTTCATACGCACAAAATGCTATGTTTGAGTGCATTGAATTTACAATGCTGTGCAGTTAAGTTTGCATTCAACAAGAGGTTTCACTCTGGCAAATGCGGCAGGAAAGGTTGTATGTTTCTGCTACGGTCCTGAGGTCAACTGATGACTTAGTCAGATAGTTGTTTATTTCCTTGACATCTGATGGGAGGGCGTTCCACATGGTGGGTGCCACCACCGAGAAGGCCCTCTGCCTTTTCCCCTGTAACCTCACTCCTTGCAGGGAGAGAATCGCCAGAAGACCCTCGGAGCTGGACCTCAGTGTCCAGGCTGGACGATGTGGGTGGAGACGCTCCTTCAGGTATACTGGGCCGAGGCCGTTTAGGGCTTTCAAGGTCAGCACCAACACTTTGAATTGTGCTCAGAAACGTCCTGGGAGCCAATGTAGATCTTTGAGAACTGGTGTTATATGTTCTCAGCGGCCACTCCTAGTCACCAGTCTAGCTGCCGTATTCCGGATTAGTTGTAGTTTCTGGGTCACCTTCAAAGGTAGCCCCACGTAGAGCACATTGCAGTAGTCCTAGCAGGATATAACCAGAGCATGCACCACTCTGGCGAGACAGTCCACGGGCAGGGAGGGTCTCATCCTGCGTACCAGATGGAGCTAGTAGACAGCCGCCCTGGACGCAGATTTGACCTGCACCTCCATGGACAGCTGTGAGTCCAAAATGACTCCCAGGCTGTGCACCTGGTCCTTCAGGAGCACAGTTGCCCCATTCAGGACCAGGGAGTCCCCCACACCTGCCCGCCCCCTGTCCCCCTGAAACAGTCCTTCTGTCTTGTCAGGATTCAGCCTCAATCCGTTAGCCGCCATCCATCCTCCAACCGCCTCCAGGCACTCGCACTTCTGAAAAGCAGCTGCTGGAAAACCACAAGAAGGCGAGTGTGTTGCCCTTGTGCTTACGTTCTGCTCCCTGCATCTAGCTGGCCGCTGTGAGCACAGGGGGCTAGACTACATGGACCATTGGCTTGGTGCAGCAGGCTGCTCTTGTGCACTTATGTTCAGCTCGGCACATGAGCAATGCTTTGGAGGCTGCTGGCGAGGTGAACATTCCCATTCCCTAATGATTCGTGTTGCAAGTTGGACTGTTGGAACCGCCTCTCCCCACACAGGAACTTACGGTCTTCAAATAAAAACATCTTGAAGGTCCCAGGCCACAGAGAGGTTAGGCTGGCCTCAACTAGAGGCAGGGCTTTTTCGGCCGTGGCCCCAATCTGTCACAAGAGACCAGGGCCCTGCAGGACTTGACATCTTTCCGCAGGGCCTGCAAGACAGAGCTGTTCCACCAGGCCTTTGGTCAGGGCGCAGCCTGACTCCCTCCTTTGGCAATCTTTACAGAACTTTAGTATGGTTGCCATCAATTTTGATTTTAATTAATTTTTATAGTGTTTTTAGAATGTTGCACTATTTTAGTGTTGTTAGCCGCCCTGAGCCCGGCTTCGGCTGGGGAGGGCGGGATATAAATAAAATTTTTTATTATTATTATTATGTGTTTGAAGCCAGGGAGGGGGCAGGCTGGATCTGGTCTGATGGCACCCGCAACCGCCTGCGATGCCCAAATTAGTTTGCAAGAGCATCTGCGAAGGCCTGCTCCAATTCGTCCCACCGGCCTGTTTTTTAGCAACGCCCTTCCCTCCCAGCACTCTGACAGAAGGAGAGAAGGACTCTCCCTCGTCCTCCATTTATCTCCCTCTCATATTGTTCTGCGAGTTGCTAATTGACAGCTGGGGGGGGGATAAAAATAAAAATAAAACCCCACAAGATATTTTCAGCTGCTGGTTCTTTTGTGTTTTTGGAACACAAAATGGTTCTCCCCTCCGGCTTACGTGTAACTCACGCCTGCTCTATTTATTCTGCTCTCCTTAAAAAAACCCAACTATTGTAATTATTTAAATTTATCTCTTCAGGTTAATCTCCTCCAAAGCCTAGTCACAGATCTTCCTACAGACTTTGCAGCAGCCGAACTAATTGGCAATTTCGAGAGGCAGCGAGGAAGGAGAAGAGCCGAACGCCCCTGGGTTAAGCTGACATTCTTGCTTTTTATTTTATTTTGTTTTGCTTTTTACGAAAGGTGACTGCAGAGGAATAAGAACCAGTGTATTATAGGGGGGTTGCCACCTTTTGGGGAGCAAGGGCGAAGCCAGCCCGGTGTTCTCTTGCACCTTTTATCTGCAGTCTTGTGCGCAGGAGCTAGTTTTTACAGCAAAAAGGTAAAGGTAAAGGTAAAGGGACCCCTGACCATTAGGTCCAGTCGTGACCAACTCTGGGGTTGCGGCGCTCATCTCGCTCTATGGGCCGAGGGAGCCGGCGTTTGTCCACAGACAGCTCCCGGGTCATGTGGCCAGCATGACTAAGCCTCTTCTGGCAAACCAGAGCAGCGCACGGAAACGCCGTTTACTTCCCGCCAGAGTGGTACCTATTTATCTACTTGCACTTTGACGTGCTTTCGAACTGCTAGGTTGGCAGGAGCAGGGACCGAACAACGGGAGCTCACCCCATCATTGCGGGGATTCGAACCGCCGACCTTCTGATCGGCAAGCCCAAGAGGCTCAGTGGTTTAACCCACAGCGCCACCTGTGTCCCTTTTTACAGCATAGGGAGGGGGTAAACATCACCTTCTCCTTTCTGCACATCAAACTGCAGCCACAACTTTGGCAAGCCCTAGACTTAAGCCTTTCCCAGTAGTGATGTATGGAAGTGAGAGCTGGACCATCAAGAAGGCTGATTGCATCCTGAAGTGAACGTAAGATGCGACTGTGCATCTGTGCATGCGTGGGTCGCATTTCGCTGATTCTGTGCATGCGAGTGATGTCATTTTGACCATCTGCGCATGCGCGAGCAGCGAAACCCGGATTTAACACGCTCTGTTACTTCCGGGTCACCGCAGAGCGCAACCCGAACATGCCTAACCTGAAGCGTATTCATCCCGAGGCATGACTGTATTTTAATATTTTGTTGGAAGCCGCCCAGAGTGGCCGGGGAGGCCTGGCCAGATGGGCGGGGTATAAATAATAAATTATTATTATTATATTATTATTATTATTATCACCACCACCACTGCTGATGTACAGGGAGAACGTCAAGTGGGCAAGAACCGCAGAGCCCCTTCTCTTCCCACAAATACCTGCCATTTCTCTCACTGAGAGCCTGGTCCGAGTTTGGGAGAACAGGGCGATGTGTTATGGCAGAGACCCTCCCCTCTTTTCAGGAAGATGAGAGTGGAGGCTAGCATTTGCTTAACATCAATCTACAAAGGGCTGACATTGAACCTGCTCCCCCGAGGGATAGCCCCACTGATCCTCTGCAACAAATTCCAGTCAGGCTGACAGACAGCAGTTCTGAACACCCTCCGGAAACTGGGTTTTGCCCCTCAAGCCCTTCTAAGTCTGGGCTTGGGCCAGGCAAAAGCCACGGTCAGGCAAAGAATATTAGATACCGAGAGACAACAGGACTGCGCAAGGTGCCCCGACTATAAAATTGGAGAAATCAAAAGATATATAGCCGCACCGGCAGCATATCTCTTCTTTCTCATATCTAGAAATGCAAGAAGGGCCTTTACACTCGCCAGAAGCACGGCTCTTCCCTCGCTGCTCCTGGCTGGAGCCTTTAGAAAAGTCCCCTATGCCCAGAGACTTTGCACCTGTCCATTGGGAGAGACAGGAAGCCCAGAACACTTGTCCCTTTTACGAAGAGACACGTAGTAAGATCATTGATTCCCTACTGGTGAGGCTCGCCGACCTCCCGCAAAAGCAAAAATTTGACCGTTTGCTGTTAGGCAAAGATCAGAAGATGACCTGGATGGTCGCCAGATTCTGTGTACAAATCTGTAGGCGCAGACCATCGCCCAACTCAAAATAGTCCGGCATGAAAATCCCCAAACTCGGTTCCATGGGTGACTCTGAGTCAACTCCCTGGGAAAACAACAAAACAGGGCGATGTGTTATTGCAGAGACGCTCCCCTCTTTTCAGGAAGAGGCGCCTGGCCTGGCTCCGGGTTTTGCATACTCCTTGCGCAGGGAAACTCGTTCCCGATCTGCCCACCCACCTGCCAGAGGCCGGCTGCGACACAGAAAAGAACGAGGCGAGGGCAGCTTGGCCCTGACACGGTCAATTTCCTTCCCATTAGATTCAATCAGCTTTATTGGCACCACGCGCACAGCAGAGCTATGCCAAGGCGAGGCGGAGGTGAGATCCAACGCCAGGCCTCGCTTCCGCGGCAGCCAGATTCTGGGCCACCCTGTCTCTTCCCGCACTAGCTGTCAGACAGCTCTCCAAAAATAATGGCGGCAATCTGTTTCCTCCCAGAGACCCACACGAAGCCCGCTGCAAGCAATGCCTACTGCTCAGTTCCTGTTGAATCTCAGGGGGTCTCAGTTGTTTCTGTTAACAGAGAAATCTGAAGGCTCCCTTGGGCAAAAAGCAACGACACCAGCCAGGAATACCAGAGCAAAACAGCAGCCAGTAGGCTTGGTCTTTATTGAAGACTGTTGCGACAGGACTCCCACCTGCCACCAGGTGGAACAAGATGGAAGCCCCGAACAAAAGAGAACCCAAACTTTTATTGGCTGCTAATCCCCATGTTAAAGGTAAAGGGACCCCTGACCATTAGGTCCAGTCGTGGCCGACTCTGGGGTTGCGGCGCTCATCTCGCTTTATTGGCCGAGGGAGCCGGCGTCATGTGGCCAGCAGGACTAAGCCGCTTCTGGCGAACCAGGGCAGCGCACGGAAACGCCATTTACCTTCCCGCTGGAGTGGTACCTATTTATCTACTTGCACTTTGATGTACTTTCGAGCTGCTAGGTTGGCAGGAGCAGGGACCGAGCAATGGGAGCTCACCCTGTCGCGGGGATTCGAACCGCCGACCCTCTGATTGGCAAGCCCTAGGCTCTGTGGTTTAACCCACAGCGCCACCCGCGCCCCTAATCCCCATGTAACACCCCCCATCACTAATACATCATGGTTACATCATGCCCCACAAACCTCGATCTCTAGGGGTCAAGTGGCTGTCCTTTCGGAACCGCTAACCTGGCCAGGAAGGCTGCAGCCGCTCTGGGCAGAAGAAGACAGGATGGATGATGAGTCATCCATGTTCAGGTCTGTGTGTCATCCTGTTATCTCGGAGTGCTTTTAGAGAAAGACAGAAAAGTGGAGAGGCATCCCGTAGGCGTTAATTTTGACCCCCTCCCCAAGACCTGGCTCCCTTCCAGAGCCAGTAATTGTTTTCTGCTTGCTGTTTCAATTAGATTGCGGGGGGGGGGGGGGACAACAGAGATCCAGGAACGGAGAGGAGGGATGTTTGGGTAGGAGGTCAGATAAGTGAGTCTCCCATTCAGACAAGCCATTGTCACATACAGTGGTACCTCGGGTTACATATGCTTCAGGTTACATACTCTTCAGGTTACAGACTCCGCTAACCCAGAAATAGTACCTCAGGTTAATAACTTTGCTTCAGGATGAGAACAGAAATCGTGCAGCGGCGGGAGCAGGAGGCCCCATTAGCTAAACTGGTGCTTCAGGTTAAGAACAGTTCCAGGTTAAGAACGGACCTCCAGAACGAATTAAGTTATTAACCCGAGGTACCACTGTACTCGGGACGCGGGTGGCGCTGTGGGTAAAACCTCAGCGCCTAGGACTTGCCGATCGCATAGTCGGCGCTTCGAATCCCTGCGGCAGGGTGCGCTTCCGTCGTTCGGTCCCAGCGCCTGCCAACCTAGCAGTTCGAAAGCACCCACGGGTGCAAGTAAATAAATAGGGACCGCTTACCAGCGGGAAGGTAAACGGCGTTCCGTGTGCTGCGCTGGCTCGCCAGATGCAGCTTGTCACGCTGGCCACGTGACCCGGAAGTGTCTGCGGACCGCGCTGGCTCCCGGCCTATAGAGTGAGATGAGCGCACAACCCTAGAGTCTGGCAAGACTGGCCCGTACGGGCAGGGGTACCTTTACCTTTACCTTTACCACTGTACTTGGGACGCAGATTGCGCTGTGGGTTAAACCACAGAGCCCAGGACTTGCCGATCAGAAGGTCGGCGGTTCGAATCCCCGTGACGGGGTGAGCTCCCATTGCTCGGTCCCTGCTCCTGCCCACCTAGCAGTTTGAAAGCACGTCAAAGTGCAAGTAGATAAATAGGTACTGCTCCAGCGGGAAGGTAAACGGCATTTCCGTGTGCTGCTCTTGAGCGCCTTCTTGGTAGTGGCTCCCGCCCTGTGGAACGCCTTCCCATCAGATGTCAAAGAGAACAACAACTACAGTGGTACCTTGGGTTACAGATGGTTCAGTTTACAGACTCAGCTAACCCAGAAATAGTGCTTCAGGTTAAGAACTTTTCTTCAGGATAAGAACAGAAATCGTGCTCTGGCAGCGCGGCAGCAGCGGGAGGCCCCATTAGCTAAAGTGGTGCTTCAGGTTAAGAACAGTTTCAGGTTAAGAACAGACCTCCGGAACGTACCAATGTATAGGGGAAATAAATCTCTGTATAGGGGAGCTTTTTAACGTGTAATGTTTTATTATGTTTTTATATGCAGTGGAAGCAGCCCAGAGTGGCTGTGGCAGTCCAGTCAGATGGGTGGGGTACAATTATTATTATTATTATTATTATTATTATTATTATTATTATTATTTTGGTTTCTCATTTTCCCAGATTTGCCCACATTTCTGCACCAACTGTGTGAAGCCTTTACGAAAATTCACAAGCAGCTAAATACAGTGGTACCTTGGTTTAAGAACAGCTTAGTTTATGAACCACTTGGATTAAGAACGCTGCAAACCCGGAAGCAGGTGTTTTGGTTTGTGAACTTTGCCTTGCAACATGTTCCGCTTCCTGTTGAGTATAAATTGAGTCCCCTGCTGCTGTGGGAAAGTATGCCTTGGTTTAAGAACACTTTGGTTTAAGAACGGACTTCCGGCACGGATTAAGTTCGTAAACCAAGGTGCCACTGCATAGGTGAGTCATTTTTACGAAAATGCACATTATTGCCAAGTAAACTCCCCTCCTCAAATATAATGCATTTTTGTATGTCGTTTTCGCAGAGACGTGCATTCTTTTGCCCTGTATTTAGAATTTTGCACACATTGCTTGCTCGGGGAACCGCGTTGCAAAATTTGGAGAAGTGTGAATTTCAAAGGAAGGCCTTGCGCTCCCCCTCGCCCCTTGTTCCAGAAAGCGCATATTAAATGCCAACTGAATTTGATCCCCCTGCCATCTCTGTTGCTTCCAGTCTTACGTGGCAGGCGATGCACCACTCTCCCCAGCCAGAGTCGCAATTGCCTTCGGTGTTGCAATTCCCGACGTTTTCTCTTGAGCTCCGAGCGGCGTGTTCCCTCTCCGCAAAACGCATAGTTTATTGCTGCACATTGTGTCTAAATTTATTGCTGTACATTGTTTTAATTGTCTGTTTTAACCATATTTGCACATCAGTTTCTAATGCTGCGAGTGTCCTCTATTTCAGAGGCTTCTATTCTGCAGCCTCTTATAGTTGTTTTAACTGCGAGTCTTTTAGTTCTTACGCTCTTACAGTTCTTTTAACTGCATGTTTTTATTTGTTTTTAGTTTTTATCTGTTTTAATGATCAGTTTTTATCCATCCATTATCGGTGTTTAATCTTGTATTTTATTCAGATAATCTTGTATTTTATTCTTGTATTTATTCTTGTAGCTGGACCATAAAGAAGGCTGATCGCCGAAGAATGGATGCTTTTGAATTCTGGTGCTGGAGGAGACTCTTGAGAGTCCCATGGACTGCAAGAAGATCAAAACTCTCCATTCTGAAGGAAATCAGCCCTGAGTGCTCACTGGAAGGACAGATCCTGAAGCTGAGGCTTCAAGACTTTGGCCACCTCAGGAGAAGAGAAGACTCCCTGGAGAAGACACTGATGCTGGGAAAGATGGAGGGCACAAGGAGAAGGGGGCGACAGAGGACGAGATGGTTGGATAGTGTTTTCGAGGTTACCAGCATGAGTTTGACCAAACTGCGGGAGGCAGTGGAAGACAGGAGGGCCTGGCGTGCTCTGGTCCAGGGGGTCACGAAGAGGCAGACACGACTAAACGACTAAATAATAACATTTATTCTTGTATTTAATCTTGTATTTTATTCTTATGCTTGTTTCTTTGTCCTTATTTGCTCCAACATTTATCAGTTAAAAAAAACACCAAAACCCTAACTGCTATTTTATTTATATGTTTGTTTGTTTTTTATCCTGGTCTGTGACCGTAATAAATTTCATTCAAACGTTACGGAAATTCCGGGGGGGGGGGGGAGGGCACATCCTTAAAGTTAAATATTACAAATATTATGCCTGAATGTATCCTTTCAACTTGACAGCTCAGGGAAGTTACCTAGCTTTAAAAATAATATAAAATCATCTCCTTTGCCAGTTTCCTCCATTCCAAAGCTTTTTTCCCCTTGAAAAGGGACTCCAGGAAGTTCCCAGAGGTGACAATTTCTGGGCTCATTGTTAGCCAAAGGAAGCCAAATCTCATCCCCTGACTCGCCTCAGGCTCCAGACACGCAAAGGAACTTCTATTGTACTTTTGGGTGGTGGGTACTTAAGACATATTTGTCTATGCTAATCTTATACCTGAGTCTTGCCCTCCCATGTCTGCTTATGCTAATCGTGTACCAAGGACTTGTCTGGACACGTTTGCCAAGGTTAACCCCTCCCCTTCAAACTGTATTCTGGGATGTGGTGGGAAAGTTTTGAAAGTCTTTGTCTCCCCATTCTCGGGGTTCAAAATTTGCTCTTTGAGCCTATTGCGCAATAAACTTTGGTCTACAGCTATTTGCTCCGGTTGGCTGGACTCCTTCCTTTATTCCGCAGGGACCTGCCCGACGAGCTGGGTCATAGAATCATAGAGTTGGAATAGACCACAAGGGCCATCGAGTCCAACCCCCTGCCAAGCAGGAAACACCATCAGAGCACTCCTGACATATGGTTGTCAAGCCTCTGCTTAAAGACCTCCAAAGAAGGAGACTCCACCACACTCCTTGGCAGCAAATTCCACTGTCGAACAGCTCTTACTGTCAGGAAGTTCTTCCTAATGTTTAGGTGGAATCTTCTTTCTTGTACTTTGGATCCATTGCTCCGTGTCCGCTTCTCTGGAGCAGCAGAAAACAACCTTTCTCCCTCCTCTATGTGACATCCTTTTATATATTTGAACATGGCTATCATATCACCCCTTAACCTCCTCTTCTCCAGGCTAAACATGCCCAGCTCCCTTAGCCGTTCCTCATAAGGCATCGTTTCCAGGCCTTTGACCATTTTGGTTGCCCTCCTCTGGACACGTTCCAGTTTGTCAGTGTCCTTCTTGAACTGTGGTGCCCAGAACTGGACACAGTACTCCAGGTGAGGTCTGACCAGAGCAGAATACAGTGGCACCATTACTTCTGTATTCTGCTCTGTATTCTGCTCTGGGTGACTGAGCAGCCTCGCACCTGGATTTTCCCCTAACACATTCAACGCACAGCCTTTCAGAAGAGGGAAAAGGAAGGCTGTGGAAGAGGATTGGAAAAAATTTAAGGACTATTTACAAAAACATTATAAGATATATGAATGTTAAAAATTTGCTAAGGTTTGAGGTAAATATGCTTCAGTATTGAAATTCGGAGTTGATAGAAACAAAGTTAATGATTGAGAAAAGTTTTAATTTCAGAGTGAATAATTAGATGAAAATACTAAAACACAGGAAACAAGGTATTAATTTGCTGTTTATATTTATTATAAAGAATGCAGGGATGGAGGAGATGGGGAAGTCCAGTGGATGATGAAAAAAAAAAAAAAAGACTTCGAAAAATGAACTTTTTCTTGTTTAATTTCTTTTTCTTTCTGTAAAACCGCTTTTGTTGTGTTATTGATGATGGATTTAGATTCTGGAAAAAAGCAATAAAAAAATTTATAAAAAAAAAACAGAAGAGGGAAAAGGAAGGACTGAGAGCCGAGAGCCGTTGTAAACAAAGGTTTATTGGAAGGGAGATCGTCTTTGTTTTCTCCAGAGCGATACAGAGGAGTTTGTACTGCTGTTGCATGCGGGAGCTGCACATAGTTAAAAGATGAAAAATCACCGGGGTGGGGGGGCAAAGGTCACGAGAGAACTTGCGTCAGACTAGCCCCCTTGTTACGCACATGCTACCCACACCCTATTTACAGTGTGCTTCTCTTTCTTTCTCTGGGGGGGGGAGTCTTTGCCCCATGGAGTGGGTGGGAACCAAGCGTTCTGCAGTTCCCCTAACACAGCAGAGTCCCCCCCCCATCTCTGCTTTCCAAACCTAGTGGCAGACCCCTTCTGCTACCCCGACAGCCTCTCCAAATCGACAGCTTCAATAGCCCCCCACCCCTCGGAGCAGGAATAACATGGAATCAGGAATGCACCCCAAACCTCGACGTAATAAAAGAGGGAGCACAAGATTCTCCCCGCACCCCCAGGGCAGGATCAGACCGAAGTTGTCTGGCTAGACAGAACATTTCCCGCAGTGCGTCTGGGAGACCCACAAGGGGCACACAATCCACACATCCTGGCTGTGGGTTCTGCCCCCAGGGCAGGGGCGTTCGGTGCCCCATTGGACTGGCGCTGGGGAGACCTGCCGTACGGGGAGCCAGCGCTAAGGGCCAGTGCAAAAGACTCAACTCTGCGTTCGCCCCCATCCTTCTGAGTTCTGCAAGGAGAAACACTGGGGCTCAGGGGAAGGTTGGCAGCTGATATGCAGGGGGCAAGTGGTGGATGGGCCAAGGATTTGCCCCCCCCCCAGGCCAGCCTCCCCTGCCTCGAAGATGCGCTGCCTCCGAATGTGGAGGTCGCAATAAGCAAGTTCGAAATGTTTGGCCAAGGACTCCCATTGCAGAGATTTCAGAATGGGCTCGACTCAGTGGCCACACCGACAGGCCGCCTGCCCTGCGATATCAGGATTCTAGTACGGATTTTAACCTGCTTTCCAAGCGGACAAATTCCCTCGGGCCACCCCCCAAATTATGGAGATTTCAGTTTGTCGGTGCTGCACCGACTCCTACAGACTTTTGCAGTTCCCAGGAGCGGAACCGGTTCAAAGCCAGTTCATGCAAGCGCGCCTTGTCAACCCAAGACTCAATAACAAAACCACTTCTCTGTTTTGAAATGTCAAAGTGCTTCCTGCCAATGATGCCTCCGTTACGGCAACCTTGTAAGGTAGGCCGGAATCGTTATTCCGGGAGCAGGGGCCAGGACCAGGAGGCACCCCCCCCAGTGGAAATGACTTTGTGCTAACTCTCCGCCTTGAGTTCCTTCTGTGAGATCAGGAACAAACCCCTCGCCTTTTTTCCTTCGGAAATTTTGAGGGCTGTTTCAGGCAGGTCGTTTTCTCCCTCTGCAGGTGTCTGCAAACGACAGACAAACCCATCAGGTGTTGCTTGTCCTCCCGCAAGCCAAAAACCGCACCTGTTGGATTTCTGCCTGCAAGTCCTGAAATGCCACTTGAAAATGGCAGACCAAGGAAATCTACCACGATGCTCACAACTCTTTCTCTCCAATACTTTTTCCTCCCCACATTTCCTTTAGCTACTTGCAAAGGCACTGAACTGGGGGGGTTTGCAGCAAATGTGGGGTGTGGCAGAAATCCACGAGGACACACAGACGCTCCAGCCAGCTGCCATAGTTCATTGGGAGAAAACGTTGAGCTATCAGCCAGATAAAAAACAAAATATGTTTCAAGAGGGGCAACAAACCAAGCTTTGGACCAGGGGAAAAAAGAACGCTATATTTGTAATGTTAATGACACCCTTGGAAATCCACAGATGCAGTCGAGTCATTTCAGCGTAAGAGCTTGAAATACGACAATGAGCAAACCTGTTCGGCTGGCTGGTCCTGGGTTCGAATCTCAGACACGTTCTGCGTTTGCTCGTAAGGGGAAAAGGCTGGCTGGGTTTTCCTGGGAGGGTCTGTCTCCCAGTTGGGACCACACTGGCTCGGCAGGCGGGCAGGCATGGTCCCTGGTCCCTCTGCCTGGAACCGTGGGAGATGCTGTTGTCAATCCAAGGAATGGAAAATGGGTTCTGTCTTTGCCAAATCAGGGCATCAACTGCAAACAGCATCCCTGGCATGTCTGCGTCTGGGGTTTTTTAAGAGCGGGGGGAGGAATGGGAAAAGAAAAGGATGCTCAGCTGACATCCCTACCCCAGAGTTGCAACCCAACAGCCTAAATTTTGCAGTCAGGAAGACAGCTCTGCTTAGCCATTTCTTTGGAGTCCCGTGGGTAGGCTAACTAAGGCCCGGGGGCCGGATCCGGCCCAATCACCTTCTAAATCCGGCTCGCGGATGATCTGAGAATCAGCGTGTTTTTACATGAGTAGAATATGTCCTTTTATTTAAAATGCATCTCTGGGTTATTTGTGGCACCTGCCTGGTGTTTTTACATGAGTAGAATGTGTGCTTTTATTTAAAATGCATCTCTGGGTTATTTGTGGGGCATAGGAATTTGTTCTTTTCTTTTTCTTTTCAAAATATAGTCCGGCCCCCCACAAGATCTGAGGGACAGTGGACTGGCCCCCTGCTGAAAACGTTTGCTGACCCCCTGGACCCTAGACTGGGGATTTCCCCAATTGCTCCCAGGCATATCCCAAGAAATAAACAAATTAACTAACACATCTTGTGGCTTAAAAACCACCCAACCCGTGAGGCAGCTGCCCTCTCTGTCTCTACACAAGTCCCTGACTCCTTCCAAACAGCTTTCACATGACCTGTGCGCACCCATCTCGATACACATACGCCTGCGTTGGATTATTCCATGGCTCCCAATGCTAAAAAGGCTTAGCAGAGTTGTGTGCCCTCAAAAGGAATGTCGCCTGTTGCATCTCTGAACGAGCCCCTTTCCCGACTTTCCTTCTGCCCCGACAACAGCTGCGCCCACGTTGAGGGACTGACAGGAGAAAGGTGAGCGCTTATTTTGGGGGAACGCTACCCTAGATTGTGTAAACACAGAGGAGATCGCCTCAACGGACTTGGTTCATCCGCAATTGATTATCGGGGGGGGGGGGACTCCGCAAATAGGTTGGCTGTACGTGCGATCCACACACTCTGGAAAAGGTGGGCAGAGTTAAACCACCCTCTTCAGACTTCAGATTCCATCCCACTTTCAAATCACAGAAGAGAACAGTTTTTGTGGTTGTTCCCCATAGCACAGCATTTCCTTAAGACAGGGGTCAGCGACCTAAGGCCCATGGGCCAAAAGCGGCCCACTGGGTTGTTTAACTGGCCCACGAGCCGCCCCCAAACTGAGCCACCCGCTCGGTGAGTCCCCACGTGCTGCGCTAAACTGGCACAGCGCGGCACGGGGACTCGCTTCTGCGGTGCCGGACATCGCATCTGCACAGACGCCGAAAATCGCGTCTGTGCAGACGCAAACGCTGGGAATCGTGGGATCCGGCCCATGAAGGGATCTCCGCTGGAGTAAACCGGCCCAGGTGAGATAAACCTTGCTGACCCCGCCTTAAGATATGGTGTTGAATGCCATGATCTACGCTGAGGCAGGCCAGACTTAGAACAGTGAGGGATTAGCGCTGACACTACAAATCAAACCAGTTATGGACCCTGTGAATATTGTCCTGACTCTGCACAGGCCGTCTGCACAGATTCATTCCCAGCCATCTTCGCCCCCCCCCCGTCCCCCAATCACAACCCGCAGGATTCTTTAAGCCAGGGCTTAACTTGAGCAGGCGTCAAAATGGCCCGAAACCCTGCAGCGTCGAGAACCATGAAAAAGAGGGGCTTTGTTTGACACCCTGAAGTTGCTTTGCTTTCCTTCGCAGCCGCTAGCACCGTTAGAATCGCAGTGGAAGGGACCCCGAGGCGCCATCTTGTTGACCCCCACCCCACCCGGCAATGCTGGGATTTGCTTTCCCGGTGCATGTAGAAAGTCTTTACGGTCCTCTCCTTCTGAGAAATTTATCGAACTGAGAGGAAAAGGAAAAAAGGCAATCCTTGTCGTGCCAGAGTAGGCGAACAGCCGCTCCCGAACCATTCCTGCCTGGCACGAGCAAGGATTCGTGTTTTGTGCATGTGCAAGTAACACACCAGATGGAAACGAAGGAAGGAATGCCAGCCCCCCGTTTTGCTTTTTTAAACGCCTTTCAGAGTCTGGCACCACCTTCAACCACTTGGGAAGAAACTGGGGGCAATGGATAGGGAGATACCCCCCTGTCCCTGACCTTTGAAATTTCCCTGGCGACCGCCGTTGGTTATTATTTATTTCCATCGTTCAAAATCCTGCCCCCCTTATTTCCGCGGCACCTTTGCGAGGAAGGGGCGGAGCCGCACCCGAGGCCGCCCCACGCCCCACCTCTCGGAAAGGAGGCAGAGCGTCGCGGGAGGAAGAGTCCAATGAGGAAGCACCCGGATGAAATAAACCCCAAATCACGCACGCACACACAGAAGAGGTCTCCCTCCCTGATTTTTTTTGTTTGTTGCCTCAAGCAGCATCTCCCGAGTGCCCCCCCAATAATCCGTACGCCTGGGAGGTTGGGGGGGGGAGCACAGGTCTTTCTCCTCCCCCTCCTCTGGTGGCACCCAGGGTCTCGCGTTGTCCTTTTCCTGATCCGCTCTTCCTCCGTGCTGTGAAACCCCGCCCCTTTTCAAAGGAGGGAGGCCGCCGAGCCAAGCCACGCCCCCTGGGCCGGTCCCCCTATTTGACGGAGGAGGCAGTCCGCTCCACGCCGCTGTATTTCAGGAGGTGGCTGAAGTCCGTCAGGGTGTGCTGGGCCCCCAACGTGGGTCCCCGCGCCGCCCGGGCGTAGGCCGCCTGCCCTTCCCCACTGTTGAAAGTGTGGGTGCGCTTGAGTTGCGTGCTTGCCCTGCTGGCTGCATTGTTACTATTCGAGTTCAGCTTCTCGGGGTTCCACGGGGCGGGGTCCCCCGTCTCCCCACCGGGGGCCGACACCACCCGCCGCCGCTCGGGGCTGCCGTGCGGCGTGATGGGCAGCTCTCCGCCGTAGGAGCTCCGAGTCCCGCTCGGCCGGTGCGTGGGCGGCGCTTGGTGCTGGTGTTGTTGTTGCTGCTGGGCCACCCGTGCCCCCTCTCCGGCACTGACCGGCAAGTACCGCATGTCCAGTGAGAGGTCGCCGGCCTCGTTCTCCAGCTCTTGGTCCATCAGCATGGAGTGGCAGGAGATGGGAATCACGCGGCCGGAGCCGAGGTGGTGCGAGGGCACGGCGGTGTGGCCGGCGTGGAGGAGGATGACCGAGGAGGGCGGGTCTCCGCTGCGCAAGGAGGCGTTGATGAGATTGTGGCTGTACTCCCAGGTGCAGGGCTTGGGGCAGCGCTTCTGCTGCAGGGGGGTCTGTTCCGGGGTGGGCAGCACCCCGGAATCCAGGTCGTGCTGGCTGACCTTCACCAGCCCCTTGGGCCACCCATTCTGCATCAGCGGGGCCAGCAGGTTTTCGGGCTGCCCGCCAGGGCCGCCCCGGGAGCGGCGCTCGCCCAGCCGGCTGACGCTCACCACCGACTCGCTGTGAGACAGGATGTTCTCCTTGTCCTTGCGCCGGGCCAGCTCCTTGCGGTCGCGGTGCCCGATGAACCAGCACACACTGAAGCCCGAAATCACGGCGCCGATGACAAAGGCCGCCACAGAGGAGATCACCAGCAGGTTGACCGAGACCAGGCCGTCCGGCTCGTCCACAAAGCTCTCCGTCAACAAGCCTGCGGGAGGGAGGGACAGCGTTAGCTGGTGGGTTGACCGTGAGTGAGGGTGTGCCGGATCTGTTATCATAGAGTTGCAGGGTTGGAATGACATAATAGGGGGGCGGTGTCAGGGAATGGTCTGGATCTGAAGATTGGGGGATGCAGTCAGATCAGCTAATCTCAGAAGAGGAGGGGAAATATTTGCTCCCCCCCGGTCTCCAGTGTTTTCAGAAGCAGAGAGGCAGACACAGAAGCTGAACAGATTACAGAGGAGTTACCCAACTACGAGATAATGACAGGAGAACCAGAAGGGAGGGGACAGCTAGGAGAGACGCCAATAGAGAGTATGGGGTACCCCTCTCTCCCCAGACTCGGAGGTCTGAACATATTAGAGAACAAGGGAGGCAGCGAGAGGGAGGAACTTCCTGTCTTGCTGCGGAAGTCGGAAGGAGGGGTTAGAGTGGGCAACCGCCCTCCCTGTGGAGATCTGTGTACAGTCGTACCTTGGTTTTTGAACAGCTTAGTTCTCGAACGTGAGGGTGTGGCCACTGTCACATGCTGACAAGCTACTAAGAGCCACAGGTGAGAGCTGAGTGCAGGGGCGGTGGCGACGGTGTGTGTGGGGAGAACCATTGGTGGACAAACTAGGTAAAAGTTAAGGTAAAGGAGCCCTGGACGGTTAAGTCCAGTCAAAGGCGACTCTGGGGTTGCAGCTTTGATCTCGCTTTCGGGCCGAGGGAGCCAGCATTTGTCCACAGGCAGCTTTCCAGGTCATGTGGCCAGCAGGACTAAACCGCTTCTGGTGCAATGGGACACCGTGACAGAAACTAGAGCACATGGAAATGGCATTTACCTTCCCGCCACAGCTATGCCTATTAATCTACTTGCACTGGTGTGCTTTCGAGCTGCTAGGTTGCCAGGAGCTGGGACAGAGCAACGGGAGCGCACTCTGTCGAGGAGATTCGAACTTCCGACGTTCCGACCAGCAAACCCAAGAGGCTAAGGGGTTTAGGCCACAGCGCCACCCGCGTCCCCAGAAGGAGCACAATGTGCCCCCCACCACAGTATTGGCCCTCCCCATACCGCCCATACATTCTGCTTAAAACATATGGCCCCTAATGGCCTCATCTGGGCAAACAGAGGCCAGGGCTGTCTAGGTCACATCTGCACCATGGATTCAAAGCGCTTCCAAGAATCCCGTCGTTTAACCCCTGCAGGCCTACAACGCCAGCGCCCTAACAGCTCCCAGCATTGTTTTGGGGGGGAGCTATGCACTTTCAGTGTGTGGGGTGGGGGTTTGTGCGGCCATGGTGAGTTCTTGGCAGGATTCGAACAGCAGGCTTGACCAGCCGCCCTCGACCCAAGAGCCAGGAAAGGTGGACAGGCACACACCTTCACAGTCGCCAAGGTGAGAGGTCTTGCCTCCGAGAATGTCCTGCTCGAACGCAACCCTGCAGCCGGATGAAGGGTGGAGAGAGAAATAACAGAGTTAGATAAAGAGAAAGGGCGGTTTCTATTAAGTGAGTCTGTTCCATGCAGGACCTCTGAAGGGTTCAACTTCTGTTGTTATGTTGTTTTTTAATTTGTAATTTATACTTTTCAAGTTTATACATTTCACCATTGATTTTTCTGGGGGGTACGCAGGGGTACACCCCCCCTAAACATTTGGTGAATCTTTGTAAAGGGTAAAGGGACCCCTGACCATTAGGTCCAGTCGTGGCCGACTCTGGGGTTGCGGCTCTCATCTCGCTTTATTGGCCGAGGGAGCCGGCGTACAACTTCCGGGTCATGTGTCCAGCATGACTAAGCCACTTCTGGTGAACCAGAGCAGCACACGGAAACGCCGTTTACCTCCCCGCCGGAGTGGTACCTATTTATCTACTTGCACTTTGACGTGCTTTCGAACTGCTAGGTTGGCAGGAGCTGGGACCGAGCAACGGGAGCTCACCCCGTCGCAGGGATTCGAACCGCCGACCTTCTGATCGGCAAGTCCTAGGCTCTGTGGTTTAACCCACAGCACCACCCGCGTCCCTGTGAATCTTTGTACTTTTGTCCATTTACTGTATTTATTTTCCTCAATTTGAAATATAAAATGGTGATTTTCTTGAGTCAAAATGAGAGTACAGTGGTACCTCTGGTTGCGAACGGGATCCGTTCCGGAGGCCTGTTAGTAACATGAGCAGAATGCAACCCGTGTCTGCGCACCTGTGAGTCGCGATTTGCCACTTCTGTGCATGCGTGTGACGTCATTTTGCGAATCTGTGCGTGCACAAGTGGCGAAACCCGGAAGTAACCCTTTGCGGTACTTCTGGGTCGGCGCGGGACGCAACCTGAAAACGCGCAACCTGAAGCAAACGTAACATCAGGTATGACTGTACCCCTAAACATTCTTAAACATGTTTACCATATTTTTCGCTCTATAAGACACACCAGACCACAAGACGCACCTCGTTTTTGGAAGAGGGAAACAAGAAAAAAAATATTCTGAATCTCAGAAGCCAGAACAGCAAGAGGGATCACTGCTCAGCGAAAGCAGCAATCCCTCTTGCTGTTACGGCTTCTGGGATAGCTGCACAGCCTGCATTCGCTCCATAAGACGCACACACATTTCCCCTTGCTTTTTAGGAGGGAAAAAGTGAGTCATATAGAGCAAAAAATACGGTAAATCTGACGACTCCTCTTACCAAGATCCTGGACGACCCAAGCCTCCTCTGCTCTGGTCAGTGTAGGAGAATCCTGGAGCAACTTTAGAGCCCTGCAGATCCCAGAGAACACCCTGTGTGCTGTGGGGCAGCCCCCCCGAACCCCATGCAGCCCTACACCCTGGCTGAGCCTTGCCCCAGAGCAGGGGACACGCACCCCACCCAAAAGCAAACCCTCCAGCCACAGACACGCTCCCTTTTGACATGCACCCATACTTTTATAGCCTTTGTGGGGCAGGTGTAGAAGCTTCTGTAGAAGGAGAAGAATATTCCTCATCATCAGCCGCGCCCCCCCAATCATCATCATCATCATCAAGGGGCATTTGCCACCAGATATTACCTTGTGCTCTGTTCCAGGAAAATACAGGAGCCTTCTGGAGTCCAGCCACAGTATGGATCACGGCTCCCCAGGCAGTTTCTGAAGGGCAGAAAGGAAGACGGGTTTTTTTGGGAGTGGTGGTCAGTAAAAACACACAGAAATTGCTAGAGAACCATGAGGACATAAAAAACCAGGAATCCTAAAATCACTGACTAACAACAACAATTTATTATTTATACCCCACCCATCTGGCTGGGTTTCCCCAGCCACTCTGGCTGGCTCCCAACAGAATTAAAAGCACATTTGATGAGAGGATGTTCCACAGGGCAGGCGCCACCACTGAGAAGGCCCTCTCCCTGGTTCCCTATAATCTCACTTCTCACAGTGAGGGAATCCCCAGAAGGCCCTCGGAGCTGGACCTCAGTTTCTGGGATGGATGATGGGAGTGGAGACGCTCCTTCAGGTCTACTGGGCTGAGGCAATTTAGGGCTTTCAAGGTCAGCACCAACACTTTGAATTGTGCTCGGAAATGTCCTGGGAGCCAATGTAGGTCTTTCAAGACCAGTGTTATAGGGTCTCGGCGGCCACTCCCAGTTGCATTCTGGATTAGTTGCAGTTTCTGGGTTACCTTCAAAGGTAGCCCCATGTAGAGCGCATTGCAGTAGTCCAAGCGAGAGATAACCAGAGCATGCGCCACTCTGGAGAGACAGTCTGTGGCCAGGGAGGGTCTCAGCCTGCATATAGATGGAGCTGGTAGACAGCTGCCCTGGACACAGAATTGACCTCCACCTCCATCGACAGCTGTGAGTCCAAAATGACTCCCAGGCTGCGCACCTGGTCCTTCAGGGGCACAGTTGCCCCATTCAGGACCAGGCAGTTCTCCATACCTGCCCGTCCCCCGTCCCCCAAGAACAGTACTTCTGTCTTGTCAGGATGCAGCCTCAATCTGTTAGCCGCCATCCATCCTGCAACCACCTCTAGGCAGTTGGGAGTAGAGTTGGGAGTGACCAACTCTTGGGTCTCTTCCAGCTCCACAATTCTATGGTTACTCCATTGCAGCCTTTCTCAACCTTGGGTCGCCAGATGGCCTACAACTCCCATGATCCCTAGCTCACAGGACCAGTGGTCAGGGATGATGGGAGTTGTAGGCCAAAACATCTAGGGACCCAAGGTTGAGAAAGGCTGCTCTAGTGGTTTCATGTTTGGGGAGCTGGAGATGACGAAGAATCATAGAATCATAGAGTTGGAATAGACCACAAGGGCCATCGAGTCCAACCCCCTGCCAAGCAGGAAACACCATCAGAGCACTCCTGACATATGGTTGTCAAGCCTCTGCTTAAAGACCTCCAAAGAAGGAGACTCCACCACACTCCTTGGCAGCAAATTCCACTGTCAAACAGCTCTTACTGTCAGGAAGTTCTTCCTAATGTTTAGGTGGAATCTTCTTTCCTGTAGTTTGGATCCATTGCTCCGTGTCCGCTTCTCTGGAGCAGCAGAAAACAACCTTTCTCCCTCCTCTGTGTGACATCCTTTTATATATTTGAACATGGCTATCATATCACCCCTTAACCTCCTCTTCTCCAGGCTAAACATGCCCAGCTCCCTTAGCCGTTCCTCATAAGGCATCGTTTCCAGGCCTTTGACCATTTTGGTTGCCCTCCTCTGGACACGTTCCAGTTTGTCAGTGTCCTTCTTGAACTGTGGTGCCCAGAACTGGACACAGTACTCCAGGTGAGGTCTGACCAGAGCAGAATACAGTGGCACTATTACTTCCATTGATCTAGATGCTATACTCCTATTGACGCAGCCCAGAATTGCATTGGCTTTTTTAGCTGCCGCGTCACACTGTTGGCTCATGTCAAGTTTGTGGTCAACCAAGACTCCTAGATCCTTTTCACATGTACTGCTCTCAAGCCAGGAAATATTGGGTCTGGTGGGAAGTTGGGAGCGAGAACTGCCCTGGCAAGTTTTCATCTCAGGTGCACGTGCATGACACCCCCCACCCACAAAAAAAGGCAGATGCCCTCCGTCCAATTCTCCCCACGGACTCTCCCAAGTGTGAGATTCTATGTGAGCACGGAGGAGAGGAGAATGGGGGGCGAAGACTCCGTCTCTGGTTTCCCATGCCCTTTCGGGAGAATCCATCCTCCAGCTCTTAACCCCCAGGCCCTGCGAGCCAGTGTGGTGTAGTGGTTAAGAGCGGTAGTCACGTAATCTGGGGAACCGGGTTCGCGTCTCCACTCCTCCACATGCAGCTGCTGGGTGACCTTGGGCCAGTCACACTTCTTTGAAGTCTCTCAGCCCCACTCACCTCACAGAGTGTTTGTTGTGGGGGAGGAAGGGAAAGGAGATTGTTAGCCGCTTTGAGACTCCTGAAGGGGAGTGAAAGGCGGGATATCAAATCCAAACTCTTCTTCTTCTTCTTCTTTTGCTCGGAGACAAGCCTGCTCTTTTTATTTCACTTCTTGCGTTTTCAATTTCCCCACCACCCTCCGCTCCAGGGGCCAGGTATTAAGCGGGGAACTTGCAAATAATGGGGCTCCTGTCCCTGGCAATTATGGGGAGGGAATGTTGCGTGCGCCGCAGAGAGATGGCGGCAGCCCCCGGGTGGGTGACAAACGACTCCAATATCACGTTGAGGCAGGGCGGCCCATCGCCTTCTGTGGGAGTCAACTTGAGACCTCGCAGGCGGAGACATGTGTGCCTCGTTGTGTCCTCAAAACACAGCCGCCGCGGAGAGCTTTCTGGGACACTCAGGCTGCATTGCTGCGCTAGGAACCCAGAATCATATAACCTTCACTGGCTCCCAGTACGTTTCCGAGCACAATTCAAAGTGTTGGTGCTGACCTTGAAAGCCCTAAACGGCCCAGTATACCTGCCGCTGCTGTGGCGTACATAAATAGTCTTTGGTCCGATTTCTTGATCTCCTTCCCCATCAAACCCAGTAAGAAGGCTTCTGGTTTTTTGGTCAAATATTTAAATACAGTGGCACCTCGGGTTAAGTACTTAATTCGTTCTGGAGGTCCGTTCTTAACCTGAAACTGTTCTTAACCTGAAGCACCACTTTAGCTAATGGGGCCTCCCGCTGCCGCTGCGCCGCCGGAGCACAATTTCTGTTCTCATCCTGAAGCAAAGTTCTTAACCTGAAGCACTATTTCTGGGTTAGCGGAGTCTGTAACCTGAAGCGTATGTAACCCGAGGTACCGCTGTATTTTCTTAAGTTCATTATAGATCAGCTCCCCAAAGTTCTTAACTTTATCACAAGTCCACCACATGTGATAAAAATCCCTGTCGGCCTCTTTGCATTTCCAACATTTTTTATCCCCCATCCTATACATTTTCGCCAACTTTACTGGGGTTAAGGTGCCTGCCTTTCGATGCAAAATGAATCGACTCTCCTCCTCTGTCCAAACCCATTGTCAGGGCAGCGGGGGGGGGGGGGGGAGGCTGCGTTAAAAACCCCAGCACATGGGGACAGGAATGGAAAACTCACTTTATGCAACCGGAATGCTGCTGACATCGGGCCACGGGGGCACGGACTACGCAGGGCGGAAAGGCCAGGAGCAGGGACCCCGTGGCCTTGTCCAATTCCATGCCCAGAAGTTTCCGTTCACCCACATTGTCTTTTCCACACCTGGAGGGGAAAAATCAATCAATCAATCAATCAATCAATCTTTATTACGGTCCAGAAACCCAACAAATTGTTACAAAGCAATGCACAATTCAGACAGCCATAATAATAATAATAATAATAATAATAATAATAATAATAATTTATTTATACCCCACCCCCATCTGGCTGGGTTTCCCCAGCCACTCTGGGCGGCTTCCAAAAAACTATTAAAATACTGTAATACATTAAAAGCTTCCCTAAACAGGGCTGCCTTCAGATGTCTTCTAAAAGTCTGGTAGTTGTTTTTCTCTTTGACATCTGGTGGGAGGGCATTCCACAGGGCAGGTGCCACCACCGAGAAGGCCCTCTGCCTGGTTCCCTGTAACTTGGCTTCTTACAGTGAGGGAACCGCCAGAAGGCCCTCGGTGCTGGACCTCAGTTTCCAGGTAGAACGATGGGGGTGGAGACGCTCCTTCAGATATACTGGATCGAGGCCGTTTAGGTTAAGGTAAAGGTAAAGGGGACCCCTGACCATTAGTTCCAGTCGTGGCCGACCCTGGGGTTGCGGCGCTCATCTTGCTTTACTGGCCGAGGGAGCCGGCATACAGCTTCCGGGTCATGTGGCCAGCAGGACTAAGCCGCTTCTGGCAAACCAGAGCAGCGCACAGAAGCGCCGTTTACCTTCCCGCCGGAGTGGTACCTATTGATCTACTTGCACTTTGACGTGCTTTCGAAGTGCTAGGTTGGCAGGAGCAGGGACTGAGCAACGGGAGCTCACCCCATCGTCACGGGGATTCGAACCACCGACCTTCTGAGCAGCAAGTCCTAGGCTTAACTCACAGCGCCACCTGCATCCAGACAGCCTACCTCCAGGTTAAACAAGCATTTTGTTCAGAGTTAAAGATAGGGATCATCTACAGGGTTCTTTTAGATGGCGGATGAATGACGCTTTGCTGAGAAATGATTTGATTGTAAATAAAGCTCAAAAGACCCTAAAGGACTATTTTGAGTTGAACCTCAATCCTGGAATTGAAGCAAGGGTCGTATGGGATGCAAGTAAAGCAGTAATGCGAGGTTTTTTGATTCAACAGAACTCTATCAGGAAGAAAGCACAGAATGAGCAAAAGGAAAAAATTCTGTCTCAGTCAAAGGAGAAAGAGAAAAAAATGAGATGTAACCCCCAAAATCAACAGATTCAAAAGGAAATTAAAGCGTTACAATCTCCGTATTCACAAATAGTACACCAAGAAATTGAATGGAAAATTAAATTGATGGAACAAAAGACTTTTGAACCGGCAAATAAATGCGGAAAATTACTGGCTTGGCAACTGAGAAAGAGACAGAAGGAAAGTACAATGGAATCTCTCTCCAATAACTGAACATGGAAGAATTTTCTCTCTGATTACGGTCGTACCTCGAATCCTAAATGCCTTGGTACTTGGATGTTTTGGCTCCCGAACGCCACAAACCCAGAAGTGACCGTTCCGGTTTGCGAACTATTTTTGGAAGCTGAACGTCCGACGAGGCTTCCGATTGGCTGCAGGAGGTTCCTGCAGCCAATCAGAAGCTGCACTCTGGTTTCTGAACGTTTTGGAAGTCGAACGGACTTCTGGAACAGATTCCGTTTGATTTCTAAGGTATGACTGTATTCTGTTTCTTATTATCAGGGGGTTTCATCAGCCGGAATTCGTCGGAAGACAGTTCCAGCACTTCTCAGAAAGGTGCCATTGACATTCTAAGAGAACAAGTGAGGTGTTCATAGTGAGTTTTGGCACCTCTTTTTCTAGAAAAATAGCACTGTTTATTCAGGTTGTGATTTTTTGGGTTACGGACCCGCCAAAACCCGGACGTACCAGAACGGGTTACTTCCGGGTTTTGGTGGTTGCGCATGCGCAGAAGCACTAAATCGTGCTTTGCGCATGTGCAGAAGCACCAAATTGCAACCCGCATGTGCGCAGACCCGCCGCTGTGGGTTGCAAATGTGCATGCCACACAGATCACGTTCGCAACCCGAGCGTCCGCTGTACCGTCCTTTATCAGAAGAACCCAGGGCAGTGTACCACATTAAAAACATGTTACAGAACATCAATAATAAAAACATAATAGAAAGCATACTGGCTAATAATAATAATAATAATAATAATAATAATAATAATAATAATTTATACCCCGCCCATCTGGCTGGGCTTTCCCAGCCACTCTGGGCGGCTTCCAAAAAAAATTTAAAATACTATAATACATCAAATATTAAAAGCTTCCCTAAACAGGGCTGCCTTCAGATGTCTTCTAAAAGTCTGGTAGTTGTTGTTCTCTTTGACATAGCCTCATAATAATAAAATAGTCCTCATAATAACAGTCCCCCACACTTTCACAGGGCATAGATTATTTAATGGCCCAAGGATTGGGTAAAGAAGAATGTTTTTTGCCTGGTGCTTAAAGACATGTAAAGGTAAAGGGACCTCTGACCATTAGGTCCAGTCGTGACTGACTCTGGGGTTGCGGCGCTCATCTCGCTTTACTGGCTCAGGGAGCCGGCGTACAGCTTCCGGGTCATGTGGCCTGCATGACTAAGTCGCTTCAGGCGAAACAGAGCAGCACACGGAAACGCCGTTTACCTCCCCGCCGGAGCGGTACCTATTTATCTACTTGCACTTTGACGTGCTTTTGAACTGCTAGGTTGGCAGGAGCAGGGACCGAGGAACGGGAGCTCACCCCATCATTGCGGGGATTCGAACTGCCATCCTTCTGATCGGCAAGCCCTAGGCTCTGTGGTTTAACCCACAGACATGTAGCATTCCACAATCAGGGGGGCCACCACCGAAAAGTCCCGTTCTCTTGTTGCCAGCCTCCAAATGTCTCTGGGATGGGGAGAAGGGCCTCAGAGGACTTATCTAAAGGACTGCTTCAGTGCTTTTCATTCTGTATTCAAGCCTGCTGCTCAGAGACAGCACCAGACTTCTCTCCACAAGCGTTGCTCTTGCCACCAAATCCAAAAGAACTCTTGCCCACGGCCAAACTTACTTGTCGCTGGGATAGGTCTCGAACTCCTCCAGCAGCAAACTCTGGCTGCTGGCCCTTACGGTCGCAGAATTGGTGCTGACATTGGTGTGGATGAGGAACTTGAAGATGGTGCCCGTGTTGGAGGCCAGGAACACCACGGTGTGGTTCCTGCCGGGCCCTGCTGTGGGGTCCACCACAATCTTGTGCAGCTGATACCTGTCCGGAGAAACAGAGGTGGTGGTTTTATGGTCTGCGCACACAAAACCAGTGTGTGTGTGTGTGTGTGTGTAAAGAAGCAAAGATCACCAGGATCATAGCAATGATTCTTCAACATCAACTCCGAAAAAGTTTACACATCACTTGGGAAGACAGGTGAACTAATACAGTGGTTGCATACACTTCAGGTTACATACGCTTCAGGTTACAGGCTCCGCTAACCCAGAAATAGTACCTCGGGTTAAGAACTTTGCTTCAGGATGAGAACAGAAATTGTGCAGCGGCGGCAGCAGGAGGCCCCATTAGCTAAAGTGGTACCTCAGGTTAAGAATAGTTTCAGGTTAAGAACGGACCTCTGGAACGAATTAAGTACGTATTCTGTACCAGTGTACTGGAAGAAGCAAAGATCACCAGTGTTGAAGCAATGATTCTTCAACATCAGCTTTGTTGGACTGGTCGTGTTGTGCGGATGCCTGATGATCGTCTTCCAAAGCAACTACTGTATTCTGAACTTAAAAATGGAAAGTGTAACGCTGGTGGTCAACAAAAGAGGTTCAAAGACTCTCTCAAGGCAAATCTTAAAAAATGTAGTATAAACACCGACGGTTGAGGAACACTGGCCTGCGAGCGTTCCAGTTGGAGAACAGCCTTTACCAAAGGTATCATGGGCTTTGAAGATACTCAAACTCAGGACGAAAGGGAGAAATGTGCTAAAAGGAAGGCAAACCCTCACCAGGATCAACTCCCGCCTGGAAACCAATGTCCCCACTGTGGAAGGATGTCTGAATCCAGAACTGACCTCCACAGTCACTTACGGACACACCGTTAAGACCATGTTCATGGAAGACAATGTTCCTCAGCTTTGAGGGATCGCCAAAAAGAAATGAGATCTGTCTGTTTGTGTGTGTCTATACACAGAAGGTAATAAGTTAAAGGTAAAGGTTAAGGACCTCTAGATGGTTAAGTCCAGTCAAAGGTGACTGGCCGAGGGAGCTGGCGTTTGTCCACAGACAGCTTTCCGGGTCATGTAGCCAGCAGGACTAAACCACTTCTGGCACAACGGGACACCGTGATGGAAACCAGAGTGCATGGAAATGCCTTTTACCTTCCCGCCGCAGTGGTACCTATTTATCTACTTGCGCTGGCGTGCTTTCAAACGGCTAGGTTGGCAGGAGCTGGGACAGAGCAACAGGAGCTCCCTCCATTGCAGGGATTCAAACCATTGACCTTCTGATTGGCAAGCCCAAGAGGCTCAGTGGTTTAGACCACAGCGCCACCCGCAACCCTCTATACACAATATTTAAAATCCCTCCCTTCGCAGGGAATTTTGCAAGCCACTTTTCTAGGATAGACGCATCACGCCTCTCCTCCAAATTCTCTGCCTGCCACACCCCTGTTTCTAAAACAACCGCAATCGTGGATGCCAAACGCAATGACACGTTTAATCAGCCAGATCCCACCCGCCCCTTCTCAAATGCCCGCCTCGGCTGGCTCACTCTACCCTTTGCAAAGCGGGTGGCGGCGGGTAGTCAATTAGAGGAAAGTTTTCTGTCATCTCATTAAATCTGCAATTATCCCCACCAATTAATTCTGGCTGTTTTGCATGTGAAGCTAGCCTCGCTAACAGCACCCAGCGAGGAGAGGGATAAAGGAGGTGCAAAGGGCTACAGGGAGGAGTAGGCTTGCGATGGACTATGGGGATGTAAATTATGTCTTTTGTTGCTGGTGGTTGTGTATGTATTTGCCTCTGTTCCTGCCACTGTCCAGGGCTCCCCCCCCCCAATTTTATTTTATTTTTGGCTAAGCACAGGCTGAAGGATGCACACAGACCCCACACCCCAGCCCAATATCTCCCAGTGTGCATTTCTGGCTTGAGAGACAACAGGGACGATGCTTGATTAATTTCACATAAAACATCAATTAAGACAGATTTAATTAGAACCAGCTCGCCTTGGCGGAGGTGCTTAGGAAATTAATGGAAACTGCTTGTTTTCCCGTCTCTGACACACACACACACACACACACACACACACACACACGTAAAATGCACAAAGTATTCACGCAAGAGAGGTCTGCAATATATATTGCATGGAAACGGGATGGTAGCAGCTCTGGGTAGTTGATTAATCCAAATTAGGTAAATCAGCTGAAAAAATACACCGGCTGTCTCTTGATTAAATTGGTCAGCAGACTTTAACCCCTCATTCTTCTCCAGGCTAAACATAGGTAAAGGTAAAGGGACCCCTGACCATTAGGTCCAGTCGTGAACGACTCTGGGGTTGCAGCGCTCATCTCGCTTTATTGGCCGAGGGAGCCGGTGTACGGCTTCTGGGTCATGTGGCCAGCAGGACTAAGCCGCTTCTGGCGAACCAGAGCAGCGCACGGAAACGCCGTTTACCTTCCCACCAGAGTGGTACCTATTTATCTACTTGCACTTTTGACGTGCTTTCGAATTGCTAGGTTGGCAGGAGCAGGGACCGAGCAACGGGAGCTCACCCCGTTGTGGGGATTCGAACAGCCAGCCTTCTGATTGGCAAGTCCTAGGCTCTGTGGTTTAACTCACAGTGCCACCTGCGTCCCAGGCTAAACATACCCACATTGAAATTTTTGTAGCTCTCCCTTACCGGGTCATGGTCCTGATGATCCAGGGTGCGTTGCCCAGCGATGGAACCGACTCGTCCATCAACGGATGCGTCTTGACAAAATTGAGGATCTCGTCCGGAAAGAAGCTTGAGGAATTGTAGCGCATCCCCGGAGCTGCGCAACAACCCGGCCTGCGAGGCAAATGTCCAGAAGTCAAGATTCTGCACTACGTGAGTTCGTAGCTGGACGTGGGCTACTGAGATGTCCCGACAGAAGAAACACCCAAACCCATCTGTTATGTACTAAGCTTGGATCCTAGAACAATAGGATCCTAGAATGCAACAAGTGATTGGCTTGCAGGAGAAGACCAATCAGGCTCCAGGAGGGAAGCAGAATCAGCCAATCGGACGAGACCCATTGTGTAAATAATGTACCGTATTTTTCACTCTATAAGAAGCACCAGACCACAAGACGCACCTAGTTTTTGGAGGAGGAAAACAAGAAAAAATATATTCTGAATCTCAGAAGCCAGAACAGCAAGAGGGATCACTGCGCAGTGAAAGCAGCAATCCCTGTTTCTGGCTTCTGGGATAGCTGCGCAGCCTGCATTCGCTCCATAAGATGCACACACATTTCCCCTTACTTTTTAGGAGGGAAAAAGTGAGTCTTATAGAGCAAAAAATACGGTATATAAAAGCCTGAGGCTTGGGGGGAAATTCAACCACTGTTTTACAAGCTGCAATAAAGAGCATGAAATCACTGCAGGACTCCGAGTATATTTCACCATCCCACTATCATTCTCAACAGAGGCGAAATATTTCATAGGGGGACAGTTTTAGGGCGTGTGAGCACGGTGCCTCCCTCCCTAAGCCGGGCAGAAGTTTCCCGGGCTTTGGGGAGGTGCCAGGAGAACATTTAGGGACTAGTCTAAATGTGACCACACACCACTGATTTGCACACCAACTATGTGTGGGATGTAATCCATTAGCACAGTCCAATGCCGGATTTCGGTTTGATGAGGCCCTAAGCTACTGAGGGCAATGGGGCCCTTTATATGTCCAGCTGTCCTTTGTCAACAACAAATTGCTGCTGTTTTTTGTGTGTGTTGAATATATGCTATATGGTAATTTATGGACCTCATAGGTATCTCAAGCCATTTGCACACGTTGCCATACAACCAGTCCATGCAGAATGTAGGCACCCTATATATAGAAAGGAGCAAACCAGTGATATTTTAGGGAGCGGGCTAGCAGGTGGGCCCATTACTTACATCATAGGAGCCTACACAACACAAACCACTGTTGCTGTATATAGGTTCTGTTTTATTTTATTTGTTTTTTATCTTACATTTTGGAAATGTACCGTATTTTTTGCTCTATAAGACTCACTTTTTCCCTCCTAAGAAGTAAGGGAAAATGTGTGTGCGTCTTATGGAGTGAATGCAGGCTGCGCAGCTATCCCAGAAGGCAGAACAGCAAGAGGGATCGCTGCGTTCGCTGCGCAGCGATCCCTCTTGCTGTTCTGGCTTCTGAGATTCAGATTCTTATTTTTCTTGTTTTCCTCCTCCAAAAACTAGGTGCGTCTTGTGGTCTGGTGCGTCTTATAGAGCGAAAAATACAGTACATCCTGTTTTTAATCCCCCTTTAATTTTTTTCGGGCCCCCAAGAGAGTGAGGCCTTAAGCTATAGCAGGGGTGTCAAACTCAAATTCATCGGGGGCCGCATCAGCAATTTGGTCACCCTCAAAGGGCCGGTTGTATCTGTAGGACTATGTAAAGGACATGTAAAGTGGAGGTTTCCTGTGTAGAATGGCTGGCGCTGCTAGAGGGCAGACGTCCTCTGGCTTGTAGGCTGCCGCGCATGCACTGAAGAGGCGGCTTTCTTGTGTAAAAAAAAAAAAAAGCGAGAATAAAAGGTGAAGGCTAGCAGCCGGCGGCGGCTACACGGGCCACATGACGAGGTCTGGCGGGCCGGATTCGGCCCGCGGGCCTTGTGTTTGACACCCGTGAGCTATAGCTTGTTTATCTTATATGTAAATCTGTCCCTGGTCAAATACAATATTCCTTGTTTCCCTAGCATGGACACAAGCAGGAAGACATCGTTGCCTTACTGCAATTTTTCACATCAATTCAGTCTCCGTTTCTTTGTGTAATTACCAAGCCAAGCCTGCCTTTCAGGGATCAAATCGTGAACTGAAATGTGGGCAAACTTTTCATTTCTTTACTCAGAAAGACTCTATTCTTTTAAGAGGGATTAAAGGGGACACCAGGAAATAATCTTAACTAAGAGATTCAAACGAATCTGCAAACTCGCTTCCGGCTATATTGAGGGGGAACTGCTCTGCTACATCACTCGCTAGCGGATAATTCTTCTTCAGTATATCCTTTTCTACTATCCTTAATATTCCCTCACTATGCAGACTTTAATGAGTCATTGCTTATTCAAATCCCCAGCCATCTCCGCGACAAGCCAAGAGGCATTGAATTAGGATACAGCGGTACCTCGGTTTTTGAACGTTTCTGTTGACGAACATTTTGTTGGAAGCCACCCAGAGTGGCGGAGTATAAGTAATAAATTATGATTATTATTATTTCAGTTTTCGAACACCGTAAACCTGGAAGTAAATGCTTCAGTTTTCGAACATGCCTTGGAAGTCGAACATGCCACACGGCTTCTGTATTGAATTTTCCGTATTGAGTTTTCTGTATTGAGGCTTCCGTATTAAGTTTTCGGTTATTGAACTTTTCAGAATCTGAACGGTCTTCCGGAACGGATTACGTTCGAAAGCCGAGGTACTGCTGTATAAGAAAAAGCTGTTACAGTGGAGCCCCGCAAGACGAATGCCTCACAAGACGAAAAACTCGCTAGACGAAAGGGTTTTCCGTTTTTTGAGTCGTTCCGCAAGACGAATTTCCCTATGGGCTTGCTTCGCAAGACGAAATGTCTTGCGAGTTCTTGCGAGTTTGTTTCCTTTTTCTTAAAGCCGCTAAGCCGTTAATAGCTGCTAAGCCGTTAATAGCCGCTAAGCCGCTAATAGCTGCTAAGCCGCTAAGCCGCTAATAGCCGTGCTTCGCAAGACGAAAAAACCGCAAGTCGAAGAGACTTGCGGAACAGATTAATTTCGTCTTGCGAGGCACCACTGTATGTACTGAGTTGAATAGGATCCAGAATGCAGCAGTCTGATTGGTCCTAGAACAATGCAGCAGTATGATTGGTCTGCAGGAGCCACCCAATCCAGCTTCAGGTGGAAGTGAATCCACAACCTGATTGGCCTACAGGAGAATTCCGGAATTAGCCAATCATGTGCAGCCCATTGTGTAAATAATGTATATAAAGCAGAGACTTTGAGGGGACTTTGATTCCTCCTCACCACTATGAGCTGAATAAAGAGCATGAAATCCACTCTCGGCTCTGAGTATATTTCAAAAGGCTTGCTAGATCAGACAAAGGGATCGTCTGGTCCAGAGCCCAGTTTCCCAAAGCAGTCTGTTCCTGCACGCCCCCTTCTTAGCATCCGAAGAGAGCAACTTCCAGATCAAGATCCCTTTCCTGGCACTGTTTGGGTGTTTGTGAACATCCCGTGCCATCCCAGGAGCTCAGCCCATGTGGGGGGAGTTCCCTTTGAGGACATAAATAAGGAACAGCCCTGCTAGGGGAGATCAAAGGACCAGCATCTTGGTATCTGCGGTGACTGTCCAAGCACCTCTCAGAAGCCCTTGGGCGGGACATGAAGATCTGTAACGACACCTCCTTATGTGCTGTTTGTCCCCGGTGCCTGGGACTCAGGACAGGCAGCCACCTCTGAACGCAACGGTTCTGTTGCAGCTTTCACTGGTGTGGAAGACTCGCTGGTCCTGAATGGGGCAACTGTGCCCCTGAAAGACCAGGTGCGCAGCCTGGGAGTCATTTTGGACTCACAGCTGTCCATGGAGGCGCAGGTCAATTCTGTGTCCAGGGCAGCTGTCTATCAGCTCCATCTAGTACGCAGACTAAGACCCTACCTGCCCACGGACTGTCTCGCCAGAGTGGTGCATGCTCTAGTTATCTCCCGCTTGGACTACTGCAATGCGCTTTACGTGGGGCTCCCTTTGAAGGTGACCCGGAAACTACAACTAATCCAGAATGCGGCCGCCAGA
This sequence comes from Podarcis raffonei, assembly GCF_027172205.1. NCBI lineage: Eukaryota > Metazoa > Chordata > Lepidosauria > Squamata > Lacertidae > Podarcis > Podarcis raffonei. The sequence goes on along the minus strand of NC_070619.1, from coordinate 6,413,652 downwards.
ATGGTGACTGGGAGCGGCCGCCGAGACCATATAACACCGGGCTTGAAAGACTTACACTGCCTCCCAGTACATTTCGGAGCGCAATTCCGAGTGTTAGTGCTGACCTTTAAAGCCCTAAACGGCCTCAGCCCAGTATACCTGAAGGAGCGTCTCCACCCCCATCATCCATCCCGGACACTGAGGTCCAGCTCCGAGGGCCTTCTGGCGGTTCTCTCATTGCAAGAAGCAAAGCTACAGGGAACCAGGCAGAGGGCCTTCTCGGTAGTGGCACCTGCCCTGTGGAATGCCCTCCCGTCAAGGAAATAAACAACTACCTGACATTCAGAAGACATCTGAAGGCAGCCCTGTTTAGGGAGGCTTTTAATGTATGACATATTACTATATTTTTGTTCTTTGTGGAAGCCGCCCAGAGTGGCTAGGGAAACCCAGCCAGATGGGCGGGGTACAAATAATAAATTATTATTATTATTTCGCTGGTGGCTTGAAAGAACGTGGCAGCTGTCAGTTTCACTCACCGTGGTTTTGGCACCAGTTCCTCTGGCACAGGGGTCCAAACGGATTCGGGGGATTTCTGCTCGCGGAAGCGACCCTCGAAGACAGAGGCGATTTGGGCCATGTCAAAGGCACACACGGCAGAGCCTGGTATGCTGGAGAAAGAGAAAAAGAGAAAAAGAGAGAGAAAGAGAGAAAGAAAGAAAGAAAGAAAGAAAGAAAGAAAGAAGGAAAGAAAGAGCGCTTTGCTGTGAATTCACAATATGGCAAATTGTAGGCATGTTGCTCTCCTTCAGCCTCAATAAGGTAAAGGTAAAGGGACCCCTGACCATTAGGTCCAGTCGTGGCCGACTCTGGGTTGCGGCGCTCATTTCGTTTTATTGGCTGAGGGAGCCGGCGTACAGCTTCCGGGTCATGTGGCCAGCAGGACTAAGCCGCTTCTGGCGAACCAGAGCAGCGCACGGAAACGCCATTTACCTTCCCGCCAGAGTGGTACCTATTTATCTACTTCCACTTTGACATGCTTTCGAACTGCTAGGTTGGCAGGAGCAGGGACCGAGCAATGGGAGCTCACCCTGTCGCAGGGATTCGAACTGCCGACCTTCTGATCGGCAAGCCCTAGGCTCTGTGGTTTAACCCACAGCGCCACCCGCATCCCAGCCTCAATAAACCCACCTGCAAAAGTGACCTGCCATTTCCTCTCTTATTCCACACACACACACACCATTTTAAATACAGTTCTCCGGATTTCTGCAGCCATTTTGCCCTTGAAATATATTGCCGTCATTTCAAGGCAGAGAGTTGTTTATTCTTAAAACGGGTTCTAAAGCAACCTCTTTGAACCGACTGCATTTTAATGATGAAGTGTTTTAACAACAGACTGGATTTCAACAGCAGCGACGGCTTTGACTGGCCGGCTAAACCAGGTGAGGTTAGCCTCAAACCCTTGGCGAGGTCCAATCCATATTTGTCACAATCAGCTCTGTTTTCCATGTTCTTCTTGTTGTTGTTGTGTCCTAGACTGTCTCTCCAGAACAGTGCACACTCTGGTTATCTCACGCTTGGACTACTGCAATGCGCTCTATGTGGGGCTACTATTGAAGGTGACTCAGAAACTGCAACTAATCCAGAATGCGGCAGCCAGACTGGTGACTGGGAGCAGCTGCCGAGACCATATAACACCAGTCCCGAAAGGCCTACATTGGCACCCAGTACATTTCCGAGCACAATTCAAAGTGTTGGTGCTGACCTTGAAAGTCCTAACCAGCCTCGGCCCAGTAGACCTGAAGGAGCGTCTCCACCCCAATCATCCAGCCCAGACACTGAGGTCCAGCTCCGAGGGACTTCTGGAAATTCCCTCCCTGCGAGGTTACAGGAAACCAGGCCTTCTCGGTGGTGGCACCCGCCCCGTGGAATGCCCTCCCATCAGATGTCAAGGAAATAAACAACTATCTGAATTTTAGAAGACATCTGAAGGCAACTATGTTTAGGGAAGTTTTTAATGTCTGATGTTTTAATCATGTTTTCAATATTCTGTTGGGAGCCAGCTAGATGTGCGGGGTATGTATGTATGTAAAAGGTAAAGGGACCACTGACCATTAGGTCCAGTCGTGACCGACTCTGGGGTTGCGGCGCTCATCTCGCTTTACTGGCCGAGGGAGCCGGCGTACAGTTTCCGGGTCATGTGGCCAGCATGACTAAGCCGCTCCTGGTGAACCAGAGCAGCGCACGGAAATGCCATTTACCTTTCCGCCGGAGCAGTACCTATTTATCTACTTGCACTCTGAGGTGCTTTCGAACTGCTAGGTTGGCAGGAGCAGGGACCGAGCAATGGGAGCTCACCCCATCGCGGGGATTCAAACCACCGACCTTCTGATTGGCAAGTCCTAGGCTCTGTGGTTTAACCCACAGCGCCACCCACGTCCCTATTTATGTTTGTATGTATAAATAAATAAATAAATAAATAAATAATGTTGTGTTATTATACTGTAAACTGTCTTGTGATCTTCAGATGATGGGCGGTTAATAATAATAATAATAATAATAATAATAATAATAATATCAGTGTAAACAAATGCAGTGCAAAAACTCAAGGCAGAAGGAACTCTAGATGTGTTGAGGGCTGAATCCTGAAGAGTCCCCCACCCCAACTCAGACGTGGGCCCCTGCTATTCCCAACCACCACTGACCTGTTGGCAGGCGTGGAAAAGACAGCGAGCACGACCGGCCGGCCATCGATCTCCAGGATGTCCGTGACAGACTGGATGACATTGAAGTAGAAATGGGAGTCTCCTGGGACAGAACAGTTGAGGCGAGCCTTGAGGAAGGAGGTCCACTGTTTCTCCAGAACCCGCTGAGAGCCACCCATGTCGTTCTTGCAAACTCTGGCCACCCGAGACACTACCACCTGTGTTGTGGGGACAGCAAGGAGGGTCAGAGGAATCTGGGTCCAAGGGTCCTTGGGGGCTGGCGCCAGGCCTGGTCAACAATGCCCATGTAGACCTCCTCTCTCCAATTTACCTTCTCTAAGTAGTTAAACTCCATTGCGATCTCCCTGAAGAAGAAGTAGACGTGGCTTTTCCACTCCACGGCGCGGACGAAATATGGTTCTGGGTGGGGAGAGTCCAGATAAAGGAGGTTATTTTTATTATTTGTATGGTTTAATGCTTTATTTAAGCATACAGTCATACCTCGGCTTGAATACGCTTCAGGTTGAGCGCTTTTGGGTTGTGCTCTGGGCAACCCGGAAGTAACGGAGCGCGTTACTTCTGGGTTGCGCCGCTCGCGCATGCGCAGACGGTCAAAATGATGTCACGCGCATGCGCGGAAGCGGTGAATCATGACCCACGCATGAGCAGTCACGGGTTGCGTTCGCTTCAGGGTGCGAAAGGGGCTCCGGAATGGATCCTGTTTGCATCCTGAGGTATAAACAAACAAACAAACAAACAAACAAACAAACAATAAGGTGCACACACTTAACCCCCAAAACCAGAGAGTAAAGGGAAAAGGTAAGAAAGAAAAAAGGATGAAGTACCACACCCATTTGACTCCCCTTCACCAACACTTGTCACCTTTGAGTCATTTAAATTCTTATTTACATTGCATATCATTTATCGCTGTAGAGTGGTACCTCTGCTTAAGAACTTAATTCGTTCTGGAGGTCTGTTCTTAACCTGAAACTGCTCTTAACCTGAGGTACCACTTTAGCTAACGGGGCCTCCCGCTGTACTGTACTGTACTGTACTGTACTGATGAACTGGAAAAATAAAAATGTGGCTCCCTTCTATGTTTGGATTGAAGATTTATGCAAACTCGCAACATATAAACAACTTGCATATTAACACAGATGCCATGAACAAATTCTGTGATATTTGGGACCCATTCTTGCAAATACGGTGGTACCTCGGTTAACATATGCTTCAGGTTACAGACGCTTCAGGTTACAGACTCCGCTAACCCAAAAATAGTAGCTCGGGTTAAGAACTTTGCTTCAGGATGAGAACAGAAATCGGGAGGTGGCAGCAGGAGGCCCCATTAGCTAAAGTGGTACCTCAGGTTAAGAACAGTTTCAGGTTAAGAACGGACCTCCAGAATGAATTAAGTTCTTAACCCGAGGTACCAGTGTAGTGTAATAGGTTAAAATCTGGTGAAGTACAATAAACAACCTTGTAAAATATACAGTTTTGCCCCCCTCCCCACTTTATTTTCCCTTTTACATGTGTTCTCTTTCTCTTTTTCTCTTTTATTTACATATCCCCTTGTTTAGTGCACATATAATTATGTACTTTTTGAACTTTCGATAAAGATGTTTAAAAGCAACTCCCCCCCCAAAAAAACCCCCACGTATTTTATTCCGGTTTGCCAGCCGATTTAAAGAAGCCTCAGTCGATTTCGTCAAGAGGACGTTTTCCTCGACACCGATTCGTCCGTTGAGCACGTCGCCTCGTGTTACGAGCGAACGGAGCGGCTTTTCCCACTCCTGCCTCCCCCCGGTCTCCCCCCACCGCGGAGTGAATCGACAAAGCACCTTTAAACCACTTGGAGTCGTGCTTGACTGTGCGAAGAGTCGGGCTGTCTCCCAGGCTGCGGTAAATGACTGCGTCGATGGCCAGGAAATCCGTCACGGTGGCGGTGAAAAGCATTCCACCTGTCAGGGAAGGGGAGATAGATATGAGGTCTTGTAAGAGAGAGGAGTTGTAAATAACGCCAGGTGGGTATGTTGCGCGGCGCCCGGAGGTTGGAACCGGCAAAGAAAATGCTCTAGCTCAGCCAGAGAGTGCGTGCCCTGCGTACGAAAGGTCCCCAATTCAATAAAAAAGATAAAGGACCCCTGGATGGTTAAGTCCAGCTAAAGGCAACTATAGGGTTGCGGCGCTCATCTTGCTTTCAGCCCGAGGGAGCCGGCGTTTGTCCGCAGACAGCTTTCCGGGTCATGTGGCCAGCAGGACTAAACCGCTTCTGGTGCAACAGGACACCGTGATGGAAACCAAAGTGCACAGAAACACCGTTTCCCTTCCCGCCACAGTGGTGCCTATTTATCTACTTGCACTGGTGTGCTTTCGAGCTGCTAGGTTGGCAGGAGCTGGGACAGAGCAACAGGAGCTCACCCCGTCACGGGGATTCGAACCGCCGACCTTCCGATTGGCAAGCCCAAGAGGCTCAGTGGTTTAGACCACAGCGCCACCCGCGTCCCATAGGTCTGTGCAAACAACACTCTTTGTACACATGACATGCCTGCAGAACAAATTTCAGAGATGTGCAGATTTCAGTTCCCATATTATTTTGGGAAGTCTGAATTAAGCAGGCTTGCCTCAAAATGCCAAGTCAACCCATTTCAATAATAATAATAATAATAATAATAATAATAATAATAATAATAATGATTTATTTATACCCCGCCCATCCGGCTGAGTTTCCCCAGCCACTCTAGGAGGCTTCCAATCGAGTGTTAAAAACAATACAGCATCAAATATTAAAAACTTCCCTAAACAGGGCTGCCTTCAGATGTCTTTTAAAGAGAAGATAGCTGCTTATTTCCTTGACATCTGGTGGGAGGGCGTTCCACAGGGCAGGCGCCACCACCGAGAAGGCCCTCTGCCTGGTTCCCTGTAACTTGGCTTCTCGCAGTGAGGGAACTGCCAGAAGGCCCTCGGCGCTGGATCTCAGTGTCCAGGCTGAACGATGGGGGTGGAGATGCTCCTTCAGGTATACAGGTATATATTCTAATATATTTATTAGGAACCATGTGACTTTTGTAGGTGTGTTTTTAATTTAAGGTTGGGCACATGGGACCAAACAGAGGAAGGGAAGGCATCTATGATTCTTAACAAGAGGGGTCATCCGTCCACCAACACACACAAAAACGGCTTGTATCTCAAGGACCACCGATAACCCACTTCGTTGTCTCCATAGGAACCAGAGACTGGCTTGCTTCTCTGTCGTTGAAAGAGCTCATTCTTTGTGCATGTGAGACCAGGCTTCAGGAGACCCTGGTTCAAATTCTTGCTTGGTGGCCTTGAGTGTGTCCCCGGTCTAACCTACCCCTCATGGTATTTGTGATGCTTAAGGAAACCCATAAATATTTGCAGGGCTGGGGGCAGGGAATGGGTGCATGCAGGCAGCCTCAAGCTCCTTGCAGGAAAAGTGAGGTATAAATGCTGTTTCTGCTTTCTGAGTCATAATAACCCGGTCAAAATACTTCCCTCCATGCTCTGAACTGACCTGTGAAGAGAGCGACGTTGGCGTGCTTGGGATCATAGGGGCACCGAGCCATCCCACTGATGTTGTCTCCCGTGGGCTCCAACGTGTCCATCTGGTGGGAGGAAAAGATAGTTAGACAAACTGCGGATCTCTCGAGGAGCCAGACTAGTTGGGGCGCAAGGGATATTTGAGCAGTGTGCAGTGTGCAAACTGGGGTGAGCGATGAGTTACGGGCACTGCCTGGCTGGCCCCAAGTTCCTGGTACTCACGGTGTAGTTGGCGCAGATGGGATTGAAAGCGTTGGTGCCGCAGACGAAGAGGAGGTTGTCGTTGCGGAGCAGAAGCACTTTGATAAAATTCCGGCACTCTGCCTGGGGAGGAGAAGCGAAGCGATGAAGGCTGCAAAGCGAAAAGCACTCCTGACATGCTCAGAGTTTGCAAGGCCACTTCCGCCTTCAGGAGGTGGTGGGGTTGCGGGCTTCACGGCCCCTCCATGCGCGCGGTGGGTGGAAGCCAACACCGCGCGATTGGGGGGATTCCCAACCACGTCACTCCCTAGCCGGCCAATCGGCAGGTTTGGGGGCGTGGCCTGCCCTATATAAATGGGACGCGGCCGGGGATCTCCCTCTTTGCCGCCCACCAGCTGTTCCCTGTTTTCCCACCCTATAAGGTTTCGTTCTTTGACCTTGCTATGGACCTTGGTTGGTCGCCGTCGAGGGGCCTGGTAGGAATCTTTCCACTTGGAAAATTGGCACCAGCCACTTGGTTTTCGCCTAAAGGTAAAGGTAAAGGTAAAGGTACCCCTGCCTGTACGGGCCAGTCTTGCCAGACTCTGGGGTTGTGCGCCCATCTCACTCTATAGGCCGGGGGCCAGCGCTGTCCGGAGACACTTCCGGGTCACGTGGCCAGCGTGACATCGCTGCTCTGGCGAGCCAGAGCCGCACACGGAAACACCGTTTACCTTCCCGCTAGTAAGCGGTCCCTATTTATCTACTTGCACCCGGGGGTGCTTTCGAACTGCTAGGTTGGCAGACGCTGGGACCGAGCAACGGGAGCGCACCCCGTCGCGGGGATTCGAACCGCCGACCTTTCGATCGGCAAGCCCTAGGCGCTGAGGCTTTTACCCACAGCGCCACCCGCGTCCCTTGGTTTTCGCCTACCTCATAGCAAATCGCCACAACTTTCTGGGTATTGGCGGTTAGGCATTGGAATAGTTCTGTAGATGAAAGAGGGGAGGTAACGCCATCACCTGCCCCACATATTGAAGGGTAGTCCACTAAAGGATTCCGGGGGGTGTGGCCCTGTCCGAAGCCTAGGGAGGTGTGGGCCTAAGGCACGCCCCCTATCGGTGACCCCGGGGGAGTTTCTAGTTGATGTGCATCAGCAGGACTCCCCCTGCTGGTGGTTAACCCTTCCCAGACTTCAAGCAGATGGGCTGGAGTCGGATATAGTTGGATAGGACCAGTGCCTAAGCCAATACCGCTCATCACCTGTAACCAATAAAGTTGTGGCCTTTTTTAGCCCATTAACCTTAATAATTGTGTCATGTGTCATTATTTCTGCCTGGGGAGGTCGGGAACTCGTCACACAACATTGCTGGCCTAGACGGGAAGCGAGCCCTATAGGGGGCTGAAGGCAGGCGAGGCCCAGGTCAGATCGAGTCTCCGATGCTTCTTTTCTTATACCCACCAAACACCTTATAAAAACAAGCCAGGACTCCTTCTCAACAAGCAAAACACTTCTATTATCACCATCATTTTTACTCCCCCTAATTGCAAGTTCAGTGCTCCGTGCTGACAGATGCAGGGCGGTTCCCTCACTGCGAGAAGCCAAGTTACAGGGAACCAGGCAGAGGGCCTTCTCGGTGGTGGCGCCCGCCCTGTGGAACACCCTCCCACCAGATGTCAAAGAGAACAACAACTACCAGACTTTTAGAAGACATCTGAAGGCAGCCCTGGTTAGGGAAGCTTTTAATGTTTGATGCATTACTGTATTTTAATATTTTGTTGGAAGCCGCCCAGAGTGGCTGGGGAAGACCAGCCAGATGGGCGGGGTATAAATAATAAATTATTATTCTTATTATTATTATCACGAGGATTTGTTTTTCAAAAATTCACAAACTGGTGTGGAAATGTGGAGAGCTGAGTTTCAGATTAGAAAAATGAGAAGCAACGTGGGTTTTCTTTTTTGGGGTGTGTGACGTCTCTGAAGTTTGGAGACGTACAATAGAATCCAACAAAACTCTCAAACCATAGAAGTGCCCTTCACCCCCCCAAAAAACTGTGTTTTTTGACCAGGAATCATGGACATGTTTGCATGCTATTGTTTTGTTTGTTATTACAACTGTGCATTTTGTGTCTGTGTGCTTTTATATTGCAAACTGTCCTGTAATCCTTGGACGAAGGGCGGCGTAGAATTTTTTATTTTTAAATCGATCTAATCCGTGCCGTTTCAAAGCACACTTTTCCCGGACAGACGCCTCTTTGCGCGCATGGTTCTGTCAGGGAACTGGGTCTCCAAATTTCTAAGGGTGCAGATAGCGAAGCGGAATCGTTTGCGTATCGTTTCACGGGTTTGGTCACTCCCCCACTTTTGTTGTTGTTGTTTAGTCGTTTAGTTGTGTCCGCCTCTTCGTGACCCCCTGGACCAGAGCACATCAGGCACTCCTGTCTTCCACTGCCTCCCTCAGTTTGGTCAAACTCATGCTGGTAGCTTCGAGAACGCTATCCAACCATCTCGTCCTCTGTCGTCCCCTTCTCCTTGCGCCCTCCATCTTTCCCAACATCAGGGTCTTTTCCAGGGAGTCTTCCCTTCTCATGAGGTGGCCAAAGTCTTGGAGCCTCAGCTTCAGGATCTGTCCTTCCAGTGAGCCCTCAGGGCTGATTTCCTTCAGAATGGAGAGGTTTGATCTTCTTGCAGTCCATGGGACTCTCAAGAGTCTCCTCCGGCACCATAATTCAAAAGCATCCATTCTCTGGTGATCGGCCTTCTTTATGGTCCAGCTCTCACTTCCATACATCACTACTGGGAAAACCATAGCTTTAACTATACGGACCTTTGTCGGCAAGGTGATGTCTCTGTTTTTTAAGATGCTGTCTAGGTTTGCCACCCCCCCTTAAACGTGAGCAAAATGGAGTCTCTCATCTTGTCCCTGGTTTCAGGTTGTGCTTTTTTTAAAAAAAAAACTTGCTGTTGGCAATATCTTGACATTTGCACCTCACTCTTTACTTCTCGTGTGGGTACCAGTAGTAATAATACTGCTGGTAATAAATGGGGAAGACCTCTTTCTCGCTTCTGCCCCCACACCTCTGTGGCCAGCTATTTGGCTCCAAGCTTGCTACCTCTTCTCCTTCACCCTTGCCTGCTCTAGCACAGACCTTTGTGTTTCTATTGTGAGTTCTCATCCTCTCTCTTTGCTCTCCCATCTAAGCACCTTTCTTCCCGCTCTGTTTCCATGGTTTCCGAGCAGGCCAGAGAGAGAACGAGAGAGAGAGAGAGAGAGAGAGAGAGAGAGAGAGAGAGAGAGAGAGAGAGGAACGGGGTTGGGTGAGCCATTCCCCCCCTCCCCGCAAACTCCGCTCACTTCCCCACTTCCTGCTAGCATCTCTGCTTCATCTTTCGAAGCCATAATCCCTGCCAGGGTGGAAGGCAGTGGAAAAAATGGTGTGTGCGTGTTTTACTCCCCAGAAATGAAGACTCTCCATGTGCCCCTATTTTCCAGGGACGGTCCTGGATTTACAGAAGCCGTCCCGGTTTCTGATTTGATCCCAGAATGTCCCACTTTCCCTAAGGATGTCCCTGTTTTCATTGGGGAAATGTTGGAGGGGATGGAATAAGATGCCCCTATTTTTATTGGGGAAATGTTGGAGGGGATGGAATAGGACGTCCCTATTTTCATTGGGGAAATGTTGGAGGGGATGGAATAGGACGTCCCTATTTTCATGGGGGAAATGTTGGAGGGGATGGAATAGGATGTCCCTATTTTCACTGGGGAAATGTTGGAGGGGATGGAATAGGACGTCCCTATTTTCATGGGGGAAATGTTGGAGGGGATGGAATAGGATGTCCCTATTTTCACTGGGGAAATGTTGGAGGGGATGGAATAGGACGTCCCTATTTTCATGGGGGAAATGTTGGAGGGGATGGAATAGGATGTCCCTATTTTCACTAGAGAAATGTTGGAGGGGATGGAATAGGACGTCCCTATTTTCACTGGAGAAATGTTGGAGGGGATGGAATAGGACGTCCCTATTTTCACTGGAGAAATGTTGGAGGGGATGGAATAGGACGTCCCTATTTACATGGGGGAAATGTTGGAGGGGATGGAATAGGACGTCCCTATTTTCATCAGGGAAATGTTGGAGGGGATGGAATAGGACGTCCCTATTTTCATCAGGGAAATGTTGGAGGGGATGGAATAGGACGTCCCTATTTTCACTGGAGAAATGTTGGAGGGGATGGAATAGGACGTCCCTATTTTCATGGGGGAAATGTTGGAGGGGATGGAATAGGACGTCCCTATTTACATGAGAGAAATGTTGGAGGGGATGGAATAGGATGTCCCTATTTTCATTGGAGAAATGTTGGAGGATCTGGAGTTATGAAGCTATCAATATGGGTTCCTCATTTTTACTCCAATCGAATATGTGCCTTTTTATAAGCGTGTGCATTTCTCTGCTTGGCTGGAGAACTGCGACACAAAATTCAGAGAACTAGAAATTTCGAAAGCTGGTTTGCACCTGGTTGCGGAAAAGCATGCATTTGGTCTTTTTGCCTTGAAATGCAAACCGAACCGGATTTCTCTCCCTCCCGCTCCAGGCTAAATATACCTAGGATTTGGAGAAGGACCACAGGGCAGCCTCTGGCATTTCATGTTTGGCAAATTTGTTGTTGTTTAGTCATTTAGTTGTGTCCGACTCTTCGTGACCCCCAGGACCAGAGCATGCCAGGCACTCCTCTCTTCCACTGCCTCCTGCAGTTTGGTCAGACTCATGTTTGTAGCTTCGAGAACACCGTCCAACCATCTCATCCTCTGTCGTCCCCTTCTCCTTGTGCCCTCCATCTTTCCCAACATCAGGGTCTTTTCCAGGGAGTCTTCTCTTCTCATGAGGTGGCCAAAGTCTTGGAGTTTCAGCTTCAGGATCTGTCCTTCCAGTGAGCACTCAGGGCTGATTTCCTTCAGAATAGAGAGGTTTGATCTTCTTGCAGTCCATGGGACCCTCAAGAGTCTCCTCCAGCACCAGAATTCAAAAGCATCAATTCTTTGGCGATCAGCCTTCTTTATGGTCCAGCTCTCACTTCCATACATCACTACTGGGAAAACCATAGCTTTTACTATACGGACCTTTGTTGGCAAGGCGATGTCTCTGCTTTTTAAGATGCTGTCCAGGTTTGTCTTTGCATTTTCTCCCAAGAAGCAGGCGTCTTTTAATTTCGTGGCTGCTGTCACCATCTGCAGTGATCATGGAGCCCAAGAAATTAAACCCTGTTTAATTTTTCACCCTCTGACCCCCACTGCTCTCTGTTCTCCCAGGGAAAGTCTTTGGATGGCCCAAACTGGAGCCTCTCTGAGACCTGCACACTGTGTTTCACACTCTCCCTTCAGCTCCCGGCAAACATTTCATATCCAACGTGATTTATTAAGAGGCTGGTATAATTGGTTTTGTAATTAATTATTTCTGGTCTGTTGATCGGAACAGACACATCTCATAATCAGTGCGAAATCCAATTTCCAGATTCTATTAACGCCTCCCTGGGCCGAGTGTGAGGGAGAAGAGCCAGACTTTCCCAGGAGACATCTCAAAAGGATTCAGGACCAGCGGAGAGAAACTCTGGGGAGTATCCTTGCCCCAGCTGGGGAGCTGGGATCGCAGGCACCTTGCGACTGAGGTAAGTGTGTGTCAGGGCAAGCAGCCTGGGTTGCAAACTCTTTTAGCGGCCTATTTAAAGGATGTGAGCAAGCACTTCACAGGAACACAAAGTTAATCCTTGTGGTAATTTGGTCTTTGAAATAGAGCAAAATAGCAGAACCTCGGTTTTCGTACGTCTCCGTTGCCGAACCTTTCGGAACACGAACGCCGAAAACCCGGAAGCAAATGCTTCCGTTTTTGAACGCGCCTCAGAAGTCAAAACAGCTTCCGCTGTGTGTTTTTCAATTTTCTCAATTGAATTTGCTGGCAGCCCTTTGCGCCTCAGTTTTCTAACGTTTCGGAACTCGAACGGTCTTCCGCAATGGATTACGTTTGAGAAACTGAGGTACCACTGTATTCTATACTCTTTTATTTTGTTCCGAGCTTTTAAGTTTGTTGTCGGTGTTTTTCATGTTGATCCTGGCCGCTGACCGTAATCAAACGACTACAGAGCAAAATGTACATTCCCATTTTTGAGTTTCGGATTTATTGGGGCTGTCAGAGAGCCACTGCCATTGACTACTTGAAAACATGGCCTTGTCACCGTGGTCACATGATCCCCTATCAGCTGGGCAAGATACAAAAGGAGAGACAGAGATGCTGGAATGAGAGAACCTCAGAGATGTGCCGAAGAAGCGGTTGATCCAGCCAGCCGGCCAGTTCTTTTGTTTCCCCTTCCCTCGCAGACCAGATTTGACAGGAGGTGGGGCTACCCACCTGTCAATCACCTAACGTCACAATGACACCAGATGATTGCCAGGTCTTCAAAGCAACGCTCAGTCTTGGAATCCTTTGAGTGAATCTGCACATTTCAGTTCTGCATTTTTCCAATCTTAACATTCAGTTTGGTGCATTTCCACGCCGGTTTTTGACACCCCCCCCCAAGAATCAAGTCCAAAAAAATAAAAGGAATGATATCCTATAAACTACCTATGGCTTCCAACAGAGGCTCAGTGGTGTGAAACGTTGATGTTTTCTATCTCCCGGCGTTGGGAAGTTTCCTGTACCCCGACTCCTGCTCTGTAAAACTGTCTGCTGAAGGTGGGGACGTTTGCAAAGTTCTCATGTCATGACACTGTCTAGTCCTAATAATAATAATAATTTATTATTTATACCCCGCCCATCTGACTGGGTCTCCTCAGCCACTCTGGGTGGCTTCCAACCAAATATCAAAAACAATACAACGTCAGACATTAAAAACTTCCCTAAACAGGGCTGCCTTCAGGTGTCTTTTAAAAGTAAAATAGTTGTTTATTGCCTTGACATATGCTGGGAGGGCGTTCCACAGGGCGGGTGCCACCACCGAGAAGGCCCTCTGCCTGGTTCCTGTAACTTGGCTTCTCACAAGGAGGGAACCGCCAGAAGGCCCTCAGAGTTGGACCTCAGTGTCCGGGCAGAATGATGGGGGTGGAGACGCTCCGTCAGGTATACAGGATTGAGGCCGTTTAGGGCTTTCAAGGTCAGCACCAACATTTTGAATTGTGCTCGGAAACGTACTGGGAGCCAATGAAGATCTTTCAGGACCGGTGAGGGAATAGGATTAAGTTGCTCATCTTCACAACAACAGAACATCGAATATAACACCTGGCTTGGCTGGAATCCCACCACATCCAAAATTCAAGATCTTACTCTTTACGCCAGTGGTTTTCAACCCGTGTGCCGTGGCACCCTGGGGTGCCTTGAAGGATGGTCAGGGGTGCTGTGGGCAACACTGGCCTCCGTCCCTCTTTCCTTCCCTCCCTCCTCTGATGCCCTCTGGCATCTCTGCCTCTCAAAGGCTTGCGTGGCTATTTGTTGCAGCAACCCTGGCTGCAAGCTCCACATGCAAATGGTGCCTCTGGGGCTAGCCAGGGGGCGCTGGGTGCCAGGAGCAGAGACGGCCTTGGAATAAGCAAGCAAGCAAGTGGGCGAGGGAGCCCAGCCAGCCTGTCTGTCTGTCAGCCCTTGCAGTTGGAAATGGATGGACGAGGCTGGGCAGCCTCTCTTGTGCTCGCTGTGTGCAAGTTCTGCCTGGACACGGAGGGCCTTCTGGCGGTTCTTTCCCTGCAAGAAGACAAGTTACAGGGAACCAGGCAGAGGGCCTTCTCGCTGGTGGCACCCGCCCTGTGGAATGCCCTCCCACCAGATGTCAACTACCAGACTTTTAGAAGACATCTGAAGGCAGCCCTGTTTAGGGAAGCTTTAAATGTTTAATAGACCATTGTATTTTAATACAGTACATTCGAAAACCGAGGTATCACTGTGGTTGGTCAAGGGAGCCATGACTCAAAAAGGTTGAAGACCACTGCTTTATGCAATCTCCTAGTCCCTATTTACAAAGCTCAGTTTGAAAATATCCTGGCGATTAGGAAGGTTTTAGTCGCCCCTGCCCCATTTCTGTGAAATGCTGACCCATTTATGAGATGAGTCACTCTAGAGCGAGACGTCCAAACACCTGCAGGAATTGGCCAGGAGTCCCTAAAAATCTGCGCATCCTATTCAAAAGCAAAGGACCACACTGGGATCTCTCAAAGTGTCCCGATTTTCCAGGGACAGTCCTGGATTCAGTAGTGATGTATGGAAGTGAGAGCTGGACCATAAAGAAGGCTGATCGCCGAAGAATGAATGCTTTTGAATTCTGGTGCTGGAGGAGACTCTTGAGAGTCCCATGGACTGCCAGAAGATCAAACCTCTCCATTCTGAAGGAAATCAGCCCTGAGGGCTCACTGGAAGGACAGATCCTGAAGCTGAGGCTCCAAGACTTTGGCCACCTCATGAGAAGAGAAGACTCCCTGGAAAAGACCCTGATGTTGGGAAAGATGGAGGGCACAAGGAGAAGGGGACGACAGAGGACGAGATGGTGGGACAGTGTTCTTGAAGCTACCAGCATGAGTTTGACCAAACTGTGGGAGGCAGTGGAAGACAGGAGTGCCTGGCGTGCTCTGGTCCAGGGGGTCACGAAGAGTCGGACACGACTAAACGACTAAACAACAAAAAGTCCTGGATTTACAGAAGCCATCCCAAGTTTTTGACTTGATCCTGGAATGTCTTGCTTTTCCTTAGGACGTTGACGTTTTTCAGCTATTTTTAAGGAAATTCGCCAAAAAACCAACACTCCTGACACGGGTTGCCATACGACTGAGTTTTCCTGGACATTTGTACCGATTTTGGGAAGTTCCGCCCGGATGCAATTTCTGACGGAAATGGCAGCCCAAGTTAAGCTGCAGTTCCATAAAGCTAGGGTATCGGAGACTCTGCACAGTTTTGCAGACATATGAGAAGGTTGAGGGGGAAAACTCTGTGCCCAGTAATACTTTAGATGCAAGATTGAGGGTGGGGGGGCGACATCTAGGTGCTCTGAACATGCCTGAGTGTGCAACACGAAGACGCACCGTGAGTGGCAGAACCAATTATGCAAAAGATGTCATTACTGGCAAGCGTAATGATTTATTCAAGCTGCCAAGTCCAGCTTTCTTCAGAGCATGGTTTCAGTTATGTTAGCCCAGGACCTGGATGTTAAAAAGCATCGCAAAACATGCAACAGCAAGTGCGTGCAGATTCCTGGCCAGTTGTTCCCTAGGTCTCCTCTTCCTGATAAGGTTCAAGTTTCTTATTTTTCCAATCTTACCTTCAGCTCCGCACATTTCCACATCTGTTTGCAAACTTTTTTATTTTTTAAAAAGTCCCCGTGCAAATTCATTGGCACCTTAGTGCAAGTTTCTCCTGATAGACACCATTCGGTGTGCAATTTTGCCTAATACAGGGGCTACCTCGGTTCTCGAACGAATCCGTTCCAGAAGCTCGTTCAGCTTCCAAAACGTTCGATAACCGGGACGCGGCTTCCCATTGGTTGCAAACCTTCTTGCACTCAGCAGAAAATGCTGAGGGCTCTGAGAAACGTTTGAAAACGGAAGCATTTACTTCCGGATTTTCGGCATTTGAGAACCAAAACGCACTACAACAGAGGCATTCAGGAACCAAGGTGCCACTGTAAACACATTTCCCCAAAGCAATTTCCCCTAAAACGACACATTTTTTGCATGCTATTTTCCCCACTAATACAGGTACGTGCATTTATATGTGAACTTGGCATTGTAAGGTGCCGCAAAACAGACTTACCTCGTGTTTTCCTTTCATCCGGCAGATGTTGATATCGTGTTGATTCGACCTCCATGTCAGTTTCTAGGCAAAGACCGAACCACAACAAAAATGGGTGAAAGAAAAATAGGGAGACAATTATATCTGTGTGGAGTGTGTTATAGTCTCTTCCCCTCCACCCCCCCCAAAACACACTTCTAAACAGTACAGTCGTACCTTGGAAATCGAACAGAATCTGTTCCAGAAGTCCATTTGACTTCCAAAACGTTCAGAAACCAAAGCGCGGCTTCCGATTGGCTGCAGGAAGCACCTGCAGCCAATCGGAAGCCATGGAAGCCCCGTCAGATGTTCGGGTTCCAAAGAACGTTCACAAACCGGAACACTTGCTTCCGGTTTTCGATCGTTCGGGAGCCAAAACGTCTGAGTACCAAGGCATTTGGGATCCAAGGTATAAGATTTACCAACCAAAGTGGTATTCAGCTAAGTTTTACTAAGTAGACCCACTGAAATGAATGAATGTGGTGCATTAATTCCAGCAGTTCTGCTCTCAGTATAAAACATAGTTGATTGCCACCCAAAGGCTGCAACCATAACCCAATTTGCCTAGGAGTAAGTCTCATTGCATTCAATAGGACTTACTTCTGAGCAGACATGGTTTCATTTGCACTGAAAAATCTTCTTTCGGAGGGACCTCCCTGGTTCTAGCCTATAATTTCCTGTTGCCTCTTTTCCCTGGGCTCAGTATCCACTTCAAAAATGCCCTCTTTGCTACGCTGCTGAGCTGTGACACCGGCTCTTATTGGGTGTGTTCTGGACTGTTATATCTACGTTCTGTTTTACTGAGAAAATCAATAAAAGCCTATTTAAAAATAGCCCAGTCCTATGAAGATCCATATCAACCTCCAAGGGAGTACTTTTTAGCAGGGTCTTTCGTTTCAAAACATTGGGTTCGATCCAGTGCTTTAAAAAAAAGGGGGGAGGGAAAGGTGTTGGTACTCACGTTGTTACAGAAAGTGTTGAACTGCACAGCTCTCCCTCTCTGCTGAAACCAGGAGAGTCTTGCGCTCCCGGCTTCAGCTAAAGGAACCCGAAGCCTTCGGAGTGCAGCGCGAGGTCCCGCTGCGCTCCAAAGCCTTCAGGTGGCTCTCCCTGAAGCCTGGAGAGCGAAAGGGGTTGGTGCACACCGACCCCTCTCGCTCTCCAGGCTTCAGCGAAAGCAACGCGAAGCCTCCGGAGCATGGAGGGAGCGCTCCCTCTGCGCTTCGGAGGCTTCGCGTTGCTATCACTGAAGTCAAGGAGCCTGCATTCGCTCCATAGGACGCACACACATTTCCCCTTACTTTTTGGAGGGGAAAAAGTGCGTCCTATAGAGCGAAAAATACGGTATATATTTAAAGGTGCTGGTACTGCGTAACTTTGAGTAGCCCCAGGAAAAAAGTACACTATCCAGCCAACTTTAGTCCTGCTCAGAGTAGTCCCATTGCAATTAATGGGCCTAAGTTAATCATGCAAATTGATTTCACTGACAAGGGCTACAAAGACCCTTCACTTTTGAGATTTATCACGTACCTGATGGTAGCGCATTTCACTGGCCGAGGCCTCGGGTTCAAGGCTGATGCGGTACAAGTTGTCCCTGAGAAGAAAAGACAGGGAGAGAAAAATAAAAAATGAAGTCTGAGATATTCTGCTTCCTCTCCCATCTTTTAGAAGACCAGGGCAGGCCAAATTTAAATTGCACCGTTCGTCAGCCAAAAATAGGAATGCAAACCAGAGTTCCCAGGATATACCCCAAGCATTTCTTGATTTAACAAAAGAGCAATACGCATTGATTGTTGCTTTCATTTTATGGATTAATGGTCTCATAAAATTCATGTTAAATTGCTGTTTTAGGGGTTGTTTTGAAAAGTCTGGAACGGATTAAGCCGTTTTGCTTTACTTTCTGTGGGAAAACATGCCTTGGTTTTGGAACCCTTTGGTTTTGGAACGGACTTCTGGAACGGATTAAGTCTGAGAACCAAGGTACCACCGTATTCGCTTTGTAACCCCCTGTCTTTGCAACAATCAGACAGGAGGGGGTGCCAAACGCTATCTGAGAATACCAGGAATGCACATGGACCACCTTTCACTCTCCCAAACTCTGGTGAGTCCAACTGCATTGGAAACGCAGTGGGGAGGGTTAAGCAACTCCCCAAACTGCTTCTCTGCTTCAAAATGTAACCTGCTGCTTTGAAATTGCAGATTTTCAGAGGAGAGCCAAGTCTCCCCATCGTCAGATCAAAAGATCCAGTTTCTCCCTCCCAGAACTGCACCTCCCCAAATAAGACACTTCTTCTGGGCTCAACACTGGCATCGGCAACTAGGGAAAGGTTTGGAAATTCCACATATCCAGAGCCAAGCTTGGGTAACAGGTTCTGGGTTCGAATGCTTGTAAAACCGGCTCCGGGTGCGAGGCAATGCTAGCAAAGTGCCCCCAGTGCCCCCTGGCATGCTGTGCTAGGCTTAGGCTGGCAGCATCAGCCGGAGCCACATGCCCATTGGGTGAACTCGCTGGCATTCCTCGTCCCTCGTTTTCATTTCAATGCAATACTCTACAAAAAGCTCTGCAGTGTCAGCGAATTAACATTGAGGATTCCAGGGAGGCTGGGCGTATGAGTTGGCGGGGGGGCGGGGGTGGAAAGACCTGTCAACTTTGGTTTCTCTCAGTTTTGCATTGTTGAAGTTTTAAGCGGAATCCGTCACACTTCCTTTTTTTAAAAAAAATATTTATTAAGATTTTACAAAACATATATCACATATAACAAAACGAAAACATCAACAACAAACAAAAAATACACACTTAACAAGAAAAAGAAAAGAAGAAAAAAAAAGAAAACTTCCACTTTTTAAATTTCAAAAATCCATATCCCTCTTTCCTGACCTCCTCACATCCCCCTTTTTTGTATTCCTCTTTATTCCGTCAAATTCAGCAAATTCTAACCCTTTTTCCAAACTCGTTTATAATTATATATTTCCAGTTATTATGTCTCTAATTTCCCTTATCTTGAACCCTTGCACCACCTTATATACTTTGACATAATATTATTCTAGTCATACCCCCTCCTTATTAAAATTCCTCTTTTCATAACTCTTTTAACCATATCCCAAATGCCATGTTACCTTCACATCCCACATCATTTTAACACTCAAACATTTTACGATATTTTTGTAGATAGTTCTTAAACTTTTTCCAATCCTCTTCCATCAATTCTTCTCCCTGGTCACGGATTCTGCCAGTCATTTCTGCCATCTCCATATAGTCAATCACTTGCATCTGCCACTCTTCCACGGTGGGTAGATCTTGTGTCTTCCAATACTTGGCGAGAAGTATTCTTGCTGCTGTTGTTGCGTACATAAAAAATGTTCTGTCTTTCTTTGGCACCAATTGGCCGACTATGCCCAAAAGGAAGGCCTCTGGTTTCTTAGGAAAGGTAAATTTAAATACCTTCTTCAGCTCATTATATATCATTTCCCAGTAAGCCTTAACCTTTGGGCATGACCACCAAAGGTGAAAGAATGTTCCCTCAGCTTCTTTACATTTCCAGCACTTGTTATCAGGCAGGTGATAAATTTTTGCAAGCTTAACTGGGGTCATGTACCACCTGTAAATCATTTTCATAATATTCTCCTTTAAGGCATTACATGCTCCCAGTCAGCAAACATAATGTTGTGACCTATGTCCTGCGCCCACACTTCCGCATCCATTTGTGAGTTTTAAAAAATCTTACTGGCACGTTACTGCAAATTTCTCCCAATAATGACATTTTCATACGCAGCTTTGCCTAATGCACGCATGATTTGCAAAGCAATGCTCTTTAAGACAATGCACCACTGTCCATTATTTTCACTAATGCATAGAGACAGTTGGAGGATGGATGGCGGCTAACAGATTGAGGTTGAATCCTGACAAGACAGAAGTACTGTTTCTGGGGGACAGGGGGCGGGCGGGTGTGGGGCACTCCCTGGTCCTGAATGGGGTAACTGTGCCCCTGAAGGACCAGGTGCGCAGCCTGGGAGTCATTTTGGACTCACAGCTGTCCATGGAGGCGCAGGTCAATTCTGTGTCCAGGGCAGCTGTTTATCAGCTCCATCTGGTATGCAGGCTGAGACCCTCCCTGCCCGCTGATTGTCTCGCCAGAGTGGTGCATGCCCTGGTTATCTCCCGCTTGGACTACTGTGCTCTACCTTTGAAGGTGACCCGGAAACTACAACTAATCCAGAATACGGCAGCTAGACTGGTGACTGGGAGTGGCTGCCAAGACCATATAATACCAGTTTTGAAAGACCTACACTGGCTCCCAGTACGTTTCCAAGCACAATTCAAAGTGCTGGTGCTGATCTTTAAAGCCCTAAACGGCCTCGGTCCAGTATACCTGAAGGAGCGTCTCCACCTCCATCGTTCTGCCCGGACACTGAGGTCCAGCGCCGAGGGCCTTCTGGCGGTTCCCTTGCTGCGAGAAGTGAGGTTACAGGGAACCAGGCAGAGGGCCTTCTCGGTAGTGGCACCCGCCCTGTGGAACGCCCTCCCACCAGATGTCAAAGAGAAAAATAACTACCAAACTTTTAGAAGACATCTAAAATCAACCCTGTTTAGGGAAGCTTTGAATGTTTAATAGGTTATTGTATTTTAGTGTTTTGTTGGAAGCCGCCCAGAGTGGCTGGGGAAACGCAACCAGATGGGCAGGGTATAAATAATAAATTATTATTATTATTATAGAGGACAGTGACGGTTTTAGGTGTGTCCGATATGTGTGTGTGTTGAGCCGAACCCAGAAATATCCCAAAAACATCACAACAACATCCCAAAAAGGGGCAGGGCAGAGGCAGTATGAGGGGGACGATGTAGGAATCAAGCCTAGTCAGAGGAATTGGCCACTCTCCAGGCACCCGGCTTGAGTTCCTTGTTGACCTCCCCGTCTGCGACTCCCGGCAAGATCAGGCGAGATCTCAATCGGCGATCCTCTAACGTGAGAAGAACACACCACTCCTCCCCTGCCATCCCCAGGGAGGGGAAAGAGACAGACAGAAATGTATTTACATGCCTTTATTTCTGTCTTTCCAGCAGTACAGAGAAACGTGTCTGCACTCTCTTAACGCCAACAGCAGAGAGAGAAAACTCCTCCCCTGTACTTCCAGTACAGGTCAGATGACACTCTGAGCTAACATCCGGTGCTCAGTACAGTGAATAGACTGTTCCTTTGTTCCCACGGTACAGTCCCAAACATCAACATCCTGTTTGGCTTTTCAGCCATCTGGAGCTCGCTGCTGCATTGCTCCTTTTTCGTAACAGACACAAGGGGATGTTTGCAGGATTTTCCCATGGTGCTTCAAATATCTTCTTCTTTGGTGATCCCTCGTAGCCGAGTAAGACTGTCTTCCATAAACACGGTTTTAACAGTGAGTCCGTAAATGACTGTGGAGGCCAATTCTGGATCCACACGTCCTTCCACTGTTGGGACATAGGTTTCCGGGCGGGACTTGATCATGGTGAGGGTTTGCCAAGGTGCCTTCCTCTTAGCACATTTCTCCCTTGCGTCCTGAGTTCGAGTGTCTTCAAAGCCCACGACACCTTTGGTCAAGGCTGTTCTCCAATTGGAGCGCTCGAAGGCCAGTGTTTCCAAATTGTTGGTGTTTATACCACATTTTTAAAGATTTGCCTTGAGACAGTCTTTAAACCTCTTTTGTTGACCACCAGCATTACGCTTTCCATTTTAAAGTTCGGAATAGAGGAGTTGCTTTGGAAGAATTGATGCTTTTGAATTATGGTGCTGGAGAAGACTCTTGAGAGTCCCATGGACTGCAAGAAGATCAAGATAGATAGATAGATTCTTTATTGTCATTACACACGTGCAACATTGCACAAGTGCAACGAAATTGGATGCCATCCCTTAAAAACAACAAAAGCAAAACAACAACAACAACCAACAAACCACATTCCAGCCACACCCACACCCATCAATCTCCCAGGTCACACTATCGAGTTACAGCATTCAAAAGGGCCACAGCTCTCGGGTAAAAACTGTTTTTCAGTCTATTTGTCCTTGACTTGATGTTTCTATATCTCCTGCCAGAAGGCAGTAGTGCAAACAGACTGTATCCCGGGTGAGATGAATCCTGCAGGATGTTGTTTGCTTTCCTAAGACAACGGGAACCGTACAATTCTTCCAAAGATGGGAGAGGTTGACCAATAATCCTTTGTGCTGTGGTTATGACCTTCTGGAGCACCTTCCTCTCCCTAGCTGTACAACTGGAGAACCAAGCACAAATACAGTATGTAAGAATGCTCTCTATGGAGCCTCGGTAGAAGGACACCAGCAGTCTCTCACTCAGATTGTTCTTCTTTAAAAGTCTGAGGAAATAAATTCTCTGCTGGGCCTTCTTCACCAGAGCAGTGGTATTTGCGCTCCAAGTCATGCCCTGATCGATAGTTACTCCCAAAAACCTGAATTCCGCCACCCTCTCCACCCGTTCCCCATTGATATGCAAGGGCTGAATGTCCGCCTTTTTTTTCCTGTAATCCACCACTAATTCCTTGGTCTTAGCCGTATTAAGAGCCAGATTGTTCTCTCCACACCAAACACAGAGCCGCTCCACCTCGTCCCGATAGGCGGACTCATCCCCTCCTGAAATGAGCCCTACCACTTCCTCTCCATTCGGAAGGAAATCAGCCCTGAGTGCTCACTGGAAGGACAGATCCTGAAGCTGAGGCTCCAAGACTTTGGCCACCTCATGAGAAGAGAAGACTCCCTGGAAATGACCCTGATGTTGGGAAAGATGGAGGGCACAAGGAGAAGGGGACGACAGAGGATGAGATGGTGGGACAGTGTTCTCGAAGCTACCAGCATGAGTCTGACCAAACTGTGGGAGGCAGTGGAAGACAGGAGTGCCTGGCGTGCTCTGGTCCTGGGGGTCACGAAGAGTCGGACACGACTAAACGACTCAACAACAACAACAAAATCAGGCATCTGAACAACATGACCAGTCCAACGAAGTTGATGTTGAAGAATCATTGCTTCAACACTGGAGATCTTTGCTTCTTCCAGTACACTGGTATTAGTTTGCCTGTCTTTCCAAATGATGTGTAACATTTTTCGGAGACACCGTTGATGGAATCTTTCAAGGAGTTGGAGATGACGTTTATAAGTGGTCCACGTTTCACAAGCATACAGTAAGCTTGGTAGCACAATAGCTTTGTAAACAAGCATTTTGGTTTCCCTCCGAATGTCCTGGTCCTCAAACACTCCGCACTTCAATCGGGAGAAAGCCTCACTCGCAGAGCTCAGGCAATGCTGGATTTCGGCATCAATGTCGGCCCTTGTGGAAAGGTTACAAGGGGATGTTTGCAGGATTTTCCCATGGTGCTTCAAATATACATGACTTCACTTAAACATGCAGTGCCTTGGGACCTAAATGGGGGGTTGCCCATGTATTTTTTAAAAAATACCTGCATTGCTCCAGAATGTGCATTTTGGAACGTATTACAGTGGCAAGGTAAAGGTAAAGGGACCCCTGACCATTAGGTCCAGTCGTGGCCGACTCTGGGGTGGCGGCGCTCATCTCGCTTTACTGGCCGAGGGAGCCGGCGTACAGCTTCCGGGTCATGTGGCCAGCATGACTAAGCCGCTTCTGGCGAACCAGAGCAGCACATGGAAACACCATTTACCTTCCTGCTGGAGCGGCACCTATTTATCTACTTGCACTTTGACGTGCTTTCGAACTGCTAGGTTGGCAGGAGCAGGGACCAAACAACAGAAGCTCACCCCACTGCGGGGATTTGAACCGCTGACCTTCTGATCGGCAAGCCCTAGGCTCTGTTGTTCAGACCACAGCACCACTTACGTCCCCCATTACAGTGGTACCTCGGGTTAAGTACTTAATTCGTTCGGGAGGTCCGTACTTAACTGAAACTGTTCTTAACCTGAAGCACCACTTTAGCTAATGGGGTCTCCTGCTGCCACCGCGCCGCCGCCGCGCGATTTCTGTTCTCATCCTGAAGCAAAGTTCTCAACCCGAGTTAATATTTCTGGGTTAGTGGAGTCTGCAACCTGAAGCATCTGTAACCTGAACCGTATGTAACCTCAGGTTACATACTTGGTGGGGAGAATTGCACTGCAACGTTCAGATAAATGCACGCATTGTTTCAGAAAGAAGAAGAAGAAGAGGAGGAGGAGGAGGAGGAGTTTGGATTTGATATCCCGCCTTTCACTCCCTTTAAGGAGTCTCAAAGCGGCTAACATTCTCCTTTCCCTTCCTCCCCCACAACAAACACTCTGTGAGGTGACTGGGGCTGAGAGACTTCAGAGAAGTGTGACTGGCCCAAGGTCACCCAGCAGCTGCATGTGGAGGAGCGGGGACGCGAACCCGGTTCACCAGATTACGAATCCACCACTCTTAACCACTACACCACAATGGCTCTCCGGTGCAAATCTGGTGGGTTCTCCTGTAAACGTGGGCCAAATTGAATTTCTACCTAGACTACGACTTCCATCAGTGACGGTGCGCCCTAGCATTCATCCAAGACGCCCTGTGCTGCCTCTCTGAAGGGTAAGCAAGTTTGGACGCCAGAACCAAGTCCGTACCAGGGGCCCACAGTGTCCCGTGCGCAACCCGAAAGGCGCATCGCCGCCACTTGTGTCTGACGGGTCTCCCGGCCTCATCGGCGCATCCAGGCGCTCTGTTTACAAATGGCAGAGTCGCGCTTCATTACCCCACCAACCCCATCTGCGCAGCCCAGACTCTAAAAGACCCATTAAAAACGCAAATAGATAAAAATTATATACCCAGAACGGGATTTATGATGTGCAAGGCTCCGGGGCGAGGTGCGGGAGGAGGGAAGAAGGCAGCGCACTGAGGAGAAATCCATGCACATGTCTGGAGGTGATTTAGTGCTTTATTGGGGTGGGGGTGCGGATACCACCCCAAAGCATCTAAATGCATGATGAGCATTCAAGAGCCAGCCCACCCAATGGAAACTACAACTAATCCAGAATGTGGCAGCTAGACTAGTGACTGGGAGCGGCCGCCGAGACCATATAACACTGGTCTTGAAAGACCTACATTGGCTTCCAGTACGTTTCCGAGCACAAGTCAAAGTGTTGGTGCTGACCTTGAAAGCCCTAAAATGCCTTGGCCCAGTAGACCTGAAGGAGCGTCTCCACCCCCATCGTTCAGGCCAGACACTGAGGTCCAGCGCCGAGGGTCTTCTGGCGGTTCCCTCAGTGCGAGAAGCAAGGTTAAAGGGAACCAGGCAGAGGGCCTTCTCGGTGGTGGCACCCGCCCTGTGGAACACCCTCCCATCAGATGTCAAGGAAATAAACAACTACCTGACTCTTAGAAGACATCTGAAGGCATCCCTGTTTAGGGAAGCTTTTAATGTTTAATGTTTTATCGCTTTCTTATTATGTTGGAGTGGCTGGGGAAACCGAGCCAGGTGGGCTGGGTGTAAATAATAAATTATTGGACTGCCCTTCTTTGTCATTTGAATCCATTGGTTTGGGCCGTACCCTGTGGAGCAGCAGAAAATGAGCTTGCTCCATCAGTGGTCCAGGACCTCATAGTACGACAAGGACCGCCTCTCCACACATGAACCAACCTGGACCCTGTGAGCATCATCTGAGACCCTTCTTTGTGAGCCAGCTCCATCCGTGGTCCCGAGGGTGGCAACACGACAACAGGGCCTTTTCTGTGATGGCTCCCTGTTTGAGGAATGGTCTCCCCAGGCAGGCCTGCCTGGCGCCTTCATTACATATCTTTAGTTGCCAGGCGAAAACATTCCTCCGTAAACAGGCCTTTAACTATCTGCAGCCTTTTAGAAGTTGGGGTTTTAAATATTTATTTCTCTCCTCCCTTGATTTTAATGTGGGGTTGTTGTTTTGGTTTGTTTCTTTGGTCACAAGCAAGCAAGCAAGCAAGCAAGCAAGCAAGCAAGCAAGCAAGCAAACAAACAAACAAACAAACAAACAAACAATCCACATGACAGCCTGTATTTGAATCTGGCTATATTAGGGTTGCCATATGCCTGGAATTTCCCAGACATAGCCAGTATTCAGCTCTTATCAACAGCGTCCATAGAGACGCGGGTGGCGCTGTGGGTTAAACCACAGAGCCTAGGACTTGCCGACCAGAAGGTCAGCGGTTCGAATCCCCGCGACGGGGTGAGCTCCCGTTGCTCAGTCCCATCTCCTGACCTAGCAGTTCAAAAGCACGTCAAAGTGCAAGTAGATAAATAGGTACCGCTCCGGTTGGAAGGTAAACGGTGTTTCCGTGCGCTGCTCTGGTTCGCCAGAAGCGGCTTAATCATGCTGGCCACATGACCCGGAAGCTGTACGCCAACTCCCTCGGCCAGTAAAACGAGATGAGCTCCGCAACCCAAGAGTCATCCACGACTGGACCTAATGGTCAGGGGTCCCTTTACCTCTAACAGCGTCCAGGCGGAAATCGCTGAAATGTCCTTGGAAATCTGGATGCATGGCAGCCCATGCCGTTAGAATTTTATTGAAAATAGCTCAAAAACTCCTTTTTTTTTAAACATTTCACAACTTTGGGTAAAAAAAAAAAAGCTCATCATTTGTGCCCGGGTTTTCTCTTCTTGAAATAGGGGAATCCTATATTTGAAGATGTCCTGTCTCCTGACGGTCATGGATTGTGCTGGCCCATCCCACCATACCTGCAGTCATCTGTTGGTGCCTGAACCTGACTCATCTGACTCCCGAGTTGCTCTGAATAGGCCTCACCCGAATCTGATGCGCAGCCCTATTCATTGCTTTAGTTTTGGCCACTGTGAGCGTCGCAAGGTGAATTTGCGTGTGTAGGTCCCCAAGCCACCCCTCAAAATAATTCACACATCAGACGTAATTTAAGTTTAAGGTTTTTGGGCACTATTTTGGCCACAAATTTATTAAAATACAAAATCTGTGAGTGGTTGCTTAGACATTGGTTACGACTATCTGCCCCCCCGGCTGGGACAGAACTGACATTCCGAACTCCATCGGAAGCCAGTGAAGGGAAAGACAATGTTGGGGATCAGTTGAGCTGAGCACCAGTCCCTCACCGCTCACCCAACCAGCTCCCCAAGGCTTGCCGGCCCTGGTCCCATTTCAGGGATTGGACGAAATCATGGCAAGCCCCAGGATTCCTTTAACGGAATTCCCTTCCAGCGCCATTGGAGGGGCAGGCACAGCCTACCCCGACCCCTCCACCACCAGCTTTTTATAACCAATAACTAACCGCAACCTTACAAGTTGTGACGATTTGCTACGCAGTAGGCAAAAACCAAGTGGCACCAGCCAATCAGCCAAATGGCAAAATTCCTACTAGGCCCCTGCCCCAAGGCAGACGACCCCATGACAGGCGAAGCAAGGTGAGTGTAGAAACCGCCGCTTCGCTATATGCCTCGCGACAAGGCGCTAGACCTCATTCTGGGAAGGCCGCGCAACTCTGAAATTAGGCAAGGCAGCGGTTTGCGGAGTACGCCGAAATCTATCAGGCAGAGTGCCTTAACCCGGCCTCGCCATTCTTAATTTATCCTGCTTTCTCTGCTGTGCTCTTCCTGTGGATTTCAGGTTGCTATGGCGATGCAGCAGTCCGCAAGCTAGGCAACTCTGCACCCCCTTTGTATTATGTCTCCGCTTCCACCCCCCTTTGCCTCCTCCAGCAAATATTTGATGCTACTCTTAAAGGCACAGGAGCCTCACATTGCAGCTGGTTAGACCTGCGGGGGTCACCGAGGAGAGAGTGCCTTTGAACATGTGCAGAGTGCCTTTCCCTTCTCATGGACGGGCCAGCAAATAGGGACATTCTGGGATCAGACCGGAAGCTGATGGCTTTCGTAATTCCAGGACTGTCCCTGGAAAACTGGGGTGCTAGGAGGGTATTATTCCACCATAAGGTAAAGCGTAAAGGGACCCCTGACCATTAGGTTCAGTCGTGACCAACTCTGGGGTTGCGGCGCTCATTTCGCTTTATTGGCCGAGGGAGCCGGCGTACAGCTTCCGGGTCATGTGGCCAGCAGGACTAAGACGCTTCTGGCAAACCAGAGCAGCGCATGGAAACGCCGTTTACCTTCCCGCCGGAGTGGTACCTATTTATCTACTTGTACTTTTGATGTGCTTTCGAACTGCTAGGTTGGCAGGAGCAGGGACCGAGCAATGGGAGCTCACCCCGTCATGGGGATTTGAACCGCCGATCTTCTGATTGGCAAGTCCTAGGCTCTGTGGTTTAACCCACAGCGCCACTCGCATCCAGACAGCCTACCTCCAGGTTAAACAAGCATTTTGTTCAGACTTAAAGATAGGGATCATCTACAGGGTTCTTTTACCGGACGCGGGTGGCGCTGTGGGTAAAAGCCTCAGCGCCTAGGGCTAGCTGATCGAAAGGTCGGCGGTTCGAATCCCCGCAGCGGGGTGCGCTCCCGCTGCTCGGTCCCAGCGCCTGCCAACCTAGCAGTTCGAAAGCACCCCCGGGTGCAAGTAGATAAATAGGGACCGCTTACTAGCGGGAAGGTAAACGGCGTTCCGTGTGCTG
This sequence comes from Podarcis raffonei, assembly GCF_027172205.1. NCBI lineage: Eukaryota > Metazoa > Chordata > Lepidosauria > Squamata > Lacertidae > Podarcis > Podarcis raffonei. The sequence goes on along the minus strand of NC_070619.1, from coordinate 6,384,916 downwards.
CGCTGGCTCGCCAGATGCAGCTTGTCACGCTGGCCACGTGACCCAGAAATGTCTGCGGACAGCACTGGCTCCCGGCATCTTGAGTGAGATGAGCGCACAACCCTAGAGTCTGTCAAGACTGGCCCGTACGGGCAGGGGTACCTTTACCTTTACCTTTACAGGGTTCTTTTAGATGGCGGATGAATGACGCTTCGCTGAGAAATGATTTGATTGTAAATAAAGCTCAAAAGACCCTAAAGGACTATTTTGAGTTGAACCTAAATCCTGGAATTGAAGCAAGGGTCGTATGGGATGCAATTAAAGCGGTAATGCGAGGTTTTTTGATTCAACAGAACTCTATCAGGAAGAAATAGTAGAATGAGCAAAAGGAAAAAATTCTGTCTCAGTTAAAGGAGAAAGAGAAAGAAATGACATGTAACCGAAAAAATCAACAGATTCAAAAGGAAATTAAAGCGTTACAATCTCGGTATTCACAAATAGTAAACCAAGAAATTGGTTTAACCCACAGCGCCACCCGCGTCCACCATAGGCAATTCATATTGTAACTCTCAGTTTTTAGAAGGGAATAAGTCCCTCTTGCCTTTGCCGAATAACCACGGTCCCTGTTTCTAAATCATGCACTGAGCTTCCGAATGCTATAGGGACACCAGGGACATCTTAACATGCTCATATGGCTGGGTTGTATGGGGTTACCTGTCTCCTATGTACAAAGTCCTGTTGAACGTCAACATTCGTTGGATCCTGAGGCGCTCTGCACCGCCATCTTGGCTGGAAAACCGGCCCATCCCGTTGCCCACGAAGACCGGGTAATGCTTCACATCTGCGGGAAAGCGAGAGAAGGTCAAGGGGAAGTTGGACAAGTTTATTTACGTTTATGTGTTCGTGCATTTAAAGATCACTCTTCCAGTGGAAACCAGGTCCACAGCCACACCATGCAGCCGAAGCACATTCGGTGCATGTGGCTTCCCTCAAAGGATTCTGGGAGCTGTAGCGTGCACCCTCACAGAGCTGTAGTAGTCACCAACCTTCACATACGACAGTTCCCAGGATTCCTTTGGGGGAAGTCAGAGCGGGTGATCTTCATAAAAGGGGAGGGGGAGGGAAGAGAAGGGAAATAAAAGATCAGACTGAATTCAAATTAAAGGCCAGGCGGAATAGCCCTGTCTTACAGGCCCTGCGGAAGGAAGTTAAATCCTGCAGGGCCCTGGTCTCATGGGACAGAGCGTTCCACCAGGTCGGAGCCACCACTGAAAAGGCCCTGGCCCTGGTGGAGGATAATCTAACTTCCTTAGGGCTTGGGACTTCTAAACTATGGTTATTCATGGACCTTAAAGTCCTCTGCAGGGCAGACCAGGAGAGACCAGGCATAGGCAAACTCGGCCCTCCGGATGTTTTGGGACTACAAGACCCATCACCCCTGACCACTGGTCCTGTTAGCTAGGGGTGATGGGAGTTGTAGTCCCAAAACAGCCAGAGGGCCGAGTTTGCCTACGGCTGGAATAGACCCATTGGAATTAATAGACCTCTGAGAAGGACTCGCATTGAATGAAACCCACTGTCTACCTCATAAAAACAAAAGCTGTCGGAATAATTTTTAAAAGTGCCTTTCAGAACAGGCGCCTTCACCGACACAAAGGAGGTCCCATCTCTCATCCATGATGCAAATTGAATAGAATGGGATGGGACATTAGAGTTGCAAGGGACAACTCGGACTCATCTAGTCCAACCCCCTAGAATACAAGGAATGTCAGATCAAGCATACATGACAGACGGACCACATGTGGAGTGCTGTGTGCAGTCCTGGCCACCTGACCTCAAAAAAGGACATCGAAGATTGAAAAGCGTTCAGAAAAGGGCCAGCGTAATTATCACAAGGTTGGGGCAACCCCTCCAGGGAGAAAGGGTGCAGAATTTGGGAGGTTTTCGTTCAGTGAAAAGGTAGGTAAGTTTACAAAATTATGCCGGGCGTGTAGAAAGTGGAAAGAGAAAAGAATTTCTCCCTCTCTCATAACACTAGACTGTCTGGCCAGAGTGGTGCATGCTCTGGTTATCTCCCGCTTGGACTACTGCAATGCGTTCTACGTGGGGCTACCTTTGAAGGTGACCTGGAAACTGCAATTAATCCAGAATGCGGCAGCTAGACTGGTGACTGGGAGCGGCCACAGAGACCACATAACACCGGTCCTGAAATACCTACATTGGCTCCCAGGACATTTCGGAGCACAAGTCAAAGCGTTGGTGCTGAGCTTTAAAGCCCTAAATGGCCTCGGTCCAGTATACCTGAAGGAGCATCTCTACCCCCATCATTCAGCCTGGACACTGAGGTCCAGCTCCGAGGGCCTTCTGGCGGTTCCCTCCCTGCGAGAAGTGAGGTTACAGGGAACCAGGCAGAGGGCCTTCTCGGTGGTGGCACCCTCCCTGTGGAACGCCCTCCCATCAGATGTCAAGGAAATAAACAACTGTCTGACTTGTAGAAGACCTCTGAAGGAGCCCTGTTTAGGGAAGCTTTTAATGTTTGATCTTTTATTGTGTTTTTAATATTCTGTTGGGGGCTGCCCAGAGTGACTGGGGAGGCCCGGCCAGATGGGAGGTGTTTAGGTGAGAAATAAAACTGCACACATTGTTTGGGGAACAAGGAAGTCGCTGCGACCATTGATCATAACAGGTTGAGAGCTGGACTTCCATGACTTCTTTGATTCCCCACCCCTTGGCGAGAATGAAAAATAATTTTGGGGGTGGCAGAGGGAATTAGGCTAGCCCTCCCTTTTGAAGAAGCACCAGCCCAGCTCCCTCCTCCTCTGACCACATCCTGTCCCAGCCTCACTTACAGTCGTCAAGGGCCACACTGATGGGACCAGGCTCTTCGGGGAAGAGTGCGTGAGTTTCCCCCTTCAGCAGGAAAAGTAGGACGAGCGGCAGGCAGGCGGGCCTCATCGTCTCCTCTCGGAGCACGCCTCACACCTGCAAGGGTTCAAGATGACAGAATAATGTTAAGCCGTTAGCTGTGTGTGTTGTGGTCCGTGTCGATAACAACCTGTGGCGCACTGAGCCCCGATAAAACTCATGGGAGACGGGGATGGGCAGAATCAGAGGGCCGGAGGGAAGGAGGGAGAAAGTAGCTCACAGGCAGGAAAGTGAGTGCATTGTTCTCTCATCCTCCAAGATTTCCCCCCGCACCTCTGGATCTTGCACGAATGTTCCCCAAACCAGCTCAGGTAAAGGTAAAGGGACCCCTGACCATTAGGTCCAGTCACAGACGACTCTGGGGTTGCGGCGCTCATCTCGCTTTATTGGTCAATGGAGCCGGCGTACAGCTTCCGGGTCATGTGGCCAGCAGGACTAAGCCGCTTCTGGCGAACCAGAGCAGCGCACGGAAACACCGTTTACCTTCCCGCTGGAGTGGTACCTATTTATCTACTTGCACTTTGACGTGCTTTCGAACTGCTAGGTGGGCAGGAGCAGGGACCGAGCAACGGGAGCTCACCCAATCATTGTGGGGATTCGAACCATTTACCTTCTGATCGGCAAGTCCTAGGCTCTGTGGTTTAACCGACAGCGCCACCCGCGTCCTCTCAAACCAGCTCAGACCTGTCTATAAATTTCTGAGCTACACTTGAAAGTACCGCAGCTACCAGGACTCTAGGATAAAGGGAATGTAAATGATGGTTTTTTTTAACGGCAGAGCTTTGAAATATTTTTAGTTCCATCTTCAGGGGTGGCCTGTTTTGCCGCTCGAGGTGAAACAGGAAGGTGACGCCTCCTGCAGTTGGCAGATTGCAGCGAGATCTTGGGATGGTTCCACAAGATCACACCAGGATCCACAGATGCCACACCCACGCAAGTCTGGCAGCAGGCATGGGCAGGTTGTCTACGGGAGAGAACACTGACCCGCGAGATTCTGCTTCAGGTTGCCTCATGGGCCGGCCGGCCGGCCCTGATTCTCTTCTATATATTTCTTTAGACCAGGGGTAGTCAACCTTCTTGGGACGCGGGTGGCGCTGTGGGCTAAACCACAGAGCCTAGGGCTTGCCGATCAGAAGGTCGGCGGTTCGAATCCCCGCGACGGGGTGAGCTCTCGTTGCTCGGTCCCTGCTCCTGCCAACCTACCAGTTCGAAAGCACGTCAAAGTGCAAGTAGATAAATAGGTACCACTCCAGCGGAAAGGTAAACGGCGTTTCCGTGCGCTGCTCTGGTTCACAGGAGGAAGCAGCTTAGTCCTGCTGGCCACATGACCCGGAAGCTGTACGCTGGCTCCGTCAGCCAATAAAGCGAGATGAGCACCACAACCCCAGAGTCGGTCACAACTGGACCTAATGGTCAGGGGTCCCTTTACTTTTACCTAGTCAACCTTCTTATACCTACCGCCCACTAATGCATCTTTCTTGATAGTATAAATTCCTTACCAGTGTTCGATGGAAGGAGGATTCGCCTTGTGCCATAGACCCCCCTACCGCCCCCATAGAATCCTGAAACGCCCACTAGTGGGCGGTAGGGACTAGGTTGACATCCCCTGGTTTAGATCTTTGGTGCTTTCATCTTCAATCTAATAATTTTAGCGGAAAATAAATTTAACAAATCACACCGCACCATTTTGATATTTGCTTAGTCTTCTTAAGCAACTTTACTGCTTCGGCACCACAGCTCAGAGCGTTCCGAATGCTGGAAGTTTTTGGCCAAGGGTCATTTGAACTGATGGGCAACCAGACCAGCTCATTTAGTAAAGGGTTGAATGTAAACTGGAATCAGTTTGGACACGTTGAACATGAACTACAGTTGTACCTTGGTTGTCAAACTTAATCCATTCCGGGAGTCCGTTCGACTCCCGAGATGGTTCAAAAACCAAGGCACGGCTTCTGATTGGCTGCAGGAGCTTCCTGCACTCAATCGGAAGCTGTATAAGCCACGTTGGACGTATGGCTTCCCAAAAACGTTCGCAAACCAGAACACTCACTTCCGGGTTTGCGGCCTTCGGGAGACAAAACGTCTGAGTGCCAAGGCGTTCAAGAACCAAGTACGGCAGTAAAAGGTAAAGGGACCCCTGACTGTTAAGTCCAGTCGTGACCGACTCTGGGGTTGCGGCGCTCATCTCGCTTTACTGGCCGAGGGAGCCGGCATACAGCTTCCGGGTCATGTGGCCAGCATGACTAAGCCGCTTCTGGCGAACCAGAGCAGTGCATGGAAATGCCGTTTACCTTTCTGCCGGAGTGGTACCTATTTATCTACTTGCACTTTGACGTGCTTTTGAACTGCTAGGTTGGCAGGAGCAGGGACCGAGCAACGGGAGCTCACCCCGTCGCGGGGATTCGAACCGCCGACCTTCTGATCGGCAAGCTCTAGACTCTGTGGTTTAACCCACAGCGCCACCCGCGTCCAAGGTACGGCAGTAGTTCCTTTCAAAAATGAACTTCCCAAGGTCTAGCTGAAGCAAGCATCTCACCCAAATTAATCCGGTTTTGCTTTGAAAGCTCCCTCCCGCCACCCAAATGTCTCCGCTAGAAACGAAAGAAAAAGGAAGCCCCAGGGGAAGTTCTGAAAAGTTTGGTTTCAAGCTGCAGCACCTGTTTTGTAGAATTACAAGATGTGATGGGGCAGAGGGGGTTAGCTCGCCTGTGGAAAAGAGGATTAGGGAGAACATTTGCACATCGGTTTCCGACAGACAGATGCACGCGCCAGTTGTTGAGAGCCAACAGGTTGGTCAGCTGTCTGTGTCATAAGACAAGAAGCTCTTTTGATTCCCTCCTCCTGATCTCTCACTGACCAGATAATCCCAAATGACAGGACCTTCCCCCTGCCCCCAGCTTCATGTTTCAGCCCCACAAAACTGATACTCCCATGTTCCAAAGGAGCCCAGTTACTCCCCACAAGTAAAGCATTTGTTAGAATCAAAGAATCATGTTGGTAAAGGACCCCCAAAGGCCATGCAGGAATCTCAGCTCAATTTAAGAAGCATTTAACACGTAAGGAGGTAGCGAATCCATCAGCTTTGGTTTCTTTTAGTTTCTTTTTTTTAAAAAAACACCTTTTATTGAGTTTTTCACAAACAAAAATAAAACAGTCTTTTACAGTCATCATTTTATGTCTTCTTATTTACTCTGCGTAGTTTCACGCCCAGACTTCCTTCCTTCCCTGCTTCGGTTTTCTTAATATATATCTTCTCTTGCAGGTTCTTATTCACCTTCTATACACTTCACAGGATTTATGTTAACCCTGCTGCAGTTTTTAAACTTCTACAGTTAATTCTTATGTATGCAACAAATTTTCCCCACTCTTCTTCAAACTTTGTCCCTTTCTGCTCTCGAATTTTATAAGTCATTTTAGCTAATTCTGCACACTCAAAAAGTTCAGCCTGCCATTCCATTGGGGTCTCCTGTAATTTCTACTTTTGAGCCACAAGGATCCTAGCTGCTGCTGTAGCATATTGGAATAATTTATGATCCTCCTTTTTTACTTCCTCCCCTGTTATCCCTAATAAAAAAGCCTCCGGTTTTTTTGGGAATGTATACTTTTTCGGGAATGTTTCTTTTAGTTTCTTATTCCCCCCCTCCAAAGTTTAGTTCTCTTTCATTTGGAGAGAACACGCTTTGCAAAGCTATTTCCCCTAATACGATGCACCTTTCCACGTGGTTTCACTACAGACGCAGTTCCATGCACACCATCCCCTAATGCACGCATTTCAATTCACCTTTCGCCCCCCCAGTCTTTGCATTTCGGTACACATGACTTGGCTGGAGAACAGCGCTACAAAATCTGTGTGGATTTCAAAGGGTGGGAAAGTGCAAATTTCAAAGGGCGGCTGTGTTTCATTTCCCATTATGGTTTCAGAAAGTATGAATTGGGTAGGTTCACCTTCAAAATTTATTGAATTTATTGAATTTGCCTTCAGCTCACCATCGCCATCTAGTGTCCCCTTTGTATAATGCGCTTACAAACACACTTAAAACATTATATTTGCAGCTGTGTAGCTGAGTCATTAATCCAGGCAAGGCAGAGATGTTCTTGTTTTTCTTGTAATTATTTCTAGCGTCCCTGTCAGGGACGCGGGTGGCGCTGTGGGTAAAAGCCTCAGCGCCTAGGGCTTGCCGATCGAAAGGTCGGCGGTTCGAATCCCCGCGGTGGGGTGCGCTCCCGTTGCTCGGTTCCAGCGCCTGCCAACCTAGCAGTTCGAAAGCACCTCCGGGTGCAAGTAGATAAATAGGGACCGCTTATTAGCGGGAAGGTAAACGGCATTTCCGTGTGCGGCTCTGGCTCGCCAGATGCAGCTTGTCACGCTGGCCACGTGACCCGGAAGTGTCTTCGGACAATGCTGGCCCCCGGCCTCTTGAGTGAGATGGGCGCACAACCCCAGAGTCTGTCAAGACTGGCCCGTACGGGCAGGGGTACCTTTACCTTTACCTTAACCTTAAAGGGACCCCTGACCATTAGGTCCAGTCATGACCGACTCTGGGGTTGCGGCGCTCATCTTGCTTTACTGGCCGAGGGAGCCGGCGTACAGCTTCTGGGACATGTGGCCAACATGACTAAGCCGCTTCTGCCGAACCAGAGCCGCGCACGGAAACACCGTTTACCTTCCCGCCAGAGCGGTACCTATTGATCTACTTGCACTTTGACATGCTTTCGAACTGCTAGCTTGGCAGGAGCAGGGACCGAGCAACGGGAGCTCACCCCGTTGTGGGGATTCGACCCGCCAACTTTCTGATCAGCAAGTCCTAGGCTCTGTGGTCTAACCCACAGCGCCACCCGCGTCCCCCTATATATACAATAGAATATGATAAAATTATATCCGTGTTTGATTGTTTCTTTCCCTGTGTTTTTAGCTGGTTCTGGTTTCAATCTGTAAGCCGCCTTGAATGCCTGTCAGGTGAAAAGTTGGGGTTTAAATAAATATCAATATCATCATCATCGAAGGGTCACTTTGCCCCCTTCCCCTGAAGTTTGCTTAGCTTTTACAGTGGAAAGGGGCTTAAGTAGGAGACCTCGCCTGTCAATTTCTTAGCCAAGAGAGGTCTTTTCTGTGCTCTTTCAAACTGTCTTTGGAAAACAGAACTGTTCAGACAGGTGTTGGCAACATGGGTTTTGTTTTTCGCCCCCCACAGACGCACCGCTGATGTCTTTACCAATGTTGCTCTTGTTGGGTTGTGTATTTATGCTGCGCAACACCTTGTAATATTTGCTGAGGAAGTGTCGTTTATAAATATTTTAATGAACACAGCACATTCTAAGGCGGTGCATCAGATTCAGTCGAAGCCCGGATCCAGTCTGCTTTGGGCAGGACTGGACTTCAGCTGAGCTGGGCTGAGATACCCTCAATCGGCCCAGGGTGATGGGTCAGAAGGCTGGGCTGGACAGATCCTGAAGCTGAGGCTCCAAGACTTTGGCCACCTCATGAGAAGAGAAGACTCCCTGGAAAAGACCCTGATGTTGGGAAAGATGGAGGGCACAAGGAGAAGGGGACGACAGAGGACGAGATGGTGGGACACTGTTCTTGAAGCTACCAGCATGAGTTTGACCAAATTGTAGGAGGCAGTGGAAGACAGGAGTGCCTGGGGGCTCTGGTCCAGGGGGTCCAGCTTTAACTATACGGACCTTTGTTGCCAAGGTGATATCTCTGCTTTTTAGGATGCTGTCTAGCCAATGAAGCGGGACATTCTGGGATCAAATCAGAAACTGGGACGGCTTTGCTAAATCAGGGATGCCCCTGGAAAATAGGGATGCTTAGAAGGTCTCCAGTGGTGAAGAAGACCCCAGCAGGATTGCACTCTCTGCTCCTAAGGTGGCGAGTGGAGGGTTCGATTCTGCTGGCTGCGGTACGGTTTGGGAAGAAGGGAGGAAGTTAATGGATGTGCCCTTAATAGGTAAGGTAAAGGGACCCCTGACCATTAGGTCCAGTCGTGGCCGACTCTGGGGTTGCGGCGCTCATCTCACTTTACTGGCCGAGGGAGCCGGCGTACAGCTTCCGGGTCATGTGGCCGGGATGACTAAGCTGCTTCTGGCAAACCAGAGCAGCGCATGGAAACGCCGTTTACCTGCCCGCCGGAGCGGTACCTATTTATCTACTTGCACTTTGGCATGCTTTCGAACTGCTAGGTTGGCAGGAGCTGGGACTGAGCAATGGGAGCTCATCCCGTTGCGGGGATTCGAACCGCTGACCTTCTGATTGGCAAGTTCTAGGCTCTGTGGTTTAACCCACAGCGCCACCTGCGTCCCAACCCTTAATAGGTATATGTGCATATATTGGAGCCCTGTGAGCTGCGCTTTTGATGACTAGGCTGTTCACCAAAGTGGTCCATTCTGAAACATTCTCTCTCTCTCTCTCTCTCTCACACACACACACACACACACACACACAAAAGCGCAACAGTCCTTCACACACCCCTTCTGAGCAGAGGTGTTTTGAATCCTCATTCTCACCTTCAGCTGGCAGGTGATAATGGCATGAGTGTTTATGCACCAAACATGTGAGAATGTGAGAAAGATGAGGATGGTGTGTGTGTGAGAGAGAGAACGAGCATGAGACAGTGCTAATATTTTATTTTATTTTATTGCAAGACCATATATATATATATGAATAGACCTTAGCACTCTTTTAAGCCCTGGCCTTTCAGTTGGGTAGCGATGGGGAGGCACTTAATATTTTATCAAAACTTTTCCAAGCACATCTGTGACACGACACACACACACACACACACACACACACATTCATCAAGTCTCTTGATGAATTAAAAAAGAAAAAAAACATTAATTTTGCACTTCGCTGTGTGCAGGCTATGTGCAGAAGCGACATTCACCCCATGTATTCAAAGCACTCATGCCACTTTTACCAACCATGGTTTCCCTCCCAAAGAATCCTGGGATTTATAGTTTGCCAAGGACTACAATTCCCAGCACCCTCAGCAAACTACAACCCCCAGGGTACTGTAAAAGCCGTACAAGATTGTTTTAAAAAGTCGGGTTGGGGTGTGATCCCTAGTTTGCAGGTTTCAAAAAGAAGAGGAATTGAGAATCATAGGAGGCAAACCTTGTATTTTGTAAAAAACAACAACGGCGGAGCCATTCATATGCAACATTTAATCCCCCCTCCTACATCCATCTTTCCTGAATGCATGGAAACATGGGCACCCATGTAAATGACACCCAAGGCATTTCATCTGCATGTCAATTACCCAGAGATCGTTGTCTTGATCCCCCTTGCTTTGCCAACTTTAACCAGACAACAGAGCTTATTTGTTTCCAACTCCCCATGGTTATGCAGATCCGGCCCAATTCAGAATCAGGCAATTGTAGGGTGTTCCCCCCACCCTTAAATTACCATGCACTTTGGGACTATTATCTGTTGTTGTTTAGTCATTTAGTCGTGTCCGACTCCCCCCAAAAGCAAAGTCCTGATTTTCACTTTTTGAAATATGGCAACTCTATCCTTGGGAGTAAAGGGACCCCTAACCATTAGGTCCAGTCGTGGCTGACTCTGGGGTTGCGGTGCTCATCTCGCTTTACTGGCCGAAGGAGCCGGCGTACAGCTTCCGGGTCATGTCGCCGGGATGACTAAGCTGCTTCTGGCAAACCAGAGCAGCGCACGGAAACGCCGTTTACCTTCCCACAGGAGCGGTACCTATTTATCTACTTGCACTTTGGCGTGCTTTCGAACTGCTAGGTTGGCAGGAGCAGGGACCGAGCAATGGGAGCTTACCCCATCATGGGGAATCGAACCGCCGACCTTCTGATTGGCAAGCCCTAGACTCTGTGGTTTAACCCACAGCGCCACCCGCGTCCCATAATATACTCCTATAGAGACTCCTTATACTGCGTTTAAAACCAGAATTGCATTTGGGTAGAAACTGTTTCTCAGGCGTCTAGTCCTAGTCTTTATTACCCTGTACCTTCTTCTGGGTACTTCTGGGTTTTGGCAGTCCGCAACCCGAAAAAACGCAACCTGAAGCATATGTAACCCGAGGTATGACTGTATAGAGTCCTTAAGTGGGTTCCCTATGGGTAGGAGGAAATAACAGAGGCCAACCAGAGTATATCGAGAAGCAAAGCAGCTAGTAAGCCTGATCTTTATTAAACTGTTGCAACAGGGTCCCCACTAACCACACACAGGAGGGAGGAGGAACGCAGAACAATGGTGCGCAAGCCCTTATATAGACTTTTATATAGACTTTGACGTGCTTTCGAACTGCTAGGAGCTGGGACCGAGCAATGGGAGCTCGCCCCGTCGCGGGGATTCGAACCGCCAACCTTCTGATCGGCAAGTCCTAGGCTCTGTGGTTTAACCCACAGCGCCACCCGCGTCCCTCATCCTTGGAAGTAGCAGGCTGTTAAAGGCACCCACCCACCCTGTTTTCTGGTAACAGCACCCAGTCTGAAGGCTGTACTCCTTGCATTTTTGGCAACCCACCTCCCAAAACCCTGGCTTTGCTTGGAATAAGAAAAGATCCCGAGGTGTGGCTTCCAGATTTATAACCCTTGGCAACGACAGCTAAACCAGTAGAGGAAAACATCCAGTCAGCTGCAGCAGTGACCTTTCTGGGACGCGGAACGGAAGAACACTCCTCGCCTACACAGGCCATCAGTGTGCAATCCCCAAATCACAGGTGGCGCATGCTCAAGCACCTGTCGATGCTGGCTCAACACCCAGTGGTCTCCTTTCAAGGTGACTTCTAAGTCCAGGGTGCCTGTCAGTCACATGGATATAATAATAATAATAATAATAATAATAATAATAATAATAATAATAATAATAATAATAGCAAAGACATCACCTTGCCAACAAAGGTCCATAAAGACCATAAAGAGTCGGACAAACCTAGACAGCATCTTAAAAAGCAGAGACATCACCTTGCCAACAAAGGTCCGTATAGTTAAAGCTATGGTTTTCCCAGTAGTGATGTATGGAAGTGAGAGCTGGACCATCAAGAAGGCTGATCGCCGGAGAATGGATGCTTTTGACTTATGGTGCTGGAGGAGACTCTTGAGAGTCCCATGGACTGCAAGAAGATCCAACCTCTCCATTCTGAAGGAAATCAGCCCTGAGGGCTCACTGGAAGGACAGATCCTGAAGCTGAGGCTCCAAGACTTTGGCCACCTCATGAGAAGAGAAGACTCCCTGGAAAAGACCCTGATGTTGGGAAAGATGGAGGGCACAAGGAGAAGGGGACAACAGAGGACAAGATGGTTGGACAGTGATCTCGAAGCTACCAGTATGAGTTTGACCAAACTGTGGGAAGCAATGGAAGACAGGAGTGCCTGGCGTGCTCTGGTCCAGGGGGTCACGAAGAGGCGGACACGACTAAACAACAACAACAAACAACAACAGGTATCTAAGCTATTTGCACATAACAAAATATGTATTTTATCAAAGTAATTGTTGAACTGAAATACAAGTTCTGAGATTATATTTGGAGCTTATATTAGGTGCTTTTGTTTTTGCTATTTATTTATGCTTTTTGTTTTGAGGCTTTTCCAGTTAATTTGTTTTTGTGACTATGTGGATCCCAGTTCAGCTACTGATTGATTGATTGTGTGACTGCGGAAATGGATAAAAGCCCCACATCCAAACAATGACAATCATCAGTGCAGGTGAGAAAAAATTTTAATTATAATTTTTATCATCTACAATACTGTTGTTGTTTTTTAATGGTAAAGTGCATTGATTATTGCTTTCATTTTATGAATCAATGGTCACGTTAGACAGTAAAATTCATGTCAAATTGCTCTTTTAGGGGTTGCTTTTTAAAGCTTGGAACGGATTAATCTGTTTTGCATTACTTTCTATGGGAAAACATGCCTTGGTTTTGGAACGCCTTGGTTTTGGAATGGACTTCTGGAACGGATTAAGTTTGAGAACCAAGGTACCACTGTATATAGAAAGGAGCAAACCAGTGATATTTTAGGGAGCAGGCTAGCAGGAGGGGCCCATGACTTACATCATAGGAGCCAACAAAACACAAAACTGTTTCTGTATGTAGGTTTTATTTTGTTTGTTTTTTATCTTATATTTTGGAAATGTACATCCAGTGTTTTTTCCCCCCTTTATTTTTTTTGGGGGGGCCCAAGAGAGTCGGGCCCTAAGCTATAGCTTGTTTAGCTTATATGTATGGGGGCCACCCAGAGTTACAGACCACCCCTTGTATGTCAATTCCTAGCGGGGTTGTGATAGGAATTTTATGGTCTTAGATATATGGCAACGTTCATAACCACACGTACATAGAACAGCACAGGAAAGCCAACCTGGAACCATTTTGATTCCTAAACTGAGCAAATGTTTCTCTGCATGGTCAAAATGGAAAAGCCTCCCCATTGTCTCTTCCTTCACAAATCCTGTCTTAATCTGTGTTTGAATAAGGGTGTGAGCCTTATCATTACAAAAGACTGCCCAGGCTCCCCAAGAAATCCAATCAAGTAACCTGCCAGACAGGAAATAAACAAAGCGACAGGAGAAAACAACATGCAAATGTTCTGTTTTAGACCGCCTTATCTGAGGGGTGGTCTTAGGTTACACCCCTTCTGTGATGAATGCATAATGTTTCTGGGGGTGGTCTTGATCTAGAGGATGGGAATTTCAAAAGTCTTTATAAGCCCTTGCACAGCATTTTTGGGGGTCCTCTTCCTCTCCTGCGTGTGAGGGGAGTACCCTGTTGCAACAGATGAATAAAGATCAAGCTTACTAGCTGCTTTGCTTCTCAATATTCTCTGGATGGCCTCTGTTATTTTCTCCTACCAATAGGGAACCTATGTAAGGACTCTATATGGGCTCTTGGATACCCCATAAGGGAAAAGGGCATATTTTTATTTACAACAGGGTCCCAGGGGCATTCGAAACATCTGGCTTTGTGGAGACACCCACAGCTCCTTCCCATTTGACAGAGGAGGAAATGAGGAACAGGAGTGAAAACAACAGAATTCAAAACAAACAAGTCCACAAAGATGAGGAGTCACAAATGTCTATGGGGAAAGCCAAAGGGGACCTGCCAGCATTCAGTTTCCTACAAATGACCTCGCTTGATCCCATCTTGCTCCAGGCCAAATTCAAGCGGATCACATCAGCGTTTGCAGCCTTCCTTCAAAAAAACAAACAAACCAGAAAGTTGATAAAAGTGTTTGTTTATGCCACCAGGGCAGCCAGAGGTGGCAGAAAATTAAGCACAAAAATGGGGGGATACCCCAACAAAGGAGAAATGGGAACTCAAGCTATTTGGAGTACAGTATTCAGAAAGGGGAGGGAATTGGGTGGCGCTGTGGGTTAAACCACAGAGCCTAGGGCTTGCCGATCAGAAGGTCGGCGGTTCGAATCCCCGCAATGACGGGGTGAGCTCTCGTCACTCGGTCCCTGCTCCTGCCAACCTAGCAGTTCGAAAGCACGTCAAAGTGCTAGTAGATAAATAGGTACCGCTCTGGCAGGAAGGTAAACGGCGTTTCCGTGCGCTGCTCTGGTTCGCCAGAAGTGGCTTAGTCCTGCTGGCCACATGACCCGGAAGCTGGACGCCGGCTCCCTCGGCCAGTAAAGCGAGATGAGTGCCGCAACCTCAGAGTCAGTAATTAACTAGACCTAATGGTCAGCGGTCCCTTTACCTTTACCTTTTATTCAGAAAGGGCAAAACTCTCTGCTAAAAGAAGGACTCAGAAAGATGAGGTAGATGTGGAAGAATGGAGACGGTTTTCGGTCTATTTAAAAACGCAATCCAGGCAAATAAAACTTCAAACAGGTTTTGACCTATGAGTAACGGCAAGAAAATAGAAAAGATTGCAATATGGGATTTAGGTAAATAGATATGTTCAAGGACTTTGGCAAGCAGTAGGTAGGGTTCCCAGGGACGCGGGTGGCGCTGTGGGTAAAAGCCTCAGCGCCTAGGGCTTGCCGATCGAAAGGTCGGCGGTTCGAATCCCCGCGGCGGGGTGCGCTCCCGTTGCTCGGTCCCAGCGCCTGCCAACCTAGCAGTTCGAAAGCACCCCCGGGTGCAAGTAGATAAATAGGGACCGCTTACTGGCGGGAAGGTAAACGGCGTTTCCGTGTGCTGCGCTGGCTCGCCAGATGCAGCTTCGTCACGCTGGCCACGTGACCCGGAAGTGTCTCCGGACAGCGCTGGCCCCCGGCCTCTTAAGTGAGATGGGCGCACAACCCCAGAGTCTGTCAAGACTGGCCCATATGGGCAGGGGTACCTTTACCTTTACCTTTAGGTAGGGTTCCCATATGTCCTCTTTTCCCAGGACATGTCCTCTTTTCCAGGGGTAAAATTTCTGTCCAGGTGGATTTTCCAAAATGTCTCTGGCTATGCAGAGACACCACCTTGCCGACAAATCTCCATATACAGTGGTACCTCGGGTTACATACTCTTCAGGTTACAGACTCCGCTAACCCAGAAATAGTACCTCGGGTTAAGAACTTTGCTTCAGGATGAGAACAGAAATCGTGCTCCAGCGGCGCGGCAGCAGCAGGAGGCCCCATTAGCTAAAGTGGTGCTTCAGGTTAAGAACAATTTCAGGTTAAGAACAGACCTCTGGAATGAATTAAGTACTTAACCCGAGGTACCACTGTAGTTAAAACTATGGTGTTCCCAGTAGTGATGTATGGAAGTGAGAGCTGGACCATAAAGAAGGCTGATTGCCAAAGAATGGATGCTTTTGAATTATGGTCCAGTGGTACCTCGGGTTACATATGCTTCAGGTTACAGACGCTTCAGGTTACAGACTCCGCTAACCCAAAAATAGTACCTCGGGTTAAGAACTTTGCTTCAGGATGAGAACAGAAATCGTGCTCCGGCGGCATGGTGGCAGCGGGAGGCCCCATTAGCTAAAGTGGTGCTTCAGGTTAAGAACAGTTTTAGGTTAAGAACAGACCTCTGGAACGAATTAAGTACTTAACCCGAGGTACCACTGGAGGAGACTCTTGAGAGTCCCATAGACTGCAAGAAGATCAAACCTTTCAGAAAAAATGAATCTTAAACCCACCAAATAATCTTGGCGGCTTAGAAAAGTTCCCAGCAAATGTTCCCAGCCAGCCATGCCTTCTGCAGGGATACTCCATTCCATTCCTCAGAATTCCGCCTCCATTGAGCATGCTCAGTCTCTCCCCCTTTACGGATCCCGCTTCCCCAGAGATTTGGACAATGGCCAACATTCCCCCCCCCCTACAAGTTCAAGGACTCCAGCAGGCACTCATACAGAGAGGCAGCGGGGCAGCCTCCCCTGCAAGTCGATGCTTTGAGGCTCCATTTTTATTTTTTGAAGCAGTTTCTTCTCCCAGTGCACCAGAGGTTCTGCGTCCCAGACCGCAGTTTGCACATCACTAGGTTCAAGGCTGCCAAATTTCCCGTCAAGCTCTGTTTCAGGGGTTTGTGTTTTTTTAAAAAAGAAAAAAAGAGCCTGTCTGGGCAACATAATTGTGGGAACATGAGACACTGATAAGGATCTTTCAAGCTGAGACAAAAGGAGTGAGGGAAAGGGGGCTCCTCAGGGAGGTCTGGAAGGAAGGATAGAGGGAAGGGATGTCTGTCTGTTGTATTCCTACTTAGGAATAAGGTTCACAGTCTCTCTCTCTCTCTCTCTCTCTCTCTCTCTCTCTCTCTCTCTCTCTCTCTCTCTCTCCTCGCCTCCCAAAAGGTGACAATGAACATTAAGACATTTATCACACGAGGATGAGAACATTGCTATTTCAAGCCACCCAATTAAAAACAAGGGGGAAATGAATCACCCAAAGTCTGCGGGAACTTTGTTGTTTCTTCACACACACACACCCCTCAATTCCACAGAGAATCATAGAATCATAGAGTTGGAAGAGACCACAAGGGCCATCGAGTCCAACCCCCTGCCAAGCAGGAAACACCATCAGAGCACTCCTGACATATGGTTGTCAAGCCTCTGCTTAAAGACCTCCAAAGAAGGAGACTCCACCACACTCCTTGGCAGCAAATTCCACTGTCAAACAGCTCTTACTGTCAGGAAGTTCTTCCTAATGTTTAGGTGGAATCTTCTTTCTTGTAGTTTGGATCCATTGCTCCGTGTCCGCTTCTCTGGAGCAGCAGAAAACAACCTTTCTCCCTCCTCTATGTGACATCCTTTTATATATTTGAACATGGCTATCATATCACCCCTTAACCTCCTCTTCTCCATCATGCCATCTAAGGGGAGAGAAACAGGAGGAACTATTTTAGAGATACTTCCGAATTTCGACCCCAGAGAGGGAGACATCTGTTTGCCTGCGTGCTTTAAAAAATGACAGCTCCATCAGTTAGAGCACGGCAGTTGCAGGTTCGATTCACTCTCCATAAGGGGGTTGGATTAGATGACTCTAGGGGTCCCTGCCAACCCAATGATTCTCAACAGCAACATGTGCTCCTTCTTCCCAAGGGAGAAAGAAAGCCTGCTATAAGGTGACTTATACTGAAGGAATGCTCACTGGAAGGACAGATCCTGAAGCTGAGGCTCCAAGACTTTGGCCACCTCATGAGAAGAGAAGACTCCCTGGAAAAGACCCTGATGTTGGGAAAGATGGAGGGCACAAGGAGAAGGGGACGACAGAGGACGAGATGGTGGGACAGTGTTCTCGAAGCTACAAACATGAGTCTGACCAAACTGCGGGAGGCAGTGGAAGACAGGAGGGCCTGGCGTGCTCTGGTCCATGGGGTTACGGAGAGGGGGACACGACTAAATGACTAAACAACAACAACAAGGTGACTGGCAGGTCATGTTCATAAAATGCATTTGAAGCACATGGCTTTCCCCAATAATCGTAGGAACACAAGGCAGGCCTGCCGCATCAGTCCAGCACCCTGTTCTCACAGTGGCCAAATACCCCATAGAACCTAGGGACGCATACAGGCAGCTTTCTCTGTTCGAATGAGTGCCGCCAGTGCCAGATTTAGGTTTGATGAGCCCCTAAGCTACTGAAGGTAAGGGGGTCCTTTCTATACCCAGCTGTCTTTTGTCAACAACCGATAGTTTCTGGTTTTTGTGTGTGTTGAATATATGATGCTGTGGGTTAAACCACAGAGCCTAGGACTTGCCGATCAGAAGGTCAGCGGTTTGAATCCCTGCCACGGGGTGAGCTCCCATTGCTCGGTCCCTGCTCCTGCCAACCTAGCAGTTCGAAAGCATGTCAAAATGCAAGTAGATAAATAGGTACCGCTCCGGTGGGAAGGTAAACGGCGTTTCTGTGCGCTGCTCTGGTTCACCAGATGCGGCTTAGTCATGCTGGCCACAACCCGGAAGCTGTACGCTGGCTCCCTCGGCCAATAAAGCGAGATGAGCGCCGCAACCCCAGAGTCGGCCACGACTGGACCTAATGGTCAGGTGTCCCTTTACCTTTACCTTATATGCTATATGGTCATTTATGGACCTAATAGGTATTTAAAGCCATTTGCACATCACAAAAGATGCATTTTATCAAAGTAATTGATATAGAAATGAGCAAACCAGTGATATTTAGGGAGCAGGCTAACAGGCGGGGCCCATTACTTTCATCACAGAAGCCTACACAACACAAAACACTGTTGCTGTATGCAGGCTTTATTTTATTTGGTTTTTTTAATCTTATATTTTGGAAATGTATATCCAGGGTTTTTCCCCCTTTAATTTTTTGGGGACCCCCCAAGAGAGTGGGGCACTGTTGGGAGTTTCCATTCCAGCTTTAGTTGCCGACTTGGGATTGTTACATGTCACATGTCTGTTTACATTCCAGCACAGTTTGCTGGCATAAGCGGTACTTTCGCTGTATTGCTTTTGTTTTGACACTCCCTTTGAGAAGACGGCAAGGAGAGACGACATTTTTCTTTGTCTTGATTTATGTTTAATAAATCCATAGTTCATCGTATGTATCCACAGCCTCAGCCTCTTCTGTTTGTGCGGTATACACTGCTACGTATAGTGTGCTCAAGTTAGCTAGCCTGAGTCACTGATTTATGTCGGAGCCAGAGGTTGAGGGATCTTCTAAGCTATAGCTTTGTTTAGCTTATATGTAAATCCATCACTAGGGACGCAGATGGTGCTGTGGGTTAAACCACAGAGCCTAGGACTTGCAGATCAGAAGGTCAGCGGTTCAAATCCCCGTGACGGGGTGAGCTCCCATTGCTCGGTCCCTGCTCCTGCCAACCTAGCAGTTCGAAAGCATGTCAAAGTGCAAGTAGATAAATAGGTACCGCTCCGGCAGGAAGGTAAACGGCGTTTCCGTGCGCTGCTCTGGTTTGCCAGAAGCGGCTTAGTCATGCTGGCTACATGACCTGGAAGCTGTACGCCGGCTCCCTTGGCCAATAAGCGAGATGAGCGCCGCAACCCCAGAGTCTGCCACGACTGGACCTTTAAATCCAGCACTGATAAGGAACACAAGGCAGGCCTGCTGAATCAGTCCAGCACCCTGCTCTCACAGTGGCCAAATACCCCATAAAACCTAGGGACTCATATAGAGGTCTTGCAGGCAGCCTCCTCTGTTCAATGCACATAACTCCATGCGAATGAGTGCCAGTTCTCTGTCTACCTCACTGGGCTTCTCATGGTCTCAGACAGAGATACTCCACACACACACACACACAGAGGCCACATCACCCAGGAACTCTTTCCCCAGCAAGGTCAGAGAGAATCTGTGGCTTTAAGCATGCCTAGCCAGGCCCTCGCATTGCAAGCCACTGCGATCCATGAGCCTTTCTTTAATTAAATGTATTCCTCACACTCCATTAGTATGGCCCAGCCAGCACACAGCTTGGCAGATTACTGCCGTAACTTGTTGGGGGAGAGGAGAGACGAGGGAGAATTATCGGTAGCTTTTGCGCACGGGGTGGATGTACGAACAGAGAACCGCGCTGTCCAGGTTCCCTGGGGTTCTGAGTCATTAAGGTTCTCTGGCAGAGAAAGGGGGAAGAGGGGAGGAGAGGGATGGAGGGATATAGGTGGGTGGGAGGCAGGAGAGGATAGAGATGCTCATTTTAAGCAGACTGCTTCAAAGAATTTGTCCTCGGGTCTCTTCCCTTCTCACCAGTCAACATAGAGCCATAGGCATGTACGTATTTACTGTATTTTTCGCTGTATAAGATGCACCAGACCACAAGACGCACCTAGTTTTTGGAGGAGGAAAACAAGAAAAAAAATATTCTGAATCTCAGAAGCCAGAACAGCAAGAGGGATCGCTGCGCAGTGAAAGCAGCAATCCCTCTTGCTGTTCTGGCTTCTGGGATAGCTGTGCAGCCTGCATTCGCTCCATAAGACACACACACATTTCCCCTTACTTTTTAGGAGGGAAAAAGTGAGTCATAGAGCAAAAAATATGGTTTGTTGTTGTTGTTTAGTCATTTAGTCGTGTCCGACTCTTCGTGACCCCATGGACCAGAGCACGCCAGGCACCTCTGTCCTCCACTACCTCCCGCAGTTTGGTCAAACTCAAGCTGGTAACCTCGAAAACACTATCCAACCATCTCGTCCTCTGTCGCCCCCTTCTCCTTGTGCCCTCCATCTTTCCCAGCATCAGTGTCTTTTCCAGGGAGTCTTCTCTTCTCATGAGGTGGCCAAAGTACTGGAGCCTCAGCTTCACAATCTGTCCTTCCAGTGAGCACTCAGGGCTGATTTCCTAAAGAATGGATGCGTTTGATCTTCTTGCAGTCCATGGGACTCTCAAGAGTCTTCTCCAGCACCATAATTCAAAAGCATCAATTCTTCGGCGATCAGCCTTCTTTATGGTCCAGCTCTCACTTCCATACATCACTACTGGGAAAACCATGGCTTTAACTATAGGGACCTTTGTTGTCAAGGTGACGTCTCTACTTCTCATGATGCTGTCTAGGCCTGTCATTGCCCTTCTCCCAAGAAGCAGGCGTCTTTTAATTTCGTGACTGCTGTCACCATCTGCAGTGATCATGGAGCCCAAGAAAGTAAAATCTCTCACTGCCTCCATTTCTTCCCCTTCTATTTGCCAGGAGGTGATGGGACCAGTGGCCATGATCTTTTTGATGTTGAGCTTCGGACCATATTTTGCGCTCTCCTCTTTCACCCTCATTAAAAGGTTCTTTAATTCCTCCTCACTTTCTGCCATCAAGGTTGTGTCATCTGCATATCTGAGGTTGTTGATATTTCTTCCGGCAATCTTAATTCCAGCTTGGGATTCATCCAGCCCAGCCTTTCGCATGATGTATTCTGCGTCTAAGCCAAAGAGAGCTTGAGATTCTCTCTGAGCGTACTATGGTGGTTGAAAAGAATAATAGAATCATAGAATTGTAGAGGCCCACCAAGTCCAACCCCCTGCAATGAAGGAATCTTTGGCAGAAGGTGGAACTCGAACTCAGTACCCTGAGATCAAGAGCCTCAGGCTTAATCCGCTGAGCTATCGATAGTGAACTACATATCAAATCCACACCCAAGCAAGCCCACATATTCCCCTCCCCCATGGGGTAAGGTAAAGGTAAAGGTACCCCTGCCCGTACGGGCCAGTCGTGTCCGACTCTAGGGTTGTGTGCTCATCTCACTTAAGAGGCCGGGAGCCGGCGCCGTCCGAAGACACTTCCAGGTCACGTGGCCAGCGTGACGAAGCTGCTCTGGTGAGCCAGCGCAGCACATGGAAACGCCGTTTACCTTCCCGCTATAAAGCGGTACCTATTTATCTACTTGCACTTAGGGGTGCTTTCGAACTGCTAGGTGGGCAGGAGCTGGGACCGAGCAACGGGAGCGCACCCCGCCGCGGGGATTCGAACCGCCGACCATACGATCGGCAAGTCCTAGGCACGGAGGTTTTACCCACAGCACCACCTGCGTTTGCCATTTTGTTCCTTAAATCATAGATCCTTTGATTAGGGCCGGAGAGTTGGAAGGGACCCCGAGGGAAATCTAGTCCATCCCTCTGCAATGCAGGAATCTCTGCTGAAAAATCCCTGAGAGCTTCTGTTGAAAAACCTTCCAAGGTAGTTCGTTCCACTGACAAGCTGCTCTTACCACCAGAAAGTTCTTCCTGATATTGAGTAGTTAGGATTTGAATCCATTGGCTTATGGAATGGCAGAAAACAAGCTTGCTCCATCTTCCATGTGGCAGCCCTTCAGATATTTGAAGATGGTTCTCTCATCTCCGCTTTTCTAGGCTAAACATACCCAGCTCCCTCAACCGTTCCTCATCAGGCTTGGTATCCAAACCCTTGATCATCTTGGTTTCCCTCCTCTGCACACCTTCCAGCTTATCAACATCCTTCTTAAATGGTGGTGCCCAGAACTGGCCTGAGGCCTGAGGCAGGACTATAAATCAGTAACTCGATAAAAGGAAAAATGAGACCAACAAAAACCAAGGCACATGTAGGCTTCAGGTCTTAAAAGGTCCACAGCCACCGGCTGTAGGAACCCTGTCACCTCCGGTGTGTCAAAATGAGACCTCTGAAGCTATTGGCTCAGCTGCTGAGGAGCCACAGAATATTTACAGACATTCCAACTTAAATAGCCCTCGGCACACAAAGCCGTGGGGATGAGCGCTGCTGGCAGACACAAGGGAGCAAACCGTGTCGGCCATGAGTCATGTGCGCATTTAGGGATGCGACTGACGTACGAGTCGTCGGAAGCTTTTGTGCGAACAGAGAAATTGGACGGAAAAGCTACTATGCAAAAAGGCACCGCATCATCACCTCTGCAGACACTTGCGATTTGCTTTTTTTAAAAAATGCCAGATTCTACTTGTTGAAGATATTGTTATAAGAAAAGACTGTTCCTTTATCCCTTATGGGGTATCCAAGAGCCCATAGAGTCCTTAAGTAGGTACTCTATTGGTAGGAGAGAATAACAGAGGCCAACCAGAGAATATTGAGAAGGAAAGCAGCTAGTAAGCTTGATCTTTATTAAACTGTTGCAACAGGGTGCTCACAGCCACACGCAGAAGGGAGGAGGAACCCAGAACATTGTGTGCAAGCTCTTATATAGACTTTTGAAACTGCCTACGCTGTAGCTCAAGACCAGGCGCAGCTTAACAGATACTCGCCAGACTGTATTTACAAGGAGGTGTAAGCCCCTACAGTCCAAAGACAATTGGAAAGTTTTTCCAATTACCTTTCTCCTTGCAGAGAAATGTTTGAGGTCAATTTGGGAGAGTCAAAACGGCTTCAGGATTGTTCTCCTGTACTATTTCAGACATGTGGTCTATATACTTATGTATGAGTTTGCCTTGTACGTTTATGAACATTTATTTTAAATATATAAGACCTTAGAATTCCTATAACAATATAAAGCAATTTCCTAGATTCCACAACTGTCACACTCTAAACATGGACAAGACGCAGGCTGGGTGAGGACTTGAGGGCCGTCTTTCTCTTCAAGGGCTCCTTTTATGTATTCAGTGGTCTGTGTTTGCCTGAGCTTGAGTCTGGACCATGGATAGGCAACCTAAGGCCCGGGGGCCGGATCCGGCCCAATCGCCTTCTAAATCCAGCCCGCGGACGGTCCAGGAATCTGCGTGTTTTTACATGAGTAGAATGTGTGCTTTTATTTAAAATGCATCTCTGGGTTATTTGTGGGGCATAGGAATTCGTTCATTTCCCCCCAAAATATAGTCCGGCCCCCCACAAGGTCTGAGGGACAGTGGGTCTTTGCACCTGATACGGAAGGGGGGGCATGTCTTCTTCACCTTCTTCTTCGCTACAATATATCAATTTATTTCCAATTGTCAATGTCAAAAGGGACTAAAATCTATAAAATTCATAGAAAATCAACGTGCCAATTTGCTCAATTTCTCTAGGACTCCATCACACCTCCCCTGTCCTCCATAATCCCTCAAGCAAGGTGTCAAGACCCTAATCCTGTCAAATCACTCTGCCAAGCCTTTCCTCCAGGAAATGCCAGTACATGGACCATTGTCTTCTCATCAGGATGTGCTTATCTGCGCATATCTCCAGCTCTGCATATTCCCCCCTCCCTCCTCCATATGTTAATCCTGTGTAACCCAACCTCTTCTTAATGTATTCATGATGTAACTGGGATGTGTTTTGCACTGTATTCTGGGGCATGGAGGGAAGTTTCAAAAGTTTATGTCACCCCTTTCTCGCTGTTCAATCTTGCCTTGAACCTGTTGCGCAATAAACTTGGATCTTCTGCAGTTTGCTCCTGTCCGGCTGAGCTCATTTTCTTCCGCAGGGACCCGCGGACTTACTTAGTCCGACGAGCTGGGTGGCAGAGCAGCCTCGCACCCAGATTTTACCATAACACACCACAGCACTGTATATGCTTAAGATGGCCCTGGTTCTTCTCAGGCAGAGAAATCCATGCAACTTCCAAATTTTGCAATGCAGCCTTCCACCACCAACTCCACGCTCCGTGCATCCTTTATTGAAAAGGGGGCACAGGCGTGAAAAAAACAACATGTGGAATATATTAGGAGGAATTGATTGCAAAAATGCAAATATCAAGAGAGCATCTGGACATTCGTTGCAAACCGATGGAACTGAAGTCTAGGGAAATGAGAAATGGAGAACAACTTGAGAGGGCAGGTGCATTTGTCCCTAGTGGGGAACAATGGCACATCTCCTTTAAGAACCTACGTATTTCCACTAACATATGCACCAGATTGGTTGGACACTGTTCTCGAAGCTACCAGCATGAGTTTGACCAAACTGCGGGAGGCAGTGGAAGACAGGAGTGCCTGGCGTGCTCTGGTCCAGGGGGTCACGAAGAGGCGGACACGACTAAACAACTGAACCATGCACCAGATGCTTGCAACATAGGAGCCAACTCCTAGGGACTGTGGGGGTTTCAGCACTAATAATAATAAATTTATACCCTGTCCATCTGGCTGGGTTTCCCCAGCCACTCTGGGCGGCTCCCAACATAATATTAAAAATGCGATAAAACATCAAACATTAAAAGCTTCCCTAAACAGGGCTGCCTTCAGATGTCTTCTAAAAGTCAGAAATTGCCTTGACATCTGGTGGGAGGGCGTTCCACAGGGCCGGTGCCATTACCGAGAAGGCCCTCTGCCTGGTTCCCTGTAACTTGGCTTCTCGCAGGGAGGGAACCGCCAGAAGGCCCTCGGAGCTGGACCTAAGTGTCCGGGCTGAACGATGGTGGTGGAGACGCTCCTTCAGGTATACAGGACGGAGGCTGTTTAGAGCTTTTAAGGTCAGCACCAACACTTGAATTGTGCTCGGAAATGTACATAATTATAAAATATTTGAGGGGGCTGTGCTCCCACAAAGTTGATGGGCATTCTCATTCAAATGTTTTGTGTGCACTGCATCATGTCATCAATTATGTGGGGCAGGGCTTACCTGGGCCCCCACAATATTTTACCCAAGTTGGCACCCCTGGCTTGCACCCATCTCTGCATCGGAAAACTGCACCAGAGGAGCATGCTATTTCGGGAAATGTGCTTCTTTCAAAGTCGAACTCATCTCCCATCACTCCTCGGCTGGAAAGTGCAGGGTTATACCGTATTTTTCGCTCTATAGGACGCACCGGACCATAGGACACACCTTGTTTTAGAGGGAGAGAACAGGGGAAAAAATTCTTCCCCTCTCTACGCAGTGCCCCTTCAGCGAAGCGGCAGGAGAAAGGGACCCCCTTCCATTTCTCCTCCCGCATCGCTGAAGTGGTGCTGTGCAGAGAGGGAAAACTGTGCAGCGCCTCTCCAGCGAAGCGAAGCCTGGAGAGGTGGCTATCTGCAAGCCTTCGGAGTGCGGTGGGAGTTCCTGCTGCGCTCCGGGGGCTTCAGCAACGCGAAGCCTCCAGAGCGCGGAGGGAGCGCTCCCTCTGCGCTTCGGAGGCTTCGCGTTGCTATCGCTGAAGCCAAGGAGCCTGCATTCGCTCCATAGGATGCACATACATTTCCCCTTAATTTTTGGAGGGGGAAAAGTGCGTCCTATAGAGCGAAAAATATGGTAAATATAGGAAGCAGAGCTCAAAGGCAGCCATTGCCTCTCTCCCCACGGTGACCCCCACAGACTCTCATTCCAACAGATTTCAGGATTTATCCTTTCCACCCTCTCTTAAGTTTGTGGGAAAATGGAAGCAGAGAGAGATGACGGCTCCCTTGACAGGCGATCAGGCTATAATTAATGAGCTTGTCAGAGGGGTCTGCGATGGCAGACGGAAATGGCGACAGCCCGAGTCAGAGAGCCCCATCCGTGGTACTGCAGCCTGCTGTTGCCTCTGGCTGATTGGATCTCAAGGAGGCAACCTTATTTCCAAGACAGCGGTACTTAGAAAACTCCTTGTCCCGGGTGACTGAGGAGATACAGGGATGCTGGCAGCAGCTATTGCAGGCTGGCTGAAACCAAGTTCTGGTGCTGAAGATAGGATTTGGGGGCAGGGTTATATGGCGCCCTGTACGAGGCCAAAGTGTGACAGCCAGCCCCAGACCTTGTGCCGGGAAAGAAACAGGAAACCTGCCTGCATCTTCACAGCAGAAAAGCATTTCCAGGAAAGTTGTGTTTGTGTGTGAGCCCTAATGGATAAGCAGGCCTTAACGCCAAATGGAATGGCTTGCACGCCAATGGCTCCGGGTTCAAGGGAGGAAGGGACATACGTCTCTGAGAGGTGGTGGAAGCTTGCCAAAGTGCTTGTCCTCGCAAGCCGGCAAGGACAGCTGCATCCGAGGGCGAGGAGGAAAGGGGAATAGCTTGCTCTGGTCCTGTCCCTTCCTGAGCCATTCCACACAGCAAGTTTAAAAAAGGGATTTCAAGGTAAATGGGAAGCCAACGGCCGCCGGAGGTCCCAGGAGAGCCATCGAGAGGAGAGGTTGTTACTCTGCGCAGGTGGCACGAGCTCCGAAGTGTCACCCTGGGAAGAGATACCCAGCCTTTAATTATTGCAATTAAATCGTTAATGGCTTTTCGAAAGAGCGGCCCAGGCAGAAATAATTCCTGTCTTGGACCGCTGGGAGAAACTTCATTTCACCCAGCGCGGGAAGGAGTCTCTGGGCACAGCGCACTCGCGGCGGGTTGAGAGGCACATGCGTGTGCATGCGCAAGAGTGGAGTTATGTGTGTCTGCAGCGTCAAACCATGGCAGAATGGCCACAGCTAAACAGCAGGCACTGGCTCCAGAGTTGTGGGGACCTGGAGAGAAGGAGGAATGAATCTGTCAGTCCTGTTTTCTCTCTTTCTCTCTCTCTTCCCCCATCGCAGATTCTGTTCTCCACCTTTTCCACATCCCTTTGCAATGACAGTCATACCTTGGAAGTCAAACGGAATCCGTTCCGGAAGTCTGTTCGACTTCCAAATCGCGGCTTCCGATTGGCTGCAGCCCTGGTCCGACTGCCCTGGCTACCAATTAATTTCCAGGCCTGATTCAAAGTGCTGGTTTTGACCTATAAAGCTTTAAATGGGTCAGGACCGCAATACCTCAAGGATCGCCTCTTTCCATATGAACCTACCCAGACCCTGAGATCATCTTCTGAGGCCCTTCTTCATGTGCCTCCTCTTCGAGAGGTGCGGAGGGTGGCAACACAAGAACGGGGCCTTCTCTGCAGTGGCTCCCCGTCTGTGGAATGTTCTCCCCAGGGAAGTTCACCCGGAGCCTTCATTATACACCTTTAGGCAACAGGCAAAAACGTTCCTTTTTAATTAGGCCTTTGGTTGACCTGATCAACATCCCGTACCCTTTTAAAATGTGGCTATTTTGCGGGGTGGGTGCTATTGGATTATTGTTCTTATTTCGATTTTATATATTGTGATCTTTTTTTGTGAACCGCCCTAAGACTTCCGGGCATAGGGCGGTATATAAATTCAACAAACAAACAAACAAACCGTAGCTATCTGTGTCTCCTAAAAACTCTCTGCACCTTTAACATACTACAGTTCTTCAGGGTTATTCAGTGGAACCCATGATTGCTAGTGTTAAGTTGTGGGTGAACATATCAGACGACACAGCGATTCTTCAAACAGCTCTTGTGTATTCACAGGCCAGAACAGAACTGAACTGGAGGGTTCAGCCAGCCTGCTTATATAGAGCTCCAGTACAACGTAACTGTAAGAACTTTCTGTAACTATCCAATCACTGAACGTCACTTTTGATCCCTTATTTGCATATGTGGACCTGAACTATCTACAGTATCCCCCTGCTGGCCCAGGGTGAGAACTTCAGTACATAACAGCTAGAGTGCCAGAAGAAGGCTTTAAATTCATGAGGCTGTCTCCAGTGTAAATCCTACACAGAGTAGCCTCATTGAGGATGTATTTTAATTGATTGTCTGATATTATGTTAATGTGTTATACATTTGATGTTAGCCGCTCTGAGCTCTTCAGCTGGGGAGGGCGGGATATAAATAAAATTTTTTATTATTATTATTATTATTATTATTATTATTATTATTATTATTGAATCATAGAATCATTGAGTTGGAAGGGGCCACGAAGGGTCATTCAGCCTAACCCCCTATTTTTGCCCAACTCAGATCTCGAACCCACAAACCTTGAGATTAAGTCTCATGCTCTACCAACAGAGCTATTGAAACGGATAGGCGCGGCTAACTTAGATGTGTCGGTTTCGCCCAGCCTACTCTGAGTAGGGCTTGGCTGAATGCAGGCCATGGTATGCATGTTGAGGATAAGGAGAGAGAGGTGTGCAATCTGCAAGACCAAAGCTGAATGAACCTGGTCTACTCAGAGTAGACCTATTGCAACTGATGTTGTTGTTGTTTAGTCGTTTAGTCGTGTCCAATTCTTCTTGAACCCCTGGACCAGAGCACGCCAGGCACTTCTGTCCTCCACTGCCTCCCGCAGTTTGATCAAACTCATGCTGGTAGCTTCAAGAACACCATCCAACCATCTCATCCTCTGTCGTCCCCTTCTCCTTGTGCCCTCCATCTTTCCCAACACCAGGGTCTTTTCCAGGGAGTCTTCTCTTCTCATGAGGTGGCCAAAGTCTTGGAGCCTCAGCTTCACGATCTGTCCTTCCAGTGAGCACTCAGGGCTGATTTCCTTCAGAATGGATAAGTTTGATCTTCTTGCAGTCCATGGGACTCTCAAGAGTCTCCTCCAGCACCATAATTCAAAAGCATCCATTCTTCGGCGATCAGCCTTCTTTATGGTCCAGCTCTCACTTCCATACATCACTACTGGGAAAACCATAGCTTTTACTATACGGACCTTTGTTGGCAAGGTGATGTCTCTGCTTTTTAAGATGCTGTCTAGGTTTGCCATCGCCTTTCTCCCAAGGAGCAGGCGTCTTTTAATTTCGTGACTGCTGTCACCATCTGCAGTGATCATTGCAACTGAAAGACATGACTAACTTGGGCCCATGAATTTCTGTGGGTCTCCTCAAAAGCAGAACTTAGCTGGACGCAACCCAATATTCTAGATGTGGCCCTGTCACCCGGTTACAAACAGCAGCAACAAAGAACAACGGTTTTGGATGAAAATTGTAGTTAATATTGTTTTCCCAAAGCCTCCATCTAACGAACCGTCATTTAACGCCGTCGCTTCGCAAGCGATCCCTCACAGCGGAGACTCCTCAGGGACCCCTATCCATTCCGCCTAATAAGGAATCCGAGTCGGGCTTCCCACACACAGACAGCCCTACATTAGATTTAATGTGTTGTCAAACACGCACGAAATTAAGCTTTCATCCGAAAATATCCCAGTTCTGCAAAACTGCAGCCACCGGTAGCAGTGGCGGGGGGAACACGCTGCTCAAGAAGTCGGTTTCGTGAGGCAAGGTGGCTTATTCGAGAAAGGGGCAAGGAGAACAGGCAGAAAGAAATATGCATTGTGTTGGGGAAAATTGCTTGCAAAAATGTGTCGGTCTGCCAAAATTACACGCAGAAATGTGTTTGTTGGGAGAAATCTGCACTAAACTGCTGGTGAGTTTTCATGAACAAGAATAAATTATTGCAGAAATGTGCAGACTGTCTCGCCAGAGTGGTGCACGCTCTGGTTATCTCCCGCTTGGACTACTGCAATGCCCTCTACATGGGGCTACCTTCGAAGGTGACCCAGAAACTACAACTAATCCAGAATGCGGCAGCTAGACTGGGGACTGGGAGCGGCCGCCGAGACCACATAACACCAATCTTGAAAGACCTACATTGGCTCCCAGTACATTTCCGAGTACAATTCAAAGTGTTGGTGCTGACTTTTAAAGCCCTAAATGGCCTCAAAGGCCCAGTAGACCTGAAGGAGCATCTCCACCCCCATCGTCCAGCCCGGACACTGAGGTCCAGCTCCGAGGGCCTTCTGGTGGTTCCCTCACTGCAAGAAGTGAGGTTACAGGGAACCAGGCAGAGGGCCTTCTCGGTGGTGGTGCCTGCCCTGTGGAACGCCCTCCCATCACATGTCAAGGAAACAAACTTCTATCTGACTTGTAGAAGACCTCTGAAGGCAGCCTTGTTTAGGGAAGTTTTTAATGTTTGATGTTTGGTCACGTTATTATATTATTATTATTATTATTATTATTATTATTATTATGATGATGATGTTGGGAGCCGCCCAGAGTGGCTGGGGAAACCCAGCCAGATGGGCAGGGTAGGAATGAATGAATGAATAAATAAATAAATAAATATTAACAAGCTGAGAGTTGTGCAACAGTAACGGTAAGGTGTGCCACCAGAACAGCTGCCATTCAGCATTTCAGCTGCCAGGATTTGACCAGCTGTCAGGGGTTCTTTAGCTGTGAGTCCTGCATCTCTGGGGGGGGGGGTTGGACTAGATGGCATTTGGGAGTCCCCTTCCACCTCTACAGCTTGGTCATTCTATTACCTTCCACCAGAAACCCCTTTATTCTTCTGCTGCTATATCTGTATTGTCCCTGTTATACCCGATTGCAGATTCAAATGTATCCCTATCATGTTGTATGATTTCCCTGACATTGCATCCGAGCTGGAACTGGTCTGTGTCTGAAATAAATTCACATTCCTCTTCTTGCTGCCTGCTATGCCAACATTTTGTAACTTACGTCATTTTTAAAGCAGATTGTGTAAATTGCGGCGCTCTTACGTTATCCCAACGCCCTCGTTTCTATGCAGATAAATGCAGGGAGAGAACCTAATCGATTATACACCGTTTGTGGACTGAAATCGACGAAAACAGTGAATATGGCTCATATTTGCTGGATTGATTTTAATTTCAGACATGGATCAAATAAGTGAACAGCAGAGATTTGTGCTGGAATTGTCTAAAATCCTTAAATTCAACCTTCTTTACTTGTGTGAAGCTCCTGTGTGTGTGTGGGACAGACGCCCCATTTTGATGTTCTTATAACTACTCCTTTCCCTCTGAATTATTTTAGCAGTTAACTTTTATTTATAGCCTGTTTCTTCGTCATTCAGTATTTATTTTATTTTATTTTGGGATATGCATGCATGTTAAACGGCTCCTTTGTCTATTCAATTGCTCTCCTTTTCCTATAGTACAATAATAGATTAAGAAGGGAAAGAAATTAAGCTTTCCTGCTCAGGCGTAGGTGTTCCTTAATGACCGCTAATCACCAACGAGGCTGATATAGAGGAGACATTTGCATTGTGGGGACCCGAAGGAGCAGATGAGATGTGGGGACGAGGAACTGCCTTATAATTGGACTCAAAATCGTTCCATCTAAGCCCCCATCTGCATTATAGATTTAAAGCAGTGTTATTAATTTATTATGTAAAGGTAAAGGGACCCCTGAACATTAGGTACAGTCGTGGCCGACTCTGGGGTTGCGGCGTTCATCTTGCTTTATTGGCCGAGGGAGCCGGCATACAGCTTCCGGGTCATGTGGCCAGCAGGACTAAGCCGCTTCTGGAGAACCAGAGCAGCGCACGGAAACGCCGTTTACCTTTCCGCCAGAGCAGTACCTATTTATCTACTTGCACTTTGATGTGCTTTTGAACTGCTAGGTTGGCAGGAGCAGGGACCGAGCAACGGGAGCTCACCCCCTTGCGGGGATTCGAACCGCTGACCTTCTGATCGGCAAGTCCTAGGCTCTGTGGTTTAACCCACAGCGCCACCCGCGTCCCTATTACTTTATTATCATCTATTAAATTTGTAGACCACCCTATAACCGCAGGTCTCCCAGTGTTTAGAACATAAAAGCGCAATGTAAAAAGACAAAATACATCATATCGTTTCAAACAGTCATGGCGTTTCCCCAAAGAATTCTGGGAACTGAGGGCTGAGAGTAGTTAATGGTATTGCTTCCCCCCTCCCAGAACTACAATTCCCAGAGTTCCCTGGGAAGGAGGAGAATTGGGGTCTCTTAAAGAACCTCTTAATGAGGGTGAAAGAGGAGAGCACAAAATATGGTCCGAAGCTCAACATCAAAAAGATCATGGCCACTGGTCCCATCACCTCCTGGCAAATAGAAGGGGGAGAAATGGAGGCAGTGAGAGATTTTACTTTCTTGGGCTCCATGATCACTGCAGATGGTGACAGCAGCCACGAAATTAAAAGACGCCTGCTTCTTGGGAGAAAAGCAATGACAAACCTGAACAGCATCTTAAAAAGCAGAGACATCACCTTGCCAACAAAGGTCCATATAGTTAAAGCTCTGGCTTTCCCAGTAGTGATGTATGGAAGTGAGAGCTGGACCATAAAGAAGGCTGATCACCGAAGAATGGATGCTTTTGAATTCTGGTGCTGGAGGAGACTCTTGAGAGTCCCATGGACTGCAAGAAGATCAAACCTCTCCATTCTGAAGGAAATCAGCCCTGAGTGCTCATGGGAAGGACAGGTTCTAAAGCTGAGGCTCCAATATTTTGGCCACCTCATGAGAAGAGAAGACTCCCTGGAAAAGACCCTGATGTTGGGAAAGATGGAGGGCACAAAGAGAAGGCGATGGCAGAGGATGAGATGGTTGGACAGTGTTCTCGAAGCTACCAACACGAGTTTGGCCTGCCTGGTGTTTTTATTTGTATTTTATTTTATATGTGTGCTTTTATTTAACATGCATCTCTGGGTTATTTGTGGGGCATAGCAATTCGTTCATTATTATTTTTTCAAAACATAGTCCGGCCCCCCACAAGGTCTGAGGGACTGTGGACCAGCCCCCAGCTGAAAAAGTTTGCTGACCCCTGTGTTAGATAGTAGAATTCATGTTAATTTGCTGTTTTAGAGGTTGATTTTTAAAAGTCTGGAACGGATTAAGCCATTTTGTATTACTTTATAGAGGAAAGCGCGCCTCGGTTTTGGAACACTTTGGTTTTGGACTTCCGGAAGGCATTAAATTTGAGAACCAAGGTACCACTGTATTATTATTTACTTATGTGTTGCTCCCCACCCACCCCTAAAAAAGGTGAACTCAGGTCTTGCATATGGCTGGCCTCTGTAAGAAGAGGATGTTGGACGGGCCTGATCCAGGACACTCTGATGATATTCTCAGGAAATCGACTTTGGTTGCATTGCCATGGCATTCAGCTCAGGGAAAGGACGGCCATCCCAATACATATTAAATAAAACCAGCTGTGCCCTTGCCATCCTTCGGTGCCCTGGTCTAATATCCCTTGACTGATAGTCAATACCTCTCCTGAGAAAAGCCGACAGCCACTGACTTGCTAAATCCTCATTTATTTCCTTGCAGTTGCTGCCCTCCTTCCCTTTCTGCACTGCATGCAGCTCTTCCGGACAAGATATGGGGCAAATGCCATGATCACGGTTAAACAGCAAGCCCCACATTGCCCTAAAGCCTTGGGCCTATGCCCTGATCGGCTGGGGAAGTACACACACACACACACACACACACACACACGAGAAGGCTGTGCAACAGAAAAGTTGCAGCGGCAGGAGAATCTATTGGAAGTGCTGGGGGCAGAGGGAAAGGGCCTGAGGGAGGACGTGAACCCAGGTCTCCCCAGCCCACAGCCCACTGACGTGGAAATGTTTAAAGGTTTGTGAGCAACTGCAGGGCGGTAAGCACATATTGTAGACCAGGCAGCCTTGCAAACTGGTCTTCTGTGAGGGGGTCTGGGCAGGAAGGCTTCCAGAAGCCCAATAAATCAGCTGCCTGCCTGCGCCTGGGGCTCTCTTGTCGGGCTCGGCTTAAACACATCACAAAGCTCTGTGCTCTTGTCCCAGGGATGCCCTTTCGCCGCGTTGCGATTGCTTTTTAAAGCGCCGTTTTCTTCAATCAAAGGAGACCTTCCGCAGAAGGAGATTTATTTTACTTGGCTCAGCGGCGATGGCTTCCCTTCGGCTATTTCCCTCCTGCCCCCTGACTTCTCAACTCGGAGATCTCCCACTTTGAACAAAGCCCCATCCCGTTTTCGGGCAATCGCCCACCTCCTTATGTTTCTTCTTCCACCATCGACTGACAGAACATTGGATTCGGTTTAAAGACCTCGCCGGGGAGACGTTCTGCAGACTGAGGGCCATGTTTGCTTCTGGGCGAACTACCGAGGGCCACATGCCAGCAGCGGGCGGAGTCAGAAATTGCACTCATTTCACACGCTAGCAAGGTTATGCTTAAAATTCTACAAGGAAGGCTCAAGCAGTATGTGGACCGAGAACTCCCAGAAGTGCAAGCTGGATATGGAAGGGGCAGAGGAACCAGAGATATGCAGATGACACAACCTTGATGAGAGAAAGTGAGGAGGAATTAAGGAACCTTTTAATGAAGATGAAAGAGGAGAGCGCAAAATATGGTCTGAAGCTCAACATAAAAAACAACAACGAAGATCATGGCCACTGGGCCCATCACCTCCTGGCAAATAGAAGGGGGAGAAATGGAGGCAGTGAGAGATTTTACTTTCTTGGGCTCCATGATCACTGCAGATGGTGACAGCAGCCACGAAATTATAAGACGCCTGCTTCTTGGGAGAAAAGCAATGACAAACCTGGACAGCATCTTAAAAAGCAGAGACATCACCTTGCCAACAGAGGTCCATATAGTTGAAGCTATGGTTTTCCCAGTAGTGATGTATGGAAGTGAGAGCTGGACCATAAAGAAGGCTGATCGCCGAAGAATGGATGCTTTTGAATTCTGGTGTTGGAGGAGACTCTTGAGAGTCCCATGGACTGCAAGAAGATCAAACCTCTCGATTCTGAAGGAAATCAGCCCTGAGTGCTCACGGGAAGGACAGATCCTGAAGCTGAGGCTCCAAGACTTTGGCCACCTCATGAGAAGAGAAGACTTTCTTCTATAACTTCACTTCCTCTGTGTGATTTATTGCTGGCTTGCTCCCGACAGTTGTGCTGAGAGTGCATAGACATTGGACTGCTGCACAAAGCTACATTTTGCATTCATGTTGTTGTTGTTGTTTAGTCGTTTAGTCGTGTCCGCCTCTTCGTGACCCCCTGGACCAGATCACGCCAGGCACTCCTGTCTTCCACTGCCTCCCGCAGTTTGGTCAAACTCATGCTGGTCGCTTCGAGAACACTGTCCCACCATCTCGTCCTCTGTCGTCCCCTTCTCCTTGTGCCCTCCATCTTTCCCAACACCAGGGTCTTTTCCAAGGAGTCTTCTCTTCTCCTGAGGTGGCCAAAGTCTTGGAGCCTCAGCTTCACGATCTGTCCTTCCAGTGAGCGCTCAGGGCTGTTTTCCTTCAGAATGGAGAGGTTGGATCTTTGGAATTTACGTGAGATGGCTTAATGTTTATCCCGCTTTAATTATTTATTTTTTAAAGAGAGAAATCCAGTGTCCAGCCCTCACGGTTTTGACCACTGCCAGGAGAACAGGCAAGCTCAAAGAAGCTGGATTGAGAGCGATGTGGTGGTTTGCTGGGAGATGTACCGTGATCCTTGTTGCCTTGGAGGGGAGGTGAAAATCAGTGTGGCTGGCTGCTAAAGGGAAGTGGAGGCCGGGATCCCAATCGGAATTCGATGCGCACTCAATAAAGAACCGGGCGAGCGGCAGGCCTCCCCCCTCCCCAAACGGCCCCGCAGTTAATTAGCGTCAGTAGCAAACAGCATGTCAGTTAATTGATAGCTGGCGTCGGCAGATCTAACCTCAGCAAAGCCTCACAGCCTAACCGGCCTCGAGCAAGTCTGTTTTGCGCCAGGTGGAGACGGACCAAGTGCGCTAAACTGCCTCGCTCCTGAAAGCACGTATTGTCCCAGTCTTTCCTCTTGGTCTCTAACAATGAGCTAAAGGCCATTTCCCTCTCGCCATTGCCCCATTTTTAAGGCAAAGACGAGCAACGACAGTGTAAACGTTTTTGGGGGGAAAGCAGTAAGACCACAGAGAGGGACATGGGTGGCACGGTGGTCTAAACCACAGAGCCTCTTGGGCTTGCCGATCAGAAGGTTGGCGGTTCGAATCCCTGCGACGGGGTGAGCTCCCGTTGTTCGATCCCAGCTCCTGCCAACCTAGCAGTTCGAAAGCACACCGGTGCAAGTAGATAAATAGGTACTGCTCCGGCGGGAAGGTAAACAGTGGGAAGGTAAACATTACGGATGTACTGATAATTTAGAAAGACTAAAAATCAGAGTACACTGGTACCTTGGGTTAAGAACTTAATTCGTTTTGGAGGTCCGTTCTTAACCCGAAACTGTTCTTAACCTGAGGTACCACTTTTGCTAATGGGGCCTCCTGCTGCTGCTGCGCTGCTGGAGCACGATTTCTGTTCTCATCCTGAAGCAAAGTTCTTAACCCGAGGTACTATTTCTGGGTTAGTGGAGTCTGTAACCTGAAGCATCTGTAACCTGAAGCGTCTGTAATCCGAGGTACCACTGTAGTATTGATATGCAGTGGAAAATAGTATCAATAGGAGCCACGGAAGGGATTGGGGGGTTGGAGTCAGGAGATGGAGACTAATCTCGACATCTGGATTCGGAATTGATTTTCTTATATGTATATATTTTTGAAAACCAAATAAAAAAATATTTCAAAAAGGAAAAGAAGAGGACCTACATAAGGCCTGCCCGTTCAACGCCAGCGGGTGTCGTTTGAGAATGGTTCTGGTTGGACAACAAAGGTCTGTATAGTTCTGAAGGTACATTCTTTCACCTTTGGTGGACGTGCCCTAGGATTAAGGCTTTCTGGGAAATGATATATAATGAGTTGAAAAAGGTATTTAAATATACCTTCTTGAAGAAACCAGAGGCCTTTCTCCTGGGCATGGTCGGCCAATTGGTGCCAAAGAAGGACAGAACGTTTTTTATGTATGCCACAACAGCAGCAAGAATACTCATCGCAAAGTATTGGAAGACGCAAGATTTACCCACTCTGGAAGAATGGCAGATGAAGCTG
Source organism: Podarcis raffonei (assembly GCF_027172205.1). Lineage (NCBI taxonomy): Eukaryota > Metazoa > Chordata > Lepidosauria > Squamata > Lacertidae > Podarcis > Podarcis raffonei. The sequence goes on along the minus strand of NC_070619.1, from coordinate 6,347,885 downwards.
ATTGACTGTATGGGATTGGCAGAAATGACTGGCAGAATCCGTGACCAGGGAGAAGAGTCGGCAGAAGAAGATTGGAAAAAATTTAAGGTCTACTTACAGAAATATTGTAAAATTAAGGAATGTTGAATGATGCTGGATTGAAATTAAGTGGTTTCTAGCTGTAATGGTATAAAGGAATACGAAAAAATGGTTCTTTATAAGTAAAAATTTAAGGTTATAATAACTTAAGATGTTGGATAGAAAATAAGGTGTTTTTATAAGCTGTAATGCTTTGAGATAAGGATTTGCTGAACAAATAATTTGAATTGGACTACAAGAAGGGGAGGTATGAGGAGGTCAGAGAAATATGTTATTGAAAATTAAGTATTACGAACTATATGCCTTTTTAATTTTATTGTTTGTTTTTTGTTTGTATAAAAATTGAAAATTTTAATAAATATCTTTAAAAAAAAAACAAAAAACAAAGGTCCGTATAGTTCAAGCTATGGTTTTCCCAGTAGTGATGTATGGAAGTGAGAGCTGGACCATAAAGAAGGCTGATCACCGAAGAACTGATGCTTTTGAATTCTGGTGCTGGAGGAGACTCTTGAGAGTCCCATGGACTGCAAGAAGATCAAACCTCTCCATTCTGAAGGAAATCAGCCCTGAGTGCTCACTGGAAGGACAGATCCTGAAGCTGAGACTCCAAGACTTTGGCCACCACATGAGAAGAGAAAACTCCCTGGAAAAGACCCTGATGTTGGGAAAGATGGAGGGCACAAGGAGAAGGGGACAACAGAGATGGTGGGACAGTGTTCTCGAAGCTACCAGCATGAGTTTGAGCAAACTGCGGGAGGCAATGGAAGACAGGAGTGCCTGGCGTGCTCTGGTCCAGGGGGTCACGAAGAGTTGGACACGACTAAACGACTCAACAACAACAACAGGTTGGACATTGCCCGCTTGCCTTCCAAGCCATACCTGAACTTACCTGCCGCAGGGAGCAACCTGTCCTGCCAGGCCCAGGTGATGGGGGAGCCTGTCCGTCCGTCACCTCCCTCCTGCGCTGGCCGGGAACATCTCACCGGCAGCTTCTGACAGGCCTGGGGCTCCAATCCGGCACGGCAAACCCTCCCCTGTCTGCAGACGCCATTCACCCTCCCATCTCTCCCCAGCAAAGCTTCCCCTGTCTCCTGTCTCCGCCGCGGTGAATAGAATCCTCTCCCTCTCTCATTTTAAAAAAGCAAGCCCTGTGTGTGTCTCTCTTTCTCTCGGCCACCTGATCCCCCGGCTGCGTCGTTCTTCCTTCTCTAGCCAGTTGTTCCTCAGCCGTCCCCCCCTCACCCAGCCGCCAGAGTTCCTATGTCTCTTCTTCTTTCCTGCACAGACAATAAACAGGCTCACATTACCAGTCGTCCCCCATGATCCAGCATTAAAAAGCACCAACCTTTTCCTCCCCTCCCCTCCTCCAGTCCTGAAGTTTCACAGGGCAAACCCACCCCCCCTGCCTGTTTGTGGGGGGGGAGGGAAGGGGGGGAACAACCCCGACTTTCAGGCAACAGGATGGGATTACGCACACACACAGCCGCACCAAACAGCCGCTGTCCGGAAGACAGGTGTGAATAGGCTCTCCATCGCTGTAGAAGAGCAGGTGCCGTATCTCCGAGGTGCCACTAGAGGACGCCAGTGAGCCAGCAGGGCCTTGGGGCTTCCCCACACGCCACCCCAACACACAAATTCAGGTACGGATCAAAAAGGCTCTGGCGGTCGGTTCTCCTACATTGGCTCTGTCAGACAAAACTCAAACGCCGTAGATTCTTAGACGCTTGACTCCCATCTGCTCCAGTCAGTGTAGCTCATGGGAATGAATAATAACAGTAATAGTAATACAGTGGTAACTCAGGTTAAGAACTTAATTCGTTCCGGAGGTCCGTTCTTAACCTGAAACTGTTCTTAGCCTGAAGCACCACTTTAGCTAATGGGGCCTCCCGCTGCCGCCGCCACGCGATTTCTGTTCCCATCCTGAAGCAAAGTTCTTAACCCAAGGTACTGTTTCTGGGTTAGCGGAGTCTAACCTGAAGCGTCTGTAACCCGAGCTAAAGGGACCCCTGACCATTAGGTCCAGTCATGGCCGACTCTGGGGTTGCGGCGCTCATCTCGCTTTATTGGCCGAGGGAGCCAGCATACAGCTTCCGGGTCATGTAGCCAGCAGGACTAAGCCGCTTCTGGTGAACCAGAGCAGCGCACGGAAACGCCGTTTACCTTCCCGCCGGAGTGGTACCTATTTATCTACTTGCACTTTGACGTGCTTTCGAACTGCTAGGTTGGAAGGAGCCACTGTAATAATAATAATAATAATAATAATAATAATTAGGAGCCAGCTGAGAACCAGGAAAGGTAAGCCCGTAGTCCTGACTAATCCACCTGGTGCAACTGCCCCCCTACACATCTGCTCAGCGAGTCAATTTATTCGGTGGAGATGGAACTGTGGACTCCCTTCTTTGTCTGAGGACCCGACTAGATGAAATCTGCTGTTCCTATTTCTACCCTATCCCAGGTCCCAGCCTTCCATCCTGCTTTTTCTGAGAGGAGAGATGCCGGAAATAACCTTCTAATGAACTTCCAAGGATGTTCTCCAGAACCAATTTCGGTGGGTGGGATGGAAGAAGCGCCAGTTCAAAACACCCATCTCAGCTTTCAGTAGCAGATAATCCATCACCTCTCCTGCTCTCCCTGAAATTCTTTGGTGAAATGGCAGCACTCTGTCAATGAGAGCCAACGGCAACAGAAACCTGCCGCTAAAACAAATGTCTACATGCTTTCGCATCCCACCCTTGTTGGGTATTGAATTTTGAAACCAGTTCTGGCTTGTCATAATTACAGAGAATATTCCATATTTGCTGGAAAAGTTTGTGGGAGATGATAAGCTAAATTCTTCCAGAGGAGCAAACTCTTATCTAACAAAACGTCTGGTGTAAATATTTTCCTCTCAAACTGTGCAATGTATTTTATTTACGGGTTTTAATTTTTGTCCTGACTTTGGCTGCTGCACAAATAAATAATATTTGTACATATTGGGCCAAGTTCAGTCCAAATGTATGCATCCCTATGAATCATGGCATTTCCTTCCAATAATGAGCAAAACCTCCTTCTTATTAACATGATTTTGGAAATAATTCATAGGCTGTTCCCTCTCAGCCCACCTGATGGATTCATGTTGTAATCGACAGCACTTTGGCTCTGTTGCTTTTAAATAAAGATGGAATAAAAATAAAGACACCATGACAAACTGCAGGGCAATAAATGCTCTCCGGTCCCAAACACCCTCTGAAATAGCAGGATCTTAATTAATTATATTTAAAAACGGAAAGGAAATTCAAAGGATGTGATTTATCTCTCTTTTTACTATTGGAGAATACCTATTAAGTTAGAAGGGACACGGGTGGCGCTGTGGGTTAAACCACAGAGCCAAGGATTTGCCGATCAGAAGGTAGGCGGTTCGAATCCCCGCGACGGGGTGAGCTCCCGTTGCTCAGTCCCTGCTCCTGCCCACCTAGCAGTTTGAAAGCACGTCAAAGTGCAAGTAGATAAATAGGTACCACTCCGGCGGGAAGGTAAACGGCGTTTCCGTGTGCTGCTCTGGTTCGCCAGAAGCGGCTTGGTCTTGCTGGCCACATGACCCGGAAGCTGTACGCCGGCTCCCTCGGCCAATAAAGCGAGATGAGCGCTGCAACCCCAGAGTCGGTCAAGGCTGGACCTAATGGTCAGGGGTCCCTTTAGTTTTACCTTTACCTATTAAGTTAGCCAAGCTATCTTATTTACCGCATTTTTTGCTCTATATGACTCACTTTTTCCCTCCTAAAAAGTAAGGGGAAATGTGTGTGCATCTTATGGAGCAAATGCAGGCTGCGCAGCTATCCCAGAAGCCAGAACAGCAAGAGGGATTGCTGCTTTCACTGCTCAGCGATCCCTCTTGCTGTTCTGGCTTCTGAGATTCAGAATATTTTTTTCCTTGTTTTCCTCCTCCAAAACTAGGTGCGTCTTGTGGTCTGGTGCGTCTTATAGAGCGAAAAATACGGTAATTAGAACACAATGCACCCATCCCACACCACACCCTCTAGTTCCGAAGTTCAGGAGCGTGCCCAGTTGCTTTCGTAGCCATAACAGCACCACATGGCAGACACAAAAGGGGGGCGTTATCAGGGGGCTCAGAAGAACCCCAAAGGTTTGCAGAAGGACAAGCACACACCCCACAAACAAAACTCGATACATGATTATCTGTTGGGCATGGAAAAGCAGGAGGGATTGATTACTGCTGCTTCCCACAAAACTTGTTGCATGTTCAGACCCGGAGACTTCCCCTGCTAAATAAACACACATTTGACTCAAATTTTAGTTTTGGTTTTTGGTGGAATTTCGGCCACAACTTTGTTGATTACAGAAAGTGAGTGGTTGCATAGGCTCTGGTTCGGCTAGCTCCCTGCAACCTTGCAGGTAGTGCTGACCCAGAGCTCTATCATAGGTCAGCCAAGGGTGAACACCTGAGGCAGGTGAAAAGCCCAGGGACAAGCCAGAGGCCTTTCTCTTGGGCATGGCCGGCCAAGTGGTGCCAAAGAAAGACAGAACTTTTTTCATGTATGCTACAACAGCAGCAAGAATACTCATCGCAAAGTATTGGAAGACGCAGGATCTACCCACTCTGGAAGAATGGCAGATGAAACTGATTGACTGTATGGGATTGGCAGAAATGACGAGCAGAATCCGTGACCAGGGAGAAGAGTCGGCAGAAGAAGATTGGAAAAAATTTAAGGACTACTTACAGAAATATTGCAAAATTAAGGAATGTTAAATGATGTTGGATTGAAATTGTGTGGTTTCTAGCTGTAATGATATAAAGGAACATGGATGAAGGGAAAAAAAGGAAATTAAGGTGATATGATAAGCTGTAATGCTTTAAGTTAAGGATTTGCTGAACAAATAACCTGAAATGGAATACAAGAAGGGGAGGTATGAGGAGGTCAGAGAAATTTGTTATTGAAAAGTATGTTTTTTGAACTATATGTTTTTTTTAAATCTTTTTGTTTGTATAAAAAATTGGAAACTCTAATAAATATCTTAAAAAAAAAAAAAGCCCAGGGACAGACTCTGTTCACTTCCCAGATGCTCCCCTGGACTCAGGCAGGGGCACAACCCCTTCTTGGGGGTTGACCAAACCATGTTGAGTCCCTGCATTCCTTTAACGGAATACCCTTCACATAGGGATGGCGAGAGCATTCTCCCATCCCTATCTCCTGAACCAGTGCCTATCCTCAACATTACAAGCCCTCTGCCTGGTTCCTTGTAGCTTCATTTCTCACAGGGAGGGAACCACCAGGCGGCCCTCGGAGCTGGACCTTTGCACCTTTGCAGGATGAGGGGGGTGGAGACGCTCCTTCAGGTATACTGGACCAAGGCTGTTTAGGCCTTCCAAGGTCAGCACCAACACTTTGAATTGTGTCCAGAAATGTCCTGGGAGCCAATGTAGGTCTTTCAGGACTGGTGTTACAGTGGTACCTCGGGTTACATATGCTTCAGGTTACATACGCTTCAGGTTACAGACTCCGCTAACCCAGAAATATTACCTCAGGTTAAGAACTTTGCTTCAGGATGAAAACAGAAATCATGGTCCGGTGGCGCCGCGGCAGCAGGAGGCCCCATTAGCTAAAGTGGTGCTTCAGGTTAAGAACAGCTTCAGGTTAAGAACGGACCCTCGGAATGAATTAAGTACTTAACCCGAGGTACCACTGTTTATGGTCTTGGCGGCCACTCAGTTGGGATATAAATTAGTCCAACTCCCTGCATTGAAAGGGGCTGGACTAGATGACACTTGAGGCCCCTTCTGATGTTACAATTCTATGATTAAATTTTTAAAAATGGGGCCAAGGCCTGCGACAAATAATAATTATTATTATTATTAGGTCCAGTCGTGAGAAATAGATTCTCCAATGGACAGATATCGCTCTTATGTGATTGTAATTGTGGGGCACCGGAATCGTTGCATCACATAATTCTTGATTGTGCTTTTCACTCATCAGCCAGGTGCAAGTTTCTTGCTCAATATCTAAAGGGAATTGCCGATGATACGAATGAAGCCAAACTGAGATATCTATTAAATGATGATGACCCCCTAAGATCACTCATGGTTGCCAGATTCTTGATCAGCGTCCTATCCCTAAAGAAGAGAAACGGACTCCTGTGCGGCTCGGATAATCCCTTTAAACTATGATCTATGTTTTAGGATGTAATTAGGTGATATCACCATTGATGTCTTCTACTAATTTATGAGTAGAGGGCGATGTTTATGTTACAAATTTATTGTAATGTATGATGTTGGTCTTTTGTTTTTGTTTTGCTTTGGTTCTTGTCTGTTTTTTGTAAGTTTTGGCGGGTTTAAATTTGGAGGTTGAAGTACATTATGTTGGTATGGGAAACTGTCGTGTGATGGGCCAATGGCCGTAATAAAGATCAATACAATAGGTCCAGTCGTGACCGACTCTGGGGTTGCGACGCTCATCTCACTTTATTGGTCAATGGAGCCAGCGTACAGCTTCCAGGTCATGTGGCCAGCAAGACCAAGCCGCTTCTGGCGAACCAGAGCAGCGCACGGAAACACCGTTTACCTTCCCACTGGAGTGGTACCTATTTATCTACTTGCACTTTGACGTGCTTTCGAAATGCTAGGTTGGCAGGAGCAGGGACCGAGCAACGGGAGCTCACCCTGTCACAGGGATTCGAACTGCCGACCTTCTGATCGGCAAGCCCTAGGCTCTGTGGTTTAACCCACAGCGCCACCCGTGTCCTGATCTTGTACATAGCTCTCTCAATTTTTGGATTATTAATACGAGATTTAGAACGTAGAATGGTTTGGTATCTACTTGCACTTTATCTCCTTGCACTTTGACGTGCTTTCGAACTGCTAGGTGGGCAGGAGCAGGGACCGAGCAACGGGAGCTCACCCCGTGGCGGAGTCCCTCAAACCTTTGGGACAAAAGAGTGAAGAAAAAGCAGTGGCTTTGGAAACAAAAGAGCCTGTCAGGCGTTTGGGAATCCCAGCTTGATGCAAAGAGGAGGCAGGTGAGAATTAAGAGGCTTGTAGGATCTCCTGGGTGTGTGGGGGACGGGGGACGGGACGCTAATGGGTCAGCTGTCCCTCATCTGCTGCAAGGATGCCCCCCTCAGGAAAAAAACCTTGTCCGCAACAGGTGATCTGAGAGAACTGATGTCACTCTGTAACCCAAGCCTCGCCTGCAGGCAGCTGCTGGTCTTGCCAAACTGGCTCCATCGTTTTGGACAGCCCGCTGGTGATGTGAGGGGAATGTGGCCTCCATTGAGGCGTAGGGTTACCAAGGTCCTATCCTGACGTCCTGGGGAGGAGGGGAGGGTGGTCTGTGTGGAGGGGGGTCAGGGCTTCTGCGACAGCTAGCAAAGGGGGGTCGGAAGCAGCCCCCACCCTCCCCAATGCCCATTCGGAGTGTTAGAGGGAAAAACCTGCTCCTGTTCCCTTACGGGGTATCCAAGAGCCTGTACAGTGGATGCTCGGGTTGCGGACGTGATCCATGCAGGATGCACGTTTGCAACCCGCAGCGGCGCGTCTGTGCATGCGCAGGTTGTGATCCGGCGCTTCTGCGCAGCCGCCGAAGCCCGGAAGTAACCCATCAATACGACACAATATCTTTATTGTCATTGTCCCCGACAGAACAATGAAATTGAAAAATCTGTATAAGACATTCAAAACCCCCTAAAAACTCTGAAACCCCATTTTAAAATACAATATACTCCTATAGTAAAGATAAAGGGACCCCTGACCATTGGGTCCAGTCGTGGCCGACTCTGGGGTTGCGGCGCTCATCTCACTTTATTGGCCGAGGGAGCCAGCGTACACCTTCCGGGTCATGTGGCCAGCATGACTAAGCCGCTTCTGGCGAACCAGAGCAGCGCATGGAAATGCCGTTAACCTTCCCGCCAGAGTGGTACCTATTTATCTACTTGCACTTGACGTGCCTTTGAACTGCTAGGTGGGCAGGAGCAGGGACCGAGCAATGGGAGCTCACCCCGTCGCAGGGATTTGAACCGCTGACCTTCTGATCGGCAAGTCCTAGGCTCTGTGGTTTAACCCACAGGCCCACCCGCGTCCCATAATATACTCCTATACAGACTCCTTATACTGCATTTAAAACCAGAATTGCATTTGGGTAGAAACTGTTTCTTAGGCGGCTAATCCTAGTCTTTATAACCCTGTACCTCCTTCTGGGTTCTTCTGGGTACTTCCGGGTTATGGCGGTCCGCAACCCGAAAAAACTCAACCTGAAGCGTCTGTAACCCGAGGTATGACTGTATAGAGTCCTTAAGTGGGTTCCCTATGGGTAGGAGGAAATAACAGAGGCCAACCAGAGTATATTGAGAAGCAAAGCGGCTAGTAAGCCTGATCTTTATTAAACTGTTGCAACAGGGTCCCCACTAACCACACGCAGGAGGGAGGAGAACCCTGAACAATGGTGTGCAAGCCCTTATATAGACTTTTGAAATTGCCCACCCTGTAGCCAAGACCACCCCCCAAAGCATCATACATACATCACAGAAGGAGGCGGTCTACAGCAGAAATCCTGCCTGCCAGGATACCTGATAATGGTCACTGGTTGCATTACCTGGGCAGCCTGGTCATTCTTTTGTGATGGTAAACACTTTAATTCCTGAATCCAGCCTCAATGTCAAGCCTGAGGTTGAAGTTTGAAGCAAACCCTAGGTGCTTGAACTCCAGCTGGCACCCCAAAAACGTCTGAAGACTCCCCCATCCGCCAGCTCTCGGGGTCCCCCGCCAAACCCACCAACCTACCCCAGCTGCCATAAAAATTAAGTTGCAGCGACAGCCTAAAACGTATCTTTTGTCATGTCGATTAATTTTCACATGTAAAGATGCATCTATAATTTATGTACATGCCTTCGGAATTTATTTCACGTTTTAATTAAATTTCCCCTCCTCGTGATAATATTTTGATCTCCGATCAGAAGGCATGTAATTGGAAGCTGCTACATAATCCAACAAAATTGGGAGGCAGTCGCCACAAAGTGGATTTTGCACAAGGACCCACAACTAAAGGGTTGAATGCAACTAAGCTCTAATCAGAGGAGGCACACTGGAGTAAATGGAGGCTGGTTAGGAATGTCCCCCCCCCCCATTTCAATGGGTCTACTCTGAGCAATTGCAGGAATCACAGCTCTTCGTGAACCAGGGCCCAAACAGAAACTGAGGCAGTTGTCACATGCCGGGTAAACGCCTTGTCTGTCTTGCCCAGCCCTGAAAAGTGGCAGAAAAGGTCTTTCCCAAGAGTTGGGACTAGTGAGAAAAAGGGGAAAAGAGAGAGAGAGAGATCTCTAAGTTCCAAAGACTGCCCTTTATCATTATTATTACCGTCTTTTTTGATCTATAAGACTCACTTTTTCCCTCCTAAAAAGTAAGGGGAAATGTGTGTGCGTCTTATGGAGCGAATGCAGGCTGCACAGCTATCCCAGAAGCCAGAACAGCAAGAGGGATTGCTGATTTCACTGCGCAGCGATCCCTCTTGCTGTTCTGGCTTCTGAGATTCAGAATATTTTTTTTCTTGTTTTCCTCCTCCAAAAACTAGGTGCGTCTTGTGGTCTGGGGCGTCTTATAGAGCGAAAAATACGGTATTATATACAGTTGTACCTTGGATCCTGAACACCTTGCGAGTCATACTTTTTGGCTCCCGAATGCCGCAAACCCAGAAGCGAGTGTTCCGGTTTGCGAACGTTCTTTGGAACCCAAATGTCTGACGCGGCTTCTGATTGGCTGCAGGAGCTTCCTGCAGCCAATCGGAAGCCGTGCCTTAGTGTCCGAACGTTTTGGAAGTTAAATCATAGAATCATAGAGTTGGAAGAGACCACAAGGGCCATCGAGTCCAACCCCCTGCCAAGCAGGAAACACCATCAGAGCACTCCTGACATATGGTTGTCAAGCCTCTGCTTAAAGACCTCCAAAGAAGGAGACTCCACCACACTCCTTGGCAGCAAATTCCACTGTCGAACAGCTCTTACTGTCAGGAAGTTCTTCCTAATGTTTAGGTGGAATCTTCTTTCTTGTAGTTTGGATCCATTGCTCCGTGTCCGCTTCTCTGGAGCAGCATGAACTTCTGGAATGGATTACGTTCAACTTCCAAGGTGCGACTGTATATTCATAGCAGTGATGAGAGGAAGATTGACCACAGGGAGGAACACAGAGAGAAGAAAAACCCTGGTGTATCTGCAGCAGCACAACCGGACGCCTCCATTTGCCCCAGCTGCAACAAAACATGTCTCTCCCATGTCGCCCTGCAACCGTCCAACAGTTTGACTTCACCCCCGAAGGCGCATTCCACCATTGTCTCCCAAGACAGATGGATGGCAATTTCAATGGGCCTACTGTTCTGTTTCCCCACTGGCCGCAAGAAAATGCAACACGCCTATTGAAGCAGTCGTAGCCGTGGCGAATGCAGCTCGGCTTTCTCACCTGGAGGGGTCTTGCAATTTAGGGTACAAAGGGATTTTATGGTCTTACATGTGTACTGCTTCTTACGAACAGGTCCGTCTGCTCTAAGCAACATTTCCTGCAGGACTGCCCCTCAGGGCTACACATTACGTGCAGAAGAGATGCATAATTGGTTTTAGGCATAGCTGTTTATTGTTATATATTTATGTATGTCCAACCCTTTCCCTCAAGGTGGCTTACAAATGAAATTAAGAACTGCTCAAGCATATAAATATCAACCATTAAAAACAAGTACGCATTGATAGAATTAAAAATATATACGTATCTAAACGCTATTAAAACCATACAGATGATTGCATTAAAAGCGGCACGGCAACTGCCCTTTTATTAAAAGCTGTCTGTTCCCAATAGCTTGTTGGAAAGCCTTCATTTGCCAGTGGAAAGACAAGGAGGGAGTCTGTTGTAAGAAAAAAACCTGCTCCTTTCCCCTTATGGGGTACCCAAGAGCCCATATAGAGTCCTTTTGTAGGTTCTCTATCGGTAGGAGAAAATAACAGAGGCCAACCAGAGAATATTGAGAAGCAAAGTAGCTAGTAAGATTGATCTTTACTAACTGTTGCAACAGGGTGCTCACAACCACACGCAGGAGGGAGGAGGGACCCCAAACAATGGCTTGCAAGCCCTTATATAGACATTTCGAAATTGCCCACCCTGGAGCCCAAGACCAGCCCCCAATACATCATACATACATCAGAGAAGGGGTGTCTACAACAGAATCCTGTCTGACACAAAACCTGTCGATGGGTTTGTTGTTGTTTAGTCGTGTCCGACTCTTCGTGACCCCCTGGACCAGAGCACGCCAGGCACTCCTGTCTTCCACTGCCTCCCGCAGTTTGGTCAAACTCGTGCTGGTAGCTTCGAGAACACTGTCCAACCATCTCGTCCTCTGTCGTCCCCTTCTCCTTGTGCCGTTAATGGGTTTACCTGGACAGCCTGGCTGTTCTTTTGTGATGATAACTACTTAATTCCTGAGTCCAGGTCACAGGCTCACCCTATTCATATCTTAAATGTGCCCTTAAGGCAGGATTTGTGAGCGAAGAGACAATGGGGAGGTTTTTCCTCATTTCCTCCCCCCTTGCAGAGAAACTTTTGAGGTCAGTTTGGGAGAGACAAAATAGTTTCAGGACTTTTTTCTGTTTCAGTCATGCGGTTTAGATATTCGTGTATGTGTTTGCTTGGTACATTTATTTTATATCTTAGACCTTATAATTCTCATAACTGTTAAGTTGTGGGCGAACATATCAGACGACACAGCGATTCTTCCAAAGCAGCTCTTTATATGTAAGCTGGAACTGAACTGAACTGAGGAGCTCAGTCAGCCTGCTTATATAGAGCTCCATTAGAACGCAACAGTAACCATTTTCTGTAACTAGCCAATCACTGAACGTCCCTTTCGATCCTTCTGTTGCATACAAACTATCCAATCACTGAACATCACTTTCAATCCTTCATTTGCATAACTATCTACAGTATCCCCCTGCTGGCCCAGGGTGAGAACTTCAGTACATAACAATAACAATCCCGTCTTTGGGGCTATAATTTCTTCTAAAAAAAATTGCCCCAGAAAATAATAACGAGGTGGCGCTGTGGTCTAAACCACTGAGCCTTGGGCTTGCTGGTCGGAAGGTCAGCGGAAGACCTTTCATTGCCTACAGACAGCCACCCGATCTTAAACAACTCATCACCCACAATAATACAACAACCAGACTTAACACGGACACTGGTACCAGAGCCTGCAATAAACCCAGATGCCAACTTTGCTGCCACATACACCCGGACAACACCATTACTGGATCAAATCTATGCTTCCAGGTGCCATAAGAAAGCTGCAGAGATAGTGCAGGACAGTGTGCACCCCGGAAATGATCTCTTTCAGCTTCTGCCTTCTGGGAGAAGGTACAGGGTTATAAAGACTAGGACTAGCTGCCTGAGAAACAGTTTCTATCCAAATGCAGTTTTGGTTTTAAACGCAGTGTAAGGTAGTCTCTATGGGAGTATATTGTATTCAATTATGGAGCATCAGAGTTTTTAGGGGGCTAACCAGGCTGGGATAGCTGGGATAGCAGACTTGTTGGTTTTTGAATGTCTGATGTAGATTTTTTTCAATTTCGTTGTTCTGTATGGGACAATGACAATAAAGATTATCGTATCGTATTGTACTAGCCCCAACAACATCAAACATACAATCTCAGGACTATTTAATTGCTCATCTTCTAACATTGAGACTTAGTTGGTCTCTAAGGTGCTACTGGAGGAATTTTTGCAGAACTTGATTTATCAGATGGATCCAGGTCTCCCCTCTCCCACATTATCGTCGGGGCCCATGTTGCTTGATAAAAGTATTAAAAAAGTTCTTTGGGGCGGGGAGAAGCTCCTGGTCAACCTTCCGTGGCTTAGTCCGGATTTTTGCGTGCGCGTTGGGAGGCAGACTGCACGGCGTCTTTTAAATTTGTCTTAAAAAGGACAAAGGTTCCTTGGAATTAGTGGATTAAAAAAAAGAAGTATATATATATCTATATATGTGTACATATATTCCTGGATGAAAAATAAAACCCTCACTTTAGCATGTAGATTATGTTCTCTTGCAGAAACCTTTTGGTGATTCTAGAACCTTTAAAAAACTGTATGATGTGTTTTTTTGGGGGGGGAGGAAGAAGAAAATCAAACTTATTTGCTATCGACATTCCCCCCCTTCCCCTGAAATCCCCGAAAGAGAAAAACGCCACAAAGCTGCTGTACCAATTTTTGTGTGTGCGTGTGTGTATGTTGAGATGATCCAATATAAATCATACGTTCATAAATCTACAAGGCAAACACATACATAAGCATATAAACCACGTGTCTGAAATAGTACAGGAGAGCCATTTTGACTCTCCCCAACTGACCTCAAATCTTTCTCTGCAGTGAGGAAGGAAATGGGAAAACCTCCCTATTGTCTCTTTACTCAAATCATGTCTTAAGGGCATATTTGTACATGAGTAGGGAGAGCCTGTGACCTGGACTCAGGAACTAAAGTATTAACCATCACAAAAGAATGGCCAGGCTATCCAGGTGGAGCAATCAGTGACCATTGTCAGGTACAGAAAGGTAGCCGTGTTGGTCTGCCATAGTCAAAACAAAAATTTTTTTTCCTTCCAGTAGCACCTTAAAGACCAACTAAGTTAGTTCTTGGTATGAGCTTTCGTGTGCATGCACACTTCTTCAGATACACTTGAAACAGAAGTTGCCAGATCCCTCTATAATACCCTCTGAGTAATACCCCTCCCCACCTTCTCACTATATAGAGGGATCTGGCAACTTCTGTTTCAGTGTATCTGAAGAAGTGTGCATGCACACGAAAGCTCATACCAAGAACTAACTTAGTTGGTCTTTAAGGTGCTACTGGAAGGAAAATTTTTTTTTGCATTGTCAGGTATTCTGACAAACAGGATTTCTGTGGTAGACCAATGTATTTCTGTTGGAGACTGCCTCCTTCTGTGATGTATGTATGATGTTTTGAGGGGTGGTCTTGACCTACAGGGTGGTCAGTTTCAAAAGTCTACATAAGGGCTTGCGCACCATTGTTTGGGGTCCCTCCTGTGTGTGGGGAGTGGGAGACCCTGTTGCACCAGTTTAATAAAGATCAGGCTTACTGGCCGCTTTGCTTCTCAATATTCTCTGGCTGGCCTCTTCTTATTTTCACCTTCCAATAGGGGACCTACTTAAGGACTCCACAGTGGTACCTCTGGATGTGAACGGGATCTGTTCCAGAGCCCCGTTCGCATCCTGAGTAGAATGCAACCTGCGACTGCGTGTCTGCATGTGCGCAGGTCATGATTCGCCGCTTCCGTGCATGCACGTGACGTCATTTTGAGCGTTTGCGCATGTGCGAGCAGCGAAACCCAGAAGTAACGTGTTCCGTTACTTTCGGGTCGCAGTGGAGCGTAACCTAAAAATGCTCAAACTGAAGCATATTTAACCCAAGGTGTGACTGCATACTATGTATACTGTATCTATGGTATTCCCAGTAGTGATGTACGGAAATGAGAGCTGGACCATAAAGAAGGCTGATCGCCGAAGAATGGATGCTTTTGAATTCTGGTGCTGGAGGAGACTCTTGAGAGTCCCATGGACTGCAAGAAGATCAAACATGTCCATTCTGAAGGAAATCAGCCCTGAGTGCTCACTGGAAGGACAGATCGTGAAGCTGAGACTCCAATACTTTGGCCACCTCATGAGAAGAGAAGACTCCCTGGAAAAGACCCTGATGCTGGGAAAGATGGAGGGCACAAGGAGAAGGGGGCGACAGAGGAAGAGATGGTTGGATAGTGTTCTGGAAGCTACCAGCATGAGTTTGACCAAACTGTGGGAGGCAGGGGGAGACAGGAGTGCCTGGCGTGCTCTGGTCCAGGGGGTCATGAAGAGTCGGACACGACTAAACGACAACAACAAATGACTGTATACGGGCTCTTGGATGCCTCATAAGGGAAAAGGAGCAGTATTTTCTTATAACAAACGTGGAAAAGAAGAAAAGATAGCTGCAGAAATGTAACAGCTCTCATTTCAGGATTTGCATTGTAGGCACAGGAGGGGAGCCAGAGGCTGCCTGCCCAGGACTGCCCCCCTTTCCTAATTGAAGCTGATGCATTTGGAGAAACAGGCCCTTGGGAAAGCGGATGATAGATGGGGCCCTGCGGAACGGGGGGAAACACTCCCCTTCCTGGGCTGCCCGCAAGGCAGAGAGATTTAGAGCGCGGCACGACCGGCAAGCTGATTTGGACGCCAAGAGTGGATTTTAACAGCCGGTCTTTGCATCTAATGGCGCACGACCTTTCACCCCCCTCGCCATAGGCCGGCCGGTGGCAGCGACAGTAACTTACAATCCCTGCACCGCAGCCAAATTGGCCCGAGATTTTTCTCTCTGCTTGAAGCACGCAGCTGCTTCCTCGGAGAGGCGATTATGCTCTGGCTGGCTCCCTTATCGGTTTGGAAGAAGCAGAGATTTTTATCGGGATACTGGCTGAATCCCAAAAGGGCTATATTATACACACAAATACTTATATATATATATATATATATATATTATCATCAGAGTGGTGGGGGGTGGAGAGGACGGAAAAGAAAGCTAAAAGGATAACTCTCTCAAAAGCGTGACATTTCTTTAAAAGGGAAGAAGGTAACATCAGTTCCGGGCACTTGGAGATTTCGCAAGAAAAGTAATGGGTTAGTATGGAATCCTTTAATGGCAAGTGGGTCATGTAAAGTCTGGGCTTTGCTGGGAGAGATTATCTAAGCATCAAAAAACACTTGCCTTTTAATGTGAGGAAGGCTGTTTAGAGATATTGGGTGTTTTAGAGGGGATTTCCTTGAGAGAACACCGAATGCCAATAAAGCAATCAGTACAAATCAGACCGGGGGGAGAAAAAGAAAAGAAAGAAAGAAAGAAAGAAAGAAAGGCAGGAAGGAAGGAAGGAAGGAAGGGCGATTACCGTATTTTTCGCTCTATAAGACGCACCAGACTACAAGATGCACCTAGTTTTTGAAGGAGGAAAACAAGAAAAAAATATTCTGAATCTCAGAAGCCAGAACTGCAAGAGGGATTGCTGCGCAGTGAAAGCAGCAATCCCTCTTGCTGTTCTGGCTTCTGGGATAGCTGCGCAGCCTGCATTCGCTCCATAAGACGCACACACATTTCCCCTTACTTTTTAGGAGGGAAAAAGTGAGTCTAATAGAGCAAAAAATACGGTAGATAGATTAGCAAGCCTCCTTGACATGGAAGGGGCAGGAAGAGGTGATGGACTAGCGAATGTTTCCTTAAAAAAATGCTCCCTTCTTTTCCTTAGCAATAGAAGAGTAAAATGGGGTGCAGGAAAAAGTGAGTTCTCAAGAGGTAAACTTTCCTCCGACTCCTAGGCAGTGGGGCTGTTTGGGGGTTTTCAGCCCTGGGCTGAACAGGTTCACGAAAAGCTGTGTTTTGACCCCATCCCCATTTTACAGAAGAGCTGTGTGCCTCTCGGCTACCTCCGTTAGCAGAGATCTTGGGGAAAGAATTGCACTGATTTTTTTTCAAAGTGGTGGGCAGTGGAGAAGTTTGCAAAGGGTTTCTCTCCCCTCCTCCCCACCCCAAAGTATATTTATTTACTTTTGTGGCGGCGGCAGCTGCTGCTACAGGAGGCAACAGCAGCGACTGCGAGGGCGGCAGAGATGGAAGAAGACGTCGCTCTCCATTTGGGTCTGAGTTTGGGGCACGCAGTGCTGTTTCTCATCTGCTGCAGTTCGGCTTCTGACAACCCCCCCCCCAAAAAAAAACTACACCATTCATCCCACTGTCCACTGCGGCAGAATTTTACGCAATTCATTATGTTACCATTACATTACTCCACACTGTTTATTTCAAGGCGATGCAGAAAAGAAGAGTGGAATAATCAAATACTTATCATTTGTGGACTGAAACCAGTAACAGCGCCACCAATTCTATGTGCTGAATTGCCTTGCGGGGGTGGGGAGAGAAGAATATCATAAGGAGGTTTGGGGGGGGGCTAAGCTCTATTTTACAGGAGCACTGTGAGCCTTGTGTCGCAATTAAAGTTCTACTACAAGGTAAAGGTAAAGGGACCCCTGACCATTAGGTCCAGTCGTGACCGACTCTGGGGTTGCGGCGCTCATCTCGCTTTATTGGCCGAGGGAGCCGGCGTACAGCTTCCGGGTCATGTGGCCAGCAGGACTAAGCCGCTTCTGGCGAACCAGAGCAGCGCACGTAAACGCTGTTTACCTTCCCGCAGGAGCGGTACCTATTTATCTACTTGCACTATGACGTGCTTTCGAACTGCTAGGTGGGCAGGAGCTGGGACTGAGCAACGGGATTCGAACTGCCGACCTTCTGATCGGCAAGTCCTAGGCTCTGTGGTTTAGCCCACAGTGCCACCCACGCCCCACTCTGCTACAAGAGTAACGGTCAAATCCAATCGTTGAGCAAGTTGGACAGTTGCATTCCTTGACACTTTGGTACAACGCCACTGAGTAGCTATTTCTAAAACACACACACCAACCCTCCCACCACCACAAATGGAATTTCATTTGCAAATCCCTCCTCAGACCCCTGAGCCAAGCAGCCAGTTTTATTGTACCCAATTTCTGCCTTTTGCGGGGTTACAGGTGAGAACGGAAGCTGACACTTTCAACACTCCTGCAACGCTTTACATTTCATTTGTGACTTGGTTTGAAAGGACCCAGATGCTTTCGTGCAAGCGCTCGATTGCTTTGCATCGCACTGCATCATGGATTCAGGAGTACAGTGTTTGCGTGCAACAGGTTGCACTGCCATATGGGTTTGGTAGTACAGGTGTCAGGGCTGCCCTAGGTCCCAGCTCACAAAGGACCAACGCTGCTTCGTTGTTAAGTATAAAAGTCTTTATTGAAGTTCAGTTTCACTTCCAGAGCCGCAGCGCGCAGCCCCACGTCTAAAGTGTCAGACCACTGATGCTCCGTCTGAGTCTCCTCCCCCCTGACACCAATTTAAGATCCTAGCCTTGCTCCACCTTCTCCGCTGCTCCTTCCTCCTCTGGGTCCGCCTGCCCGCCGGGGTTCCGCCCTTTCTAGCCTCTTCTCCCGCTGATTCCCCTGAGCCTTCTCCCTCCCTCCGGCGGGCTTTAGGAGCTGGTTCCCCATCCGGGTCTCCTGCTGTTCCGCGCGCCTGCACATTTGAACTTGGCGCGCGCGCCCAGCCAGCAGCTTTCCTCCTGACCGTTTCACTGCTGCTGCCACTGCTTCCCCCTTCGGGGGGGCTAGCTGCAACTGACCTCCCTGCCGTTCCCCCACTCTCCGATGGAGGCGTGGTCAGCCCTGACTCCCTCTCTGGAGGAGACGCTGGCCCTGACACATGTGACTCCTCCCCCCCACTATGCTCTGGTGGGGAAACTGGTCCCGATCCTCCACTGCTGCTTTGGGGTTCCCCTCTGGCTCCTTGTTTCTGGTGCGTCCCCCCTGGGACCCCCCTTGCCCTGACCATCGGCGCCCCCTTCTGGGAATCTTCTGATTCGCTGGAGAAGCTCATGGAATCTCTCGGGCCACTGTCATACTCCCCTACGCTGCCCTCAGATTCTTCCCCTTCGCTCTCCCAATCCTCTCTCCCCAGTGCTCCTGCTCCTGATTCCCTGACATCCATCCCCCCCTCGAAGCCCCCCCTTCCCCCCTCCCCCTCTTCGGGTGTGGGTTCCGGGTGCTCCAGTCCTGTGGGTGTGAGTGCGGGATACCATTCTTCCCCCCTGGTGTGTAGCCGGTCCACTGGATCCGGCCCAACCGCAACGGGCTCGTCGACGTCGATTTCCTCTGCTTCCATCTCTCTGCTGATGTGCTCGAATCCAGGATCCTCCCCCAACACGTCCATGTCCTCCCCTCCCCCGGGTACCTCTGGTGAGACTGCTTGCAAAGGTCCCCGCAGCAGCTCCCTGTGCCACCCCACCTCCGGTTGAGTGTCCCACCAATAGGAGCGGTCTGTGGCAAACCCCGAGAGAGACCCCTCCGAGGAGCTAGTGTCCGGCGTCATCTCTTCAGCTGATGAAAAACCCTGGAACGTACTGGCTGACAGTGTGGGTGTGAAGAGCCAGTCGTCGAAAAACTCTGCCGGCATAGGTCTGTGTGGGAAGAGTGCATGGAACTCGTCTTTAAGATAGTGCTCCTCCACGGCATAGCACGGTACCCACCTGTTGGCACTGGCTGGGGTACCTTCCCTGGCGAGGAGGTATTCCACCCCCTCTTCCCCCCACCTCGAGTCCAAAATCTCCGTGACCTCGTTGAGTGGCGTCGCCCTCCGTGACCCCTCCCTCTTCGGAGATTCACTAAGTGTGTCTGGCGCGTTCCCTGTCGCCTGAAACCTGTGGGGTTCCCTGTAGGGTGTGAGCACTGACCTATGAAAGACTGGGTGCATTCTGGAGCCCTCCGGGAGTGTCAACCGGAAGGCCACTGGATTGATTTGTGCCGCGACCTGGTAAGGTCCCAGCTGCTTGTGCTTGAGCTTCCTCTTAGCTAGCGTCCTGGCCGGCACTGCCTGGGCTGCTAACCAGACCCAGTCCCCCACCTGGATGTCCTCCCCGACCCTCCTGTGCTTGTCTGCCTGCATTTTGTAGGCGTGTTTCGCCAGTTCCAATTGCCTTCGGAGTTGCTCGTGGACCTCCTGTAACTCTGCTGCTAAGTGCTCTGCTCCCCTTGGCTCCCCCTCCCCCTTCGTCTCTAACCCCGGGAAAGTTCTGGGATGCCGCCCATTATTGGCGAAGAACGGTGTCACTCCCGTAGACCCGTGCTTCGTGTTGTTGTAGGCAAACTCGGCCAGCGGTAGGTAGTCCACCCAGGTCGAGGGTTGTTGATTGGCGTAGCATCGCAGGTACTGCTGCATGATGGCGTTGACCCTCTCCGCTTGTCCGTTGGTCTGCGGGTGTCGTGCCGACGCTAAGTTGATCTTGACGTTCAGGATGCCCAGCAGCTTCTGCCAGAAGCTCGAGACGAATTGGCGACCCCGGTCGGACAGGATGGACCGCGGCAAGCCGTGAGCTTTGAACACGTGGTCTATGAACAGCTTGGCGGTCTGTTCCGCTGTGGCCACCTTCGCGCACGGAATAAAGTGCGCCATCTTGGTGAACATGTCTACGACCACGAGCACCGCTGTTTTGCCTCGCGAGCTGGGCAGATCTGTGACAAAGTCCAGGGCCACTCTCTCCCACGGTTCGAGCGGCGTCTGTAGGGGTTCTAGTAGACCCGCCGGCTTCCTGTGTACTGGCTTGGCCCTTTGGCAGGTGTCACACCTGGAGACGTAATCCGCGACTTCTCCCCTCACCTTGGGCCACCAAAAGTCTCTGGTTACTAATTCCGCCGTTTTGTCCTTGCCGAAGTGCCCAGCGCTGGGCGCGTCGTGTAGCTGCTGCAAGACTTTCGCGCGGAGGTCGTCTCCGGGCACGTAGAGAGCCCCTTTGCGGATGAGCAGTCCGTCTCGTATCTGGAACTCGTCGTCCTTCGCTGTGCCTTTTCGCACCTCCTCCATCTTGGATTGTGCGAACGAATCCGTCTGCAGCGCTCGACGCACCGCGTCCAGGTCCACGGCAGCTGAAGCGCACGCCCACGCTTTCGGTGCGAAAATGTGCTTGGCCGCCACCGGCGCCGCTTCCTCGAGATACTGCGGCTTCCTGGATAGTGCATCCGCCATGACGTTGTTGTCTCCCGGGATGTATTCTATCCGGAAATCGAAATCCGCAAAGAACTCCGCCCAGCGGATGTGTCTCTGGTTCAGGAACCGCGCCGTGCGCCAGTACTCCAGGTTCTTATGGTCCGTGCGGACTTGCACTGTGTGTCTGGCTCCAACGAGGAAGTGCCGCCACGCCTTGAAAGCTGCATGAATGGCCAGCAACTCCCTGTCCCAGATGGTGTAGTTCTGTTCCGCCTTGCTGAGTTTCCTGGAGTAGAATGCGCACGGCCTCCATTCCCCTTGCGGATCTTGCTGCAACAGGACGGCCCCCACCGCTCTGTCTGAGGCGTCCGTCTCAACCCTCATTGGTCTGCTGGGGTTTACATGTAGCAGCTGTTCTTCGGACGCGAAGAGACGCTTGAGTCTCCGAAAGGACTGCTCCGCCTGGTCCGTCCAGGTGAACTTCTTCTTCTTGGAGCTGAGGGTGTCCGTGATGGCCGCCGTCTCCTTCGCGAACCCTTTGATGAACTTGCGATAAAAGTTGGCGAAGCCGACGAACCTCTGGACCTCCTTCCGATTGCGCGGGCTCTTCCAGTCCAACACCGCGCGGACCTTGGCGCTGTCCATGGCGAGTCCCTTGTCGGACAGCTTGTAGCCCAGAAAATCCACCTCCGTCATGTCGAACTGGCACTTCTCTAATTTGGCGTAAAGTCTGTGCTCCCGTAGCCTCTGCAGGACCTCCTTGACGTCCCTCTCGTGAGCCTCCTGCGATTCCGAGAAGATCAGGATGTCGTCCAGGAAGCAGACGCACTTCTTGTAGAGGAGTCCCGCTAACACGTGATGCATGAAAGCTTGGAAGGTATGGGAGCCATTTTGCAGACCAAAAGGCATTACGCGATATTCATAGGTGCCTAAAGGTGTAAACATGGCTGTCTTCCACTCATCGCCCTCCCGCATGCGTATAAGGTTGTACGCCCCTCGTAGATCCAACTTGGTGAAGATCCGTCCCTTCCTCACCGTCGCGAGCAGGTCGTCGATCTTGGGCATGGGGAATGCTGCGGGCTTTGTTTTGGAATTTATGGTCCTATAATCAACTATGAGTCTCCGTTGGGGCGTGTCCTTCTTCTTCACGAAAAACATGGGACTGCCCCCCACTGCTTTAGATTCTTGGATGAACCCCCGCTGCAAGTTGTGATCTATGAACTCCCTGAGTTCCTGCAGTTCATCTTCAGACATGGAATACAGTTTCCCAGTCGGCAGCGTCGCTCCCGGCAGGAGGTCAATCTTGCAGTCGTAAGGCCTGTGGGGAGGCAGCTTATCCGCTTCCCTCTCGCAGAAGACCTCCAAAAACTCCTTGTACTTGTTGGGTACCGCTTGCACCATGCCTAGGTGTAGCTGCGGTTCATCCTCGTGCCCCTCCTCCTCCCGGCGGGTCTGGATGCAGTGTTCTGCGCAGTAGGAGGAGCAGAAGGTCAACTGCCGCTGGTACCATGCCAATGCCGGGCTGTGCCTATCCAGCCAACTCATACCCAACACTATGGCCGTGTCCGACAGGTGGGTGACGTTGAAGCTGATGACTTCGCGGTGGTTTCCAATTTGCATCACCATCGGTGGTGTTTGCTGTACCACCTCTCCTCCCAGTAGCTTCCTGCCATCGACCGTGACGACGTTTAGGGGCATCGTGGCTGGCATGAGTGCTATGCGATGTTGCTTGATAAAGTCCACTCCAATAAAGTCTGCGTTGCTCCCAGAGTCAATGGTTATTGGTACTTGCATGGTGTGCCCATTGGGCAACTGGAGCGATGCGGTGAGTTGCACCACTGGTTTGGGTGGGAGGGGGTCTGTGGGCTGTAAAATCTCTGGGGACTGCTTCACTGACTTGCCTGGTTGGGCCCCAGTGGCTCTGTTTCCAACCAGGCTTCTTCTTCCCCCTGCAGCTGTTTCGGCTGCTCACCTGTTCCCTTTACTGTTGCTGAGGCTGCAGTGTGCTTCTGGAGCCTCTGGGGACACTCTTTGGCCATGTGCTGTGCACTGTCGCAGATGTAACACTTCCTGGTCCCTCTAGGAGCCTTCCCCTTGACTGCTCCCGGTGTTTGGGCTCTGCTGGCAGTCTGAGCCCTGACACCACCAATCTCCATCGGCTCTTCTCCCCTTCCCAAAGGAGGCATGGACAGCGCCCGCCCCGCCTCTCTGGGAAAGAAAGGGGTTGTCCTGGCTGGGGTGCTTGCCTTACGTCCTTCCTCCCTGCTCCAAGGGCGTCCTTCCAGGCGCACACCAATTGCCAACGCTCTTTGGGCAACTTCTTGGGTACTTTGGGGTCGTTCCCCTCTTGCCAGCTCATCTTTCACCTCTCCACTTAGCCCCTCCCAGAACAGGTCTCTGACAGCAATAGAGTCCTTCTCCCAGCCCAGCACGTTCAGTAAGGCAAAAAAGCGCGAGTGATATTGCCTCACCGTCGCTTTCCCTTGCTGTAGTCCATGCATTTCCCTCCGAGCAATATCTACATCTACCGTAGATTTAAAGCAAGCGTCCATAGCTTTGATAAATGCATCGGAATCTTTGAGGGCGGGGTCTTTTTCGCGCCACAAATTCCGCAGCCACGCTTTTGCTTCCCCATGCAAATGAGTGATTATGAAGCCCACCTTCTCTTCCTCATCTCTAAAGTCTTTCCGAAGCAAATTGAGCGCGTAAACCACGTCAGCTCTGAAGTTAGGGTATTGCTGCAGGTTCCCATCAAAGTGGGCTACTAGGCTGCCCCCCCTCTTCCCGAGGCCAACTCCCTCCGGTTTGGGTCCTGGCAGCCCCTCTTTGCCCCAACGGTCCCACCTGGCCTGCAGATCCCGGCAGAGCGCTACTGCCTCTTCTTCTCTTTTCCTGGATGCAGCTACTTCTGCGTAAAGCGTCGTGACTGCTTCTTGCAGTTCTTTCACCTGGCTCTCTGTAGTCATCTTTGCCTATCTTCGTGAGCTCGCAAAACACCAAGTCTTGCCCCTCGCTGCACCAACTCACGCTGCGAGGTTTTTATCTGAGACGGAGCATACTGTCAGGGCTGCCCTAGGTCCCAGCTCACAAAGGACCAACGCTGCTTCGTTGTTAAGTATAAAAGTCTTTATTGAAGTTCAGTTTCACTTCCAGAGCCGCAGCGCGCAGCCCCACGTCTAAAGTGTCAGACCACTGATGCTCCGTCTGAGTCTCCTCCCCCCTGACACCAATTTAAGATCCTAGCCTTGCTCCACCTTCTCCGCTGCTCCTTCCTCCTCTGGGTCCGCCTGCCCGCCGGGGTTCCGCCCTTTCTAGCCTCTTCTCCCGCTGATTCCCCTGAGCCTTCTCCCTCCCTCCGGCGGGCTTTAGGAGCTGGTTCCCCATCCGGGTCTCCTGCTGTTCCGCGCGCCTGCACATTTGAACTTGGCGCGCGCGCCCAGCCAGCAGCTTTCCTCCTGACCGTTTCACTGCTGCTGCCACTGCTTCCCCCTTCGGGGGGGCTAGCTGCAACTGACCTCCCTTCCGTTCCCCCACTCTCCGATGGAGGCGTGGTCAGCCCTGACTCCCTCTCTGGAGGAGACGCTGGCCCTGACACATGTGACTCCTCCCCCCAACTATGCTCTGGTGGGGAAACTGGTCCCGATCCTCCACTGCTGCTTTGGGGTTCCCCTCTGGCTCCTTGTTTCTGGTGCGTCCCCCCTGGGACCCCCCTTGCCCTGACCATCGGCGCCCCCTTCTGGGAATCTTCTGATTCGCTGGAGAAGCTCATGGAATCTCTCGGGCCACTGTCATACTCCCCTACGCTGCCCTCAGATTCTTCCCCTTCGCTCTCCCAATCCTCTCTCCCCAGTGCTCCTGCTCCTGATTCCCTGACAGGTAGTACAGGGTATACGTAGGAAGGGTCCTGTTTCAGGGCAACTGGTTAGGTGGCAGCAGCAATGAGCGATATCTTACACCTGCTGGAAGGGGGCAGGAGGGAACCACGTTCCCTGGTTGTAGCATTTTCTCCCATCAAAAATGGCAATTGGGTATAATTTGAGCTTAGCTCAGTGACTTCTCACGCTCTACAAGGAATGTAGCATCAGTGTGTTGGCTCGGAAATTATCTCCCCTCATCTGAGAAGCTGGAGAGAGGGATCTCCAGTTTCTGTCCGAAGTTAAAGGTAAAGGTACCCCTGGCCATTAGGTCCAGTCGTGGCCGACTCTGGGGTTGCGGCGCTCATCTCGCTTTATTGGCCGAGGGAGCCGGCGTACAGCTTCCGGGTCATGTGGCCAGCAGGACTAAGCCGCTTCTGGCGAACCAGAGCAGCGCACAGAAATGCCGTTTACCTTCCCGCCGGAGTGGTACCTATTTATCTACTTGCACTTTGACATGCTTTCGAACTGCTAGGTTGGCAGGAGCAGGAACCGAGCAACGGGAGCTCACCCCGTCACGGGGATTTGAACCGCCGACCTTCTGATCGGCAAGCCCTAGGCTCTGTGGTTTAACCCACAGCACCACCCGTGTCCGCTTTAAACCAGGAAGACGGCAGGAACTGAACCCCAGGATCTCCCACATGCCAGTTAGAATCATGGATTTAGAAGGGACCTTTATAAGAGCATCTGGTTGAACCGCTGCTCAACGCAGGATCTACAAGGCAGGATGCTATTTTAGCCTGCCTGCCTGCCTACCAGATGCTCCTACGGCCTCTGGTTTCACCTCCAGGAAAGGAGAGCTGAACACAAGAAACGCAGAAACCTCTCTGTTGCAGGTTCTCGTTTTTCCAATCAGTTAAATTCAGTTCTCCCTATTTCCGCAGCAATTTCCTTTTTTAAAAAACAAAACAAAACCCTAATGAATATTTGTCAGCGTTTTGGTGTGAATTCCTAACACACACATAACCTATAATACTTTTTTGCAATCTCCCACTGCCTCGAATATAATGCCTTTTGGTTGGTTATTCCCATTAATATATGCTGCTTGCGGACTTTGGAAATTCAAGGCACCAAATCACATGACGGCATTGTGATGCCTGGCGATTGACAGCTGCTGTAGTCTTTCTGTCCTAAGGGCGTGAGCAAGGGACAGGGTAGTTCACGTCCTCACTGAATTACACCAGACTCAAAAGCACCTCAAAGTACAAGTAGATAAATAGGTACCACTCCGGCGGGAAGGTAAACGCCGTTTCCGTGCGCTGCTCTGGTTCGCCAGAAGCGGCTTAGTCCTGCTGGCCACATGACCCGGAAGTTGTACGCCGGCTCCCTTGGCCAACAAAGCAAGATGAGCGCCGCAACCCCAGAGTCAGTCGCGACTGGACCTAATGGTCAGGGGTCCCTTTACCTTTACCTTTGACCATCTATTGTCTACTGTGACTGGTAGTAGATGGCTGTGTTTCGGTTCATGAATTGGTTTGGAAAGGGCAAACTGTAATGCAGGGGTCAGCAAACTTTTTCAGCAGGGGGCTGGTCCACTGTCCCTCAGACCTTGTGGGGGGCCGGACTATATTTTTTGGGGGGAAGTGAACGAATTTCTATGCCCCACAAATAACCCAGAGATGCATTTTTAAATAAAAGCACCCGTTCTATTCATGTAAAAACACCAGGCAGCCCCCACAAATAACCCAGAGATGCATTTGAAATAAAAGGACACATTCTACTCATGTAAAAACACGCTTATTCCCGGACCATCCAGAGAAGGCGATTGGGTCGGATCCAGCCCCCGGGCCTTAGTTTGCCTACCCATGCTGTAACGCAACCCACAGAGCCACTGCCATTTGCTGCTGTCGTTGATTGACCATAGATGCCTATGGAAGAATAGCTCAGCTGGCTAGAGCCGGGTGGTGACAATTTCAAGGCTGCAGGTTCGATCCCCATATGAGACAGCTGCATATTCCTGCATTGTACGGGGTTGGGCTAGATGATCGTCCCTTCCAACTCTACAGTTCTATGGTTCTGTGGAAATAATCTACCAGCGAGCTATGCTCCTCGCCCTCAAAATAAAAGCAAGGATCCAGTCCTCATGAAGAAAGGGCTGGATGATGATGATTTAGGCCTTTTTTTCCCAGCTGGAACAAACTGGCACTCAGTTCCAGCACCTGAAGCAGCGTCTCCACTCCCATCGTCCAGCCTGGATACTGAGGTCCAGCTTTGAGGGCCTTCTGGCAGTTCCCTCCCTGTGAGAAGTGAGGTTACAAGGAACCAGGCAGAAGGCCTTCTCCGTAGTGGCACCCACCCTGTGGAACACCCTCCCAACAGATGTAAAGGATATAAACAACTATCTGACTTTTAGAAGACATCTGAAGGCAGCACTGTGTTGGGAAGTTTTTAATGTCTGATGTTTTATTGTGCTTTTAATATTCTGTTGGGAACCGCCCAGAGTGGCTGGGGAAACCTAGCCAGATGGGCGGGATATTATTATTATTATTATTATTATTATTATTATTATTATTATTATTCTCCTCAGGCGGACGCCATTGCCATTATAAGAGAATAAGTTCGTGGTGAGTTCCGACACCTCTTTTTCTACAAAAACAGCACTGATTACATGCTTCACCGAAAGGTCTCAGGGCGGTTCGACAAGATAAAAACACAAGATAATAGCACAAATAAATTGTCGAGACAGAAGCAACCAAACAGTAACCCCCGCAAACACAATAAAAAGGCTGCAGAATGTTAACCAGCCCAAGGCCTGGTTGAAGAAGAACGTTTTCGTCTGGCACCTAAAGAGCGACATAAAAGGTAAAGGTAAAGGGACCCCTGACCATTAGGTCCAGTCGTGGCCGACTCTGGGGTTGCGGTGCTCATCTCGCTTTACTGGCTGAGGGAGCCGGCATACAGCTTCTGCGTCATGTGGCCAGCATGACTAAGCCGCTTCTGGCGAACCAGAGCAGCGCACGGAAACGCCGTTTACCTTCCTGCCGGAGCGGGACCTATTTATCTACTTGCACTTTGACGTGCTTTCGAACTGCTAGGTTGGCAGGAGCAGGGACCGAGCAACGGGAGCTCACCCCGTTGCGGGGATTTGAACCACCGACCTTCTGATTGGCAAGTCCTAGGCTCTGTGGCTTAACCCATAGCACCACCCGCTGCTGACAGGCCGGCCTTAATGCCAAGACTATATTTGGGGGGGTGGGAGACCTTGGAGCCAGAAAGAACAGCGGCCGTAATCTCTGCGCCCTCTGCACTTGTGGCGAGAGACCGGGCGGCCCACGCGAGACGTGATTCATGCTGCCTGCGGGGAGCTCCAAGTGCAAGGCGAGGAGAAGGTGGGAGGTGGGAGAAGGGAGGAGGACTGGGTTCCTATTAACAGCAGCTGTAAGTGGATCTTGAAATTGAATCTACACGTCCCTGGCTCCCGGGGGGGTGTCAACACAGCAGGAAGCCAAGCTCGGGAGACATCGATCCAGCTGCAAAGTGGCGGAGGCAGCCGCCTTCTGCAACAACAGTGGCGGTTCATGTTCACCCTTTCTCCCCGCAGGGAGCTCGCTGCACACGGTGGGGGGGGGGCCATTTGCCGCAAGGTGGCCAGGCCGTGTGCGTGTCCATTCGGCCCAGCGTCCTGTTGCTGTGCCCGGCCACAGGCAGGGCTTGAAGGCAGCCTCCTTCCCATGCCCCGTGGCACTGTGTAATCTCAGGTAGACTGCCCTAGCTCGGGGAGGTTCGATTTTGATGAGCTAATTGACCTACAAAGCTATGGCTTTCCCCAGTAGTGATGTATGGAAGTGAGAGCTGGACCATAAAGAAGGCTGATCGCCGAAGAATGGATGCTTTTGAATTCTGGTGCTGGAGGAGACTCTTGAGAGTCCCATGGACTGCAAGAAGATCAAACCTCTCCATTCGGAAGGAAATCAGCCCTGAGGGCTCACTGGAAGGACAGATCCTGAAGCTGAGGCTCCAAGACTTTGGCCACCTCATGAGAAGAGAAGACTCCCTGGAAAAGACCCTGATGTTGGGAAAGATGGAGGGCACAAGGAGAAGGGGACGACAGAGGACGAGATGGTTGGATAGTGTTTTCGAGGTTACCAGCATGAGTTTGACCAAACTGCGGGAGGCAGAGGAAGACAGGAGGGCCTGGCGTGCTCTGGTCCAGGGGGTCACGAAGAGGCGGACACGACTAAACGACTAAATAACAACAACAACAATAGACCTACATAAGAAGGATGCTGTTGGATGGCATGAGGGTTCTAGTATTCAGAGGCCTTCAATATTAGAGAAAGCTGTTTATCATCATGATCATCGACAACAACAACATATTTATACCCCGCCCATCTGGTTGGGTTTCCCCAGCCACTCTCGGCGGCTCCAAACAGAATATTAAAAACACGATAAAACATCAAACACTAAAAACTTCCCCAAACGGGGCTGCCTTCAGATGTCTTCTAAAAGTCAGATAGTTGTTTCTTCCCTTGACATCTGGCGGGAGGGCGTTCCACAGGGCAGGCGCCACCACTGAGAAGGCCCTCTGCCTGGTTCCCTGTAACCTCACTTCATTAACCTTACTTCACGCCAGTGCAAGTAGATAAATAG
This sequence comes from Podarcis raffonei, assembly GCF_027172205.1. Taxonomy (NCBI): domain Eukaryota; kingdom Metazoa; phylum Chordata; class Lepidosauria; order Squamata; family Lacertidae; genus Podarcis; species Podarcis raffonei. Next base: position 6,318,688 of record NC_070619.1, on the reverse strand, counting down.
GTACTGCTGCGACAGGAAGGTAAACGGCATTTCTGTGCGTTCTGTTTTCTGTCACGGTGTTCCGTTGCGCCAGAAGCGGTTTAGTCCTGCTGGCCACAGGACCCGGAAAGCTGTCTGTGGACAAACGCCAGCTCCCTCGGCCTGAAAGCAAGATGAGCGCCGCAAGCCCAGAGTCGCCTTGGACTGGACTTAACCGTCCGGGGTCCTTTAAGTTATTGGTTCAGAAAGGATGCATTAGGTAGGTTTGCCTTTAAATTCACACCAAATTGACATTCCCCCCCTTCCGCACCACCAAGGTAACCCCAAACAAGCCCCTTCAAATTGTAAGATGGTGAGGGGGTCCGATCCCCACCTGGGTGGCCTCCGCAGTGGAAGACTGTCGTACGTCTGCGACACCCAAGGAGAGTCTGGCAGCCCTCCATATCCGCAGGGCAATTTGCATATTAAATACACACCAATCTGCATATTAAGTGCCCATTTGCATAGAGGAAGTCATCTTGGATTGGCACCAAAAATAAACATACACACAGAAAAGGCAACTCTGGAATGCGTAAAGTTCTAACAAATAAATAAAGGGGTCGTATTGCGAGAGACATCAAGATGGCAAGAGACAAGGGGAGCGTTTTGCATTTTCTGCTGAGTGCCGCACAGGGTTACAAGCAGTTTCTGGGCTTTTTGGCAAACTGTCTTGGCTGCCCAGGCCAGACCTGCTCTAGCCATTAGGTCACACAGCCTCAGATATGAACACCCCACAGGATATGCCCATAATTACAGCTGATTTCTGCTGTCCAAATCCATTGAAACTGGTCTGGTCCCTCGACTCTTCTCAGTGTATTGATACCAATTGGATCAGCATTTAAGGTAAGCTTTGCAAGACCTGACTTGCCAAACTTGCCACTAGCTTTGCAAAACCCAACCTGCTCCATCATCTTCATGCATCGAATTGGGGATGGAGGATCAATGCAATTCAATACTCATTTAAGGCCAAATGTACCAAATCTTCGCTTTCTGAAACAACATGAGAACCCAAACACAGCTAGCCTTTGAAGTTAAGACTTAAAGAAAAATTGCAATGTGATACGCCTACCAGTGTTCACAAAAATTCATATATTCGGGAAAGTGCATGCAAAAATGAAGACGCTAGTGAAGATAAAAAAAATGCATTTTGTAGGAGAAATTGCTTGCAATAATAATGTGTGCATTGGTTAGAGCTGACTATAGAAGAAGTGTGTTCACCAGGGGGAAATTCACACTAAAATGCTGGTGAATTTTCACGAGGATTTTATTTATTTTTTAAAAAATCCCAGATTGCTGCAAAATGTGGAGAACTGAATCTGAGACTGGAAAAACGAGAAACAGGCAGATCACACACCAAATAGAAAACTTCGGGCTTGAAAACCGCTTTGGTTCAGCCAAGTGAAACGTGCTTCTTAAGAGATTGTTTTCTTTGCTAGTCAGCTAAACAAAGACAAAAGGGACACGGGTGGTGCTGTGGGATAAACCACAGAGCCTAGGACTTGCTGATCAGAAGGTCGGCGGTTCAAATCCCCAAGACGGGGTGAGCTCCCATTGTTCGGTCCCTGCTCCTGCCAACCTAGCAGTTCAAAAGCACGTCAAAGTGCAAGTAGATAAATAGGTACCACTCTGGCGGGAAGATAAACGGCGTTTCCATGTGCTGCTGTGGTTCACCAGAAGCAGCTTAGTCATGCTGGCCACATGACCCGGAAGCTGTACGCCGGCTCCCTCGGCCAATAAAGCGAGATGAGCGCCGCAACCCCAGAGTCAGCCATGACTGGACCTAATGGTCAGGGGTCCCTTTACCTTAACCTAAACAAAGACAGGCCTGAGAAAGAGACAAATCCAATATGTCACAACTATTTTTGAAGGCACATAGGGATTGTGTGCATAGGGAGTCCCTATTTCCCTGTCTTCTCCTGCCCATTTCCAAAATCCATAGACACTGGAGGAGTGTCACGAACGGCTTGAGGCTACAATCAGATGGCACTTTGCTCTATCTTCCTGACGTTTCCTTTCCTGTCAATTCTTGCATTCGGTGTGATCTTTCAGACAATGCAAAAGGCACTTCTGGGAATCTAGTGTTAATTGTTTCAGCAGAGGGAGCAATCAGTTAACTCAGAAAATCAGGGGAGCTTTGCGTTGAAATTTTCATGATTGCACCATTGCCCCTCGCGGGATGAAATTTGCACTGGCATCCTGGCGTACAGTTAAAACTGAGCAATGCATGGCAGCATATTCACCCCAAAGCCATGGCCCATCCGTGAAAGAGGTGGATCTCAATAGTTAACCACACAAAGATCAGCTTTATTGGGCTAATAATAATAATAATAATAAATTTATACCCCGCCCATCTGGCTGGGTTTCCCGAGCCACTCTGGGCGGCTCCCAACAGAATATTAAAAACATCAGACATTTAAAACTTCCCTAAACAGGGCTGCCTTCTGAGGTCTTCTAAAAGTCAGATAGTTGTTTATTTCCTTGACATCTGGTGGGAGGGCGTTCCACAGGGCGGGCAGGCGCCACCACCAAGAAGGCCCTCTGCCTGGTTCCCTGTAACCTCACTTCTCGCAGGGAGGGAACCGCCAGAAGGCCCTCAGAGCTGGACCTCAGTGTCTGAGCAGAATGATGGGGATGGAGACGCTCCTTCAGGTTTACTGGGCCGCTGAGAACTTGAAAGGTCAGCACCCACACTTTGAATCGTGCTCGGAAACGTACTTTGTCAATTTTGGTTTCTCTCATATATCTGAAGGGTTGTTCCATGGTAGCTTGTTCTCCTCTGTAGGACCCAAACCAACGGATTCAAGTGGCACAAAAGGAGAATCTGACTAAACATGCAGAAAAAAACTTTCTGAAAGTAAGGTAGAAAGGTAAAGGACCTTTCTGTTTGACAGTGGAATGATCACCCAAAAATGATCAAGCGTTTGGAAACCAAGCCTCATGAGGAGCGCTTGAAGGAGCTGGGTATGTTTAGACTTGAAAAGAGGAGATACGAGTGCCATCTTCAAATATCTCAAGGGCTGCCACATGGAAGATGGAGCAAGCTTGTTTTCTCCTGCTTTGGTGGGTAGGACTCGAACCCAAGTCCTCAAGTTAGAAGAAAGGAGATTACGACTCAACATCAGGAAGAACCCTGAGATGGTAAGAGCTGTTTGAGCAGTGGCGGGCTCTCCCTTCCTTGGAGATTTTTAAGCAGAGATTGGATGGCCATCTGTCATGGATGCTTGAATTCAGATTCCTGCATTGTAGGGGGTTGGGCTAGATGACCCCTGGGTCCCTTCCAACTCTACAATTCTACGATTGTGGAGCCAAGCGCAGTGGCTGGCGGCTCCTCTGCCTTGTCCCCCCCATCTTCTGTTCAAGTTGGCGGCTGTGCTTGAGAGAAGAAGAAGAGGAGGAGGAGGAGGAGGAGTTTGGATTTGATATCCCGCTTTATCACTACCCGAAGGAGTCTCAAAGAGGCTCACAATCTCCTTTCCCTTCCTCCCCCACAACAAACACTCTGTGAGGTGAGTGGGGCTGAGAGACTTCTTTTTAATTTTTTTCATTTCAAAATTATAACAAGACATATTATCCAAAAACATATCATCCTTGTCCCCCCCATTTTTCCTCCTCCCCCTCCCCCACAAAACCCACCCACCCCCCGACTTCCCTCAGTTCCAGTCTTTGGTTTCTCTAAGAATGCTGTTTTCTGCATGTTACACAGTTGTATAGATCCTCAAACTATTTAGCTGATTTTTATCAGTAAAAAGTTTGCGAATGTTTATTCAAAACCTGCCAAGGAGTCCAGTTCACTTTCTTGCGTCTTCAGATACTTTGTAAAGGGTTCCCATTCATCCTTAAAGTCACAGTTATCCTTGTCCCGTAGCTTATACAGTGGTACCTCGCAAGACGAAAAACTCGCAAGACGAAAGAGTTTTTCGTTTTTTGAGTCGCTTCGCAAGACGAATTTCCCTATGGGCTTGCTCCGCAAGACGAAAATGTCTTGCAAGTTTGTTTCCTTTTTCTTAAAACCGTTAATACCCAGGGTGCATTGCTTGAAGAGGTGCTTCGCAAGATGAAAAATTCGCAAGACGAAAAAACTCGCAGAATGAATTAATTCCGTCTTGCGAGGCACCACTGTATGTCAGTTTTGCCAGTTCTGCATAGTCCATCAATTTTTCTGGGGCTGAGAGACTTCAGAGAAGTGTGACTGGCCCAAGGTCACCCAGCAGCTGCATGTGGAGGAGCGGGGAAGCGAACCCAGTTCACCAGATTACGAGTCTATCGCTCTTAACCACTACACCACACTGGCTCTCAGAGAGAGTAAATCAGATAGAATTGGGCATAGAGGAATGTTCGGGATCACCGCCAACACCCACAGAAGGAGGAATTCAGGATATTGCACTGGGAGATTTAAGCCTGCAGCAGCCTTGCTCTTCTATTCATCTCAGCTTGAATTGCTTCAAGGTGTGGACAGTATCGCTGACCTGCCATCTCCATCACTGTATCACCTGTGCTTCAAGTGAGCATGTCTCTGGGGCAGGGGGGGTCTGTATACCTTTGGCAGGTGTAAATAATTCATCCGGCCGAGGTGGCAAGTTTCATCCAGGTTGAGCGGGGCTCTTCAAATTAGATTCCCCAAGGCAGGCCTTGTGAATTATTCAGCCGGGTGGCTCAGTCGCGCTCCCACCCCCCGCATTGTGCGCGACGTCTCTCTGGATGCAGCCAGCTCCGCGGTGGCTAATTAATTTTAATTACCGTCTTTCACTGTTTGGAAATTGGGCACGTTTGCAAAAGGGAGGAAACGGAAAGCAGGCGGAAAATGGGGAGGGGGGGGTTGAGAAAAATCCAGCTAGTTGGAAGGGAGGGGGAGGGACCTTTGCAACACGCCATTTTAAAAGGAGATTAAAATGCTCGTTAAAAGAGAACGTAATTAACGGGCCACAGGTAGGGGATGGACAGAGCTGTCTATTTCCTGTTTTTCCAATCTTAAATTCGGTCGTCCGGATTTCCGGGGTGATTGGTGGGTTTTGTTTGTTTTAAGAACTTCTTGAAACTTTTTGGCGCGAATTGTATGCAGTTTCCCGTAACATAATGCATGTTTGTATGTTCTCAGATATATGTGTTTTGTGTGTGTGTGTTTTCAGAGAACTGCCTTGCGAATTCAGAGAGGTGCGAATTTTGAACGACCGGCTGAGTATGAGCCAGTGTATTGTTTCAGAAAGCGTACACTCATCTTTAAATGCAAACTATACCAACCTTGGGACGCAGGTGGCGCTGTGAGCCTAGGACTTGCCAATCATAACGTCGGCGGTTTGAATCCCCGCGACGGGGTGAGCTCCAGTTGCTCGGTCCCAGCTCCTGCCAACCTAGCAGTTTGAAAGCACGTCAAAGTGCAAGTAGATAAATAGCGGGAAGCATTTCCATGCGCTGCTCTGGTTCGCCAGAAGCAGCTTAGTCATGCTGGCCACATGTCCCAGAAGCCGTACACTGGCCCCTGGACAGTTAAGACCAGTCAAAGGCAACTATGGGGTTGCAGCGTTCATCTTGCTTTTAGGCTGAGGGAGCCGGTGTTCGTCGACAGACAGCTTTCCAGGTCATGTAGCCAGCAGGACTAAACCGCTTCTGGTGCAACAGGACACTGTGACAGAAGCCAAAGCACATGGAAACGCCATTTACCTTCCCCCTGCAGTGGTGCCTATTTATCTACTTGCGCCGGTGTGCTTTTGAACTGCTGGGTTGGCAGGAGCTGGGACAGAGCAACAGGAGCTCCCTCCATCGCGGGGATTCAAACTGCTGACCTTCCGATCGGCAAGCCCAAGTGGCTCAGTGCTTTGGTCCGCAGTGCCACTCGCATCCCTGATAACAGCACCCTATCTACACAGAAGGAATCCTACTGAATTCAACGGGATTACATCCAGATAATCCTAAAGAGCAGTTAAAGGTAAAGGGACCCCTGACCATTAGGTCCAGTCGTGACCGACTCTGGGGTTGCGGCGCTCATCTCGCTTTATTGGCCAAGGGAGCCGGCGTACAGCTTCCGGGTCATGTGGCCAGCAGGACTAAGCCGCTTCTGGCGAACCAGAGCAGCGCATGGAAACGCCGTTTACCTTCCCGCTGGAGCTGTACCTATTTATTTACTTGCACTTTGACGTGCTTTCGAACTGCTAGGTTGGCAGGAGCAGGGACCGAGCAACGGGAGCTCACCCCGTCGCGGGGATTCGAACCCCCAACCTTCTGATCAGCAAGTCCTAGGCTCAGTGGTTTAACCCACAGCGCCACCTGTGGCAAAGAGCAGTTAGGACTGTAATATTCTTCTTCTTTCTTTTTAAGTACTCTTAGATGGCGGGAAGGGAAAGAGGAGAAATGGCAGCCAAACGAGCCTCGCTGCCAAGTGCCGTATTATTTTTGGCACTTTTTGAAAAACGTTGAAAAGCGTGCGATTCCCCCCTTTCTTTTTTGCACATTCCAAGCGCTGGGGGATGGCATTTCCGTGTCATGTTTGCCGAGCCTCTGCCACTGCCTCTTCACAGCGACCTTGGCTGAGTCACTTCCTCCAGGCCGGCTTGCCAAGTTTCCGCCCGCGCAGGAATCTCGGGCAGGGAGGTGTATTAGCGAGTCATTTCCTCGGGCTGCCGGTTCCACTTGGCGGAGGGTTGATTACCGACGGCTCTCCCCCCGCCTCCCCCCCGCTTTCAGCCTGGATTCCTCCTGACCCACAAACCTGACCCGCCGCTGAAATAGCTGGCAGGTGTTCCCAGGTGTGAAAGAGCTGTGTGCATTTAAGGCAGAGGCGGCGGGAATCTTACAGGAAGGAACTCCTCTGATTGTTGTTACCAGAAGCAAAACAGCACAGGAGTTGCCAAACAGTATTTCCAAGAGAGGAGAAGGGAGGCTGGTAGGGACTGAGCTGGGCTGTGTTTCACTTCCTTTCAAAAGCCCACAGGTGAAATTGGGCTGCCCTTTGTTGGCAAAAGATGCTGTTAGTGTGGTGCAGTGGTTAAGAGCAGTGGACTCGTAATCTGGTGAACCGGGTTCGCTTCCCTGCTCCTCCACATGCGGCTGCTGGGTGACCTTGGGCTAGTCACACTTCTCTGACGTCTCTCAGCCCCACTCACCTCACAGTGTGTTTGTTGTGGGGGAGGAAGGGAAAGGAGAATGTTAGCCGCTTTGAGACTCCTTTGGGTAGTGATAAAGCGGGATATCAAATCCAACTCCAAACTCTTTGGTCCCATCTGTTTGCTTTTCTGCCCTCGCAAAGTGTTAACGTTTGTGTTTACTAATCTGGGATCCAGTATGGCATTGTAGCAGTGGCGTAGCGTGGGGGTGCAGGGGGGGCCGGCCGCACTGGGCGCAACATCTGGGGGGGCGCTCGCACTCGCAGCTCTCTGCCCCTACTAAAATCCACGGGTTAGGGGGCGCAAATTACTTGCCTTGCCCCGGGTGCTGACAACCCACGCTACGCCACTGCATTGTAGCACCATGTGACCGATCCGATTTGCCTCTGTGGTGCTGCCAGGAAGCCAAGTCAGAGCGAGGGCAAAGATTCCTACCTTCGCTCTGAATGGGAGGATATTTTCACCTTGGTTTTGCGCCCTCCATTGTCCAAGAGCACGTACCTGTGTGTCTGTTTCACCACACACCTTGAGCTCTCCTGCATTACTGCATTAGTTTCACCACACACCTTTACAGGGGTCAGCAAACCTTTTCAGCAGGGGGGCGGTCCACTGTCCCTCAGACCTTGTGGGGGGCCGGACTATATTTTGAAAGGGAAAAAAATGAACGAATTCCTATGCCCCACAAATAACCCAGAGATGCATTTTAAATAAAAGGACACATTCTACTCATGTAAAAACATGCTGATTCCCAGACCATCCGCGGGCCGGATTGAGAAGGCGATTGGGTCGGATCCGGGCCTTCATTTGCCTACCTATGCCTTACGCATTAGTGCAATGAATATTCATGCCTTGATTGTTTTGTGCAACCGGCGAGGATGAGAAGAAGAAGAAAATGTCTCGGGAAGCCGGATTTTGAAGCCAGTACCAGATTTTATTTTACTCTTTTTTTTTGGTACCTTTTTTGTGTTCCTCTTACAGAAAAGAGACATTGCAGATAGCGTGGGAGAAAGCTGGTGCTGCTATCTTCCAATTCATATTGGTGCACCCTTAACCCTCAGCCTACAAGAAAAGCATTCTCGAAGCACACGGACGTCAACTGGAAATTTTAGAGTGGGGACCTCAGTAGAGCCTGTTTGTGCATCTCGCACCTGCCTTGCATTTAACCTTGGCATCAATAGATGGTCTGAGGCACTCTGCTCTGAATCTCTCTGTCTCTTATTAATGGCAACAATAAATACGTTCCCAGAGCCTGCCGCCAAATATTTGACAGGTTATTTTCAAATCAACACGCGATTCCTGACTGCCGCGGCTCCTGGCTTTGTGCAAGCTCCCCTCGCCCCCATCCTCTTCCTCTCTCTGCCATCCAAAGTGCATGTTAGATGCGCAGCAGCTGTATATCTCTGCTTAACAAAAACAGCAGCCTCCACACCAGGGGTTTCCAGCGGGAATAGAGGGGCTTGCTAAACCCTTTCCCCATTCAGCCATGCTTCTGTTCAAAACCATTACCCCCACCCCAGCTTTTCTTGACCTTGAAGAAGAAGAAGAGGAGTTTGGATTTGATATCCCGCTTTATCACTACCCGAAGGAGTCTCAAAGCGGCTAACATTCTCCTTTCCCTTCCTCCCCCACAACAAACACTCTGTGAGGTGAGTGGGGCTGAGAGATTTCAGAGTCTATCACTCTTAACCTCTACACCACACTGGCTCCCTTGGCGGGTGGGGGGCGGGAATCTCTCCACTACACTACATACCGCCTCTCCCGGTCTGCCCCACGGAGAGCCTCAAGGTCCATAAATAGCAACACCCTAGTGGTCCCGGGCCCTAAGGAAGTCATATTAGCCTCAACCAGAGCCAGGGCCTTCTCAACACTGGCTCCGGGCCGGTGGAACGCTCTGCCTCATGAGACCAGGGCCCTGCAGGATCTGATTTGTTTCCGCAGGGCCTGTAAGACAGAGTTGTTCTGCGTGGCCTTTGGCTTGGAGCCAGTTTGATTCCCTCCCTCCCTCTCTTTCTTTTTCCTTTTTCCTTTCTCCTCCTGTGATGCGGCTGCATTTTAATATTTTAATGTTGTATTTTAATCTTGTTTTTATGTTGTATTCATTCAACTTGTTTTTATTATTGCTTGTTAGCCGCCCTGAGCCCGGCCTAGGCTGGGGAGGGTGGGGTATAAATAAAAATTATTATTATTACAACATGAGATAAAAATGCATGCTTCCTCTTATCACATTCTACTGAGCCAGGGGTCGGCAATGTGCGGCCCATGGGCCTGATCCGGCTCACAAACACCGTTTTACCGCCCGTGAACCACCCCCAAACCAAACTGCTTGCTCAGCAAGTCCCCCACACGCTGCGCTAAAATAGCACGGCACAGGGACCTTGCCGAGCGGCGCCAGAAATCGCGTCTGTGCATGTGCAGATACCGGAAATCACTTCTGCGCATGCCCAGATGTCAAAAACCACTTCTGCGCAGGTGCAATGTCTGGGCATGCACAGACGCAATTTCCGGCGTCGTGCTGTGCTGGTCCGGGTCCATGGATGATCTCTGCAGTAGTGATCTGCCCATAGCCGGTGAGCCTTGCCGACCCCTGTACGGTGGTACCTCAGGTTACAGACACTTCAGGTTACAGACTTCGCTAACCCAGAAATAGTACCTTAGGTTAAGAACTTTGCTCCAGAATGAGAACAGAAATCACGCAGCGGTGGCACGGCGGCAGCGGGAGGCCCCATTAGCTAAAGTGGTGCTTCAGGTTAAGAACAGTTTCAGATTAAGAACGGACCTCCAGAACGAATTACGTTATTAACCCGAAGTACCACTGTACTGGGACGCGGGTGGTGCTGTGGGTTAAACCACTGAGCCTAGGGCTTGCTGATCAGAAGGTCGGCGGTTCGAATCCCCGCGACGGGGTGAACTCTCGTTGCTCCCAGCTCCTGCCAACCTAGCAGTTCGAAAGCACGTCAAAATGCAAGTAGATAAATAGGCGGAAAGGTAAATGGCATTTCTGTGCGCTGCTCTGGTTCGCCAGAAGCGGCTTAGTCCTGCTGGCCACATGACCCGGAAGCTGTTACGGCGGCTCGCTCGGCCAATAAAGCGACATGAGCGCCGCAACTCCAGAGTCAGTCACGACTGGACCTAATGGGCAGGGGTCCCTTTACCTTTACTTTACCACTGTACTGAGCCATCCACAACCTGAAACCATTTGGCTGCAATGCATACGCCCGAACACCAGGGGTGCCAGTGATTCCCCCACAAAATTGGAAACGGTAGCCAAAATTGCTTCCGTTTGCAGTTTGTCTGTGGTCAGGAACGGAAACCAGTCAAGCTCAATACGACTGGCATCCATTCACATTGCTGCTGCTGTTTTTAAGTCCGCAAATGACATGTAATGAATGACAGGAGGTCTTAAGAAGAAGAAAGAATACATTTTGATGTTTCCTTCGCATTGCAACAAATGCAAACAGTTACCCAAGTTACTTACATTCAACGGCAGACAAGCAACAGAACTGCGGCAGAAGGGAAACAGCGCTGTTTGCGATGTCAGGAGGTAAATCGCTGGTTCCTTACGTCCCTGTCTGCCACTGAGGAATGGATCCCAACGTTTCACCTGGAAAGCTCTGCTCTGAAATTCCAAATCTAGATCACGCCAAAGAGGCAACTCTTGACGTTTTCAAAACTCCCTAGGAACGAGAAGCTGTTTTCTTTCTAAAACATATACAACCCCTGTTCCAGTTCAGGCCTCCTCAAAGCTACACCCTCCTGGAGCGATCTCTGCGGTATGAGGAGGAGATTTGGATGGGGCTGCCAAGGGCCCACACATGGGGGCGGGAGCGCCAGACCCAGAGATCCTTTAAGACTCAGCTGTGTGATCCAGCGAGAGATTTAAAGGCCACCCGAGGACTGAGGGAAGAGTCCAGAGGACTGCAGGGAGAGAACACTTTCATTGCCAGGAAAGAAAAACTGGCCAGAAGGGGGGAAATGTGGAACAATTTATTCCAGGTCCACGTGGGAGTATTCTTGCGCTGCAAAGGAACCTGAAGCTTCCAGCATTTGTCAGAAATTAGTGTCAAGATTTTGCCCTCATCTGCTTGAGGAGAGGGAGGGCTTCGAATTACAAGCCGGGCCGGGACGCGTTGTAAATCCTTCCTCTAAAAAGACACACGCCGACACAGCAAAGTCTGCGACTTTAGATTGAACAAGGCAATGAACTGGGGCAGAAGCGGTTTGGGGTGCTTGGCTTTTTTTGGGGGAGAACATCTCAAAAATGGATAGGTGGGGGAGCTTCCGTGTCAGGCTCACCCCATGGTCCAAGATGGACCATCTAGGGGTGGGTAAGGGCTCCATTGTTTTAGCCTTTTTGCCAATCTGACGTTCACTTCTGCACCTCAGTTTGTGATTATTATTTTCAATTTAAGAAACAGAGAGCCAGTGCAATGGCTGGAATATTGGACTAGGACACGGGAGACCAGAGTTCAAATCCCCACTTGGCCATAAAGATCACCAGGAGGGGAAGGACCTTGGGCCAGTCACTGTCCCTCAGCAAGGGTACGAGGGTCCTAAGCCCCATAGGGCTTTAAAGGTCAAAATCAGCACCTTAAACCTGACCCTGTACTCCACCGGGAGCCAGTGCAGCTGGTAACGCACTGGATGAATGTGATCCCACGGTAAGGAGCCTCGCCGCGGCATTCTGCACCCGCTGGAGTTTCTAGGTCAGCTTCAAGGGAAGCCCCGCATAGAGAGAGTTACAATAATCAAGCCTGGAGGTGACTGTTGTGTGGACAGTCGCACTTCTTCACACACACTGCTTCCAGTTCAACCACAGAACTCCCTGCCACAGAATGGCTTCGAAAGAGCATCAGACAAATTAACAAAGGACCAGGTTACCAGCGTTACCAGTCATGCTCTGCCTCAAACTGCTGGAGGCTGTGAAACAGCTCCTGAAGGTCCCTTACCTTTCCCGCCCCGACCTGGCCACAGTGATCCATGCGATGGTCACCTCCAGCCTTGACTACTGTAATTCGCTCTACGCGGGGCTGCCCTTGAAGCTGTCCCAGAAACTCCAGCGGGTGCAGAATGCTGCAGCGAGGCTCCTCACGGGGTCCCTGCCAAGGAAGCATATTCACCCAGTGCTTTACCAGTTGCACTGGCTCCCGGTGGAGTATCGGGTCAGGTTTAAGGTGCTGGTCTTGACCTTTAAAGCCCTTTGTGGCTTAGGGCCCTTGTACTTACAGGACCGCCTCTCCTGGTCTGTCCCCCGCAGAGGACCTTACGGTCCATGAATAATCATAGTTTAGAGGTCCCAGGCACTAAGGAAGTTAGATTATCCTCCACCAGGGCCTTCTCAGTGATGGCTCCAACCTGGTGGAATGCTCTGTCCCAGGAGACCAGGGCCCTGCAGGATTTAACTTCCTTCCGCAGGGCCTGTAAGACAGAACTATTCTGCCCGGCTTTCAATTTGAACCAGGCCTGATCTTTTATTCCCCTTCCTTCCTTCCCTTCCACTCCCCTTTTTATGAAGATTACCCGCTCTGGGATCCCACAGCTAATTCTCCCCTGGTCTCCTCGCTGGCCCAAATAGGACTAATTTAGCCAGCTAGCCCCGGTGATCATCTAATGTTTATTGCATAGATTCCCCCCCCCCCGAAAGTGATTTTTGATTTTATTGTTATTTACGCTTTATACCGTATTTCATGCTGGTTTTTTGTAGCATCAATTAAGTGTTTTAAATTTGTTGTTAGCCGCCCTGAGCCCGGTTTCCTGAACCGGGAAGGGTGGGATATAAATAAAAATGATTATTATTTATTATGAAGCCCACCTGCTGGGCATCACAAGTGTGTGGGGGGGTTGAGTGTTCTCGCACTCAGGTCCTGCTGGCACAGGCATCCGATTGGCTGCTGCAGGAACAGGATTGCTAGGCGAGATGAACCACTGGCCCGATCCACCAGGCTCATCTTACATTCTTGGCTCCTGACGCGAAACCATTGTTGCAATGATTGAATCCACCTCGGCAGGAACCCGCGAGTCTCGCCGTTTCAGCAGGCGAGTCGCACCCTCCGCGAATTGATAATAAATATCTCCCTGCCAGAGGAAATTCCAGGCCAGCATTCCAGCAGGGGCGGACCGCTTTGCTGCTCAGTTTCTCAGTGCTTGCCTCCCTTTCTTCCCCCCCGGGAGAGTCCAGCGGAGGAGGAATCTCCTCCTACATCCTGGATAGCTCACAGCAGTTCCCACGAAGGGTCGCCGATCTCCCGGAAAGGTCTCTGCGAGCCCTGAAATCCTTGGCTCACCCCAGTCTCCCAGCGCAGCTACAAGCCGCCTCGCAAGGTCAAGGAGTGAGAAGCAGCCTGTTTTCTTGGCTGCAACAATAGTTACCCTGTAAACAAGAGGCTAAGAGCGCAAGGTTCCTTTCGCTCTCTCCCATGATGGAGAATGTGCAAAGCAATGCATGACTCATACCTCAGGCTCGCTGTGCCTCTGGCAAGTTGCCTTCTCACCTCCCTGCTCTGGGATTCAGCTAGATGTGCCAAACTGAGCGAGGGAAAAAAGAAAAGAAAGACGTCGACGAGACATGGAAGCTACCTTTGCAGAAACGGCCATTGTTTCGCTCAAACAAGCCAGCAGAGCTGCTCCAAATGGCCTTGGGCTGCTGAAGAGGCCGGCTGCATGAATGTTCGCGCTACATAAAATCTGCACCAGAAATTCGGCAGCAAAAGAGATATGAACTGTAATAGCGGAATATTAGCCTTGGGCTTCACCAATAGCACAAACTCATATATGATATCACAGGACAGTGGATCTTATAGCATAGTAGTAGCTGCTACCTTAAGGGACGCGGGTGGCACTGTGGGTTAAACCACTGAGCCTAGGGCTTGCCGATCAGAAGGTCGGCGGTTCGAATCCCCGCAACAGGGTGAGCTCCCGTTGCTCGGTCCCTGCTCCTGCCAACCTAGCAGTTCGAAAGCACGTCAAAATGCAAGTAGATAAATAGGTACCGCTCTGGCGGAAAGGTAAATGGCATTTCTGTGCGCTGCTCTGGTTCGCCAGAAGCGGCTTAGTACTGCTGGCCACATGACCCGGAAGCTGTACGCCGGCTCCCTCGGCCAGTAAAGCGAGATGAGCGCCGCAACCCCAGAGTCGGTCACGACTGGACCTAATGGTCAGGCGTCCCTTTACCTTTACCTTTAGCTGCTACCTTTGGTGTGATCCACTGGGTCTTCTACTTTTTTCATTGAACTTTACGAGCTATTTCTGTTGAAATCTACTATTTAATACAACGAATAGTACAGTGGTACCTCGGGTTACAGACGCTTCGGGTTACAGACGCTTCAGGTTGCAGACGCTTCAGGTTACAGACGCTTCATGCTACAGACTCCACTAGCCCAGAAATAGTACCTCGGGTTAAGAACTTTGCTTCAGGATGAGAACAGAAATCGCGCACCGGCAGCGGGAGGCCCCATTAACTAAAGTGGTACCTGAAAGGACAGATCGTGAAGCTGAGGCTCCAATACTTGGGCCACCTCATGAGAAGAGAAGACTCCCTGGAAAAGACCCTGATGTTGGGAACGATGGAGGGCACAAGGAGAAGGGGACGACAGAGGACGAGATGGTGGGACAGTGTTATCGAAGATACCAGCATGAGTTTGACCGAACTGCGGGAGGCAGTGGAAGACAGGAGGGCCTGGCGTGCTCTGGTCCAGGGGGTCACGAAGAGTCGGACATGACTAAACGACTAAACAGCATCTCAAATCCGTTTGTTTTCTTGTCTAAGGAGTTCCAGCTGCCTAGGAAAAACACACACAGAGAGACCACGAACAACAACCTACATGCAAATCCGAAAAAGAAGCCCGAAGATGAAAAGCGAAGGTGCCAAGTAACCAAGGAGACCGCTTTAAGCTTCCAGGTCTCAGTGAGGCCTCGCCCGGCAGCTGAAGCGCAAAGCAAAGCCAAACCCCCCCTCAAGTGTCTTTTGCCCCTTGGCGATTAATTCTGGCAGCATAAATTCAGTTTATTCGGCGGAGGCTGTTTCCTCCGTCAGGCTGCCTCACAGATACACAGGCACACTTGGCTACTTGCCCCTATCGGGAAAACTGTAGCCAATTCTTGCAAAGCAAGACACACACACACAAATATATATATCTGCATCTAACAGCACTTTGCACAAGCTTCCTCCAGATCCTTTTTTTAGGATTTGGCTCATAGCTAAAATAATATATATGTTACAGCGCTTGACAAAAAAAACAAAAAAAAACAGAGACTCTATTTATGTGGCAAAACAGTCCCAGTTTCCGCCTTCATCAGCTGCTCTGGGGAAAATGCAAGGATTCGGCTGTCGAGGTGGCGATGATGGAGCGTTCAGGAAAGACTGCTCAGAAGGACTCTGTTTGCTGGAGGGAAAGGCCACCTTTAAAGCACTCTTAGGGTGCTTTACATTCTTGGGCTCCATGATCACTGCAGATGGTGACAGCAGCCACGAAATTAAAAGACGCCTGCTTCTTGGGAGAAAAGCAATGACAAACCTAGACAGCATCTTAAAAAGCAGAGACATCACCTTGCCAACAAAGGTCTGTATAGTTAAAGCTATGGTTTTCCCAGTAGTGATGTATGGAAGTGAGAGCTGGACCATAAAGAAGGCTGATCGCCGAAGAATGGATGCTTTTGACTTATGGTGCTGGAGGAGACTCTTGAGAGTCCCATGGACTGCAAGAAGATCCAACCTCTCCATTCTGAAGGAAATCAGCCCTGAGTGCTCACTGGAAGGACAGATCCTGAAGCTGAGGCTCCAAGACTTTGGCCACCTCATGAGAAGAGAAGACTCCCTGGAAAAGACCCTGATGTTGGGAAAGATGGAGGGCACAAGGAGAAGGGGACGACAGAGGACGAGATGGTGGGACAGTGTTCTCGAAGCTACCAGCATGAGTCTGACCAAACTGCGGGAGGCAGTGGAAGACAGGAGTGCCTGGCGTGCTCTGGTCCAGGGGGTCACGAAGAGGCAGACACGACTAAACGACTAAACAACAACAACAAAAGGGTGCTTTCATCAGCTGCGGAGGGTACCGGTTTGTTAAAGGCACCGGGAATTATAGTTCAGGTCGGCACCCTTGGCAAACTACAGTTCCCAAGGTTCGTTGGAGGAAGCCATGGCATGAATATGACCCTCCGTGATGTTGATATGAGCCTCCAAGTTGAGGTTGCATGATGAATAATTTCCCCCTCTTTGCTAATGTTGGCATCTCTGCTGCAGTTATTGCTACGCCTGCTATTTAGAATATACTGGACCCCGTTACGTTTGTTTATAAAAGGGCTATCTAAGGTATCTAACAGGTGGGGGTGTAATAGGGATATTGCTTCTCTAAAAGAGATTTTTTTTTCATTGTGTTATATTGAAAGATTTTGGGCAGAAGGGAACTGAAACCATCCACGGAATTGTATGGAACAACCTTACATTTACAGAGCAAAATATCCTCTTGAATTATATACCCAGCAAGTGGAACCTTGCAAAAGGTCAATGTGAGTGGACTTTCCATGCCCTGACCACGGCAAAAAGACTGATCCTGATGAATTGGAAAAATAATGTGGCTCTCTTCTATGATCGGATTGAAGACTTACACAAACCCGCGACATACGAACAACGTGCATATAAACACAGAGTTGCCACGGCCAAATTCTCCACCCCCATCGCTCTGCCCAGACCTTGAGCTCCAGCTCCGAGGGCCTTCTGGGGGTTCCCTCACTACAAGAAGTGAGGTTACAGGGAACCAGGCAGAGGGCCTTCTCGGTGGTGGCACCCGCCCTGTGGAACGCCCTCCCATCAAGATGTCAAGGAAATAAACAACTATCTGACTTTTAGAAGACATCTGAAGGCAGCCCTGTTTAGGGAAGCTTTAACTAATTATTGTATTTTAATATTTTGTTGGAAGCCGCCCAGAGTGGCTGGGGAAACCCAGCCAGATGCGCGGGGAATGTATGAATGTAAAGGTAAAGGGACCCCTGACCATTAGGTCCAGTCGTGGCCGACTCTGGGGTTGCGTCGCTGATCTCGCTTTATTGGCCGAGGGAGCCGGCATACAGTTTCTGGGTCATGTGGCCAGCATGACTAAGCCGCTTCTGGCGAACCAGAGCAGCGCACGGAAACGCCATTTACCTTCCCGCCGGAGCGGTACCTATTTATCTACTTGAACTTTGACATGCTTTCGAACTGCAAGGTTGGCAGGAGCAGGGACCGAGCAACGGGAGCTCACCCCGTCGCGGGGATTCAAACCGCCGACCTTCTGATCGGCAAGCCCTAGGCTCTGTGGTTTAACCCACAGCGCCACCCGCATCCCTGTATGTATAAATTTATTATTATTATTTATTATTATTATTATTATTAATATCGGTAGGATGCTGGAGTAGATGAGCCATTGGCCTTATCCTGCAGGCTCTCCTTATGGAATAACAAACACCTTCCACCTGGCACAGAAGAACCCATTGCAAGATTTTGCGCAGCGGTCATCCACTGTTGCAGTCTACTAGCAACAGTGTTTTGCACCAGCTGCAGCTTCTGGAGCAGGTACCAGAGCGGATTCCATATTTTATGCATCTGATTTAACTCCTTGTTGGGATTCAATGCACACACACCCGCAGCCTCCAAGGGCGACTGGTTGCAAGGGAGAAGAATGGAGACCCCCGGAGGGAGGAAATTGGGACACTGACAAGGAAAGGCAGCTCAGGGCAGCTGCTGAGGCTCCAGAGAACTCTCAATTATAGCTCACATCAAGGCCAGGCGCAGAGGAGCTGCCTCATCCATCACTTAAAGGAGGCAGCGCTTGAAATATTAAAATGCCAGGAGGTTTGTGTTTCTCTCACCGTGGCCTCTTTGCCAGGGGGTGGGTGGGTGTCAAGACTGAGAGAGCCACGAAACGGACTGGGGCACACAAAAGGATTGCTGTGGAAGCAACCACTCCTCTTGCCCCCGTGCCACCCACACCGCAGGAAACCACGCATTTGGTTTTTGTACAACACAAGGCTGCTTTATACAGAGAGGGCAGCTTATGAGCGGATCTGGGTACTCGCTTGACTGCGCACAACTGCACATCGCAGCAACGGGAGGGTTTGACTCCAACCCAAAAAACCTCACCCAAACCAAATCTGGTTTCTAGACCTCACAGGTGGCGCTCTGGTCTAAACCACTGAGCCTCTTGGGCTTGCCGACCAGAAGGTTGGTGGTTCGCATCCCCGCGACAGGGTGAGCTCCTGTTGCTCCATCCCAGCTCCTGCCAACCTAGCAGTTCGAAAGCATACCAGTGCAAGTAGATAAATAGGTACCGCTCCGGCGGGAAGGTAAACGGTGTTTCCATGCAATCTGGGACTCATCACAGTCCTCTGTGTGCCAGAAGCAGTTTAGTCCTGCTGGCCACATGACTCAGAAAGCTGTCTGCGGACAAAGGCCGGAGTTCGTAAACCAAATCCTTCTTAAATCGGACTGTTCTTAAACCAAAGTACAGTGGTACCACGGGTTACAGACTCTTCAGGTTACAGACTCCACTAACCCAGAAATACAGTGGTACCTCAGGTTACGTACTTAATTCATTCCGAAGGTCCGTTCTTAACCTGAAACTGTTCTTAACCTGAAGCACCACTTTAGCTAATGGGGCCTCCCGCTGCCGCCGCGCCGCCAGAGCACAATTTCTGTTCTCATCCTGAAGCAAAGTTCTTAACCTGAAGCACTATTTCTGGGTTAGTGGAGTCTGTAACCTGAAGCATATGTAACCCGAAGCGTATGTAACCTGAAACATATGTAACCCAAGGTACCACTGTAGTACCTCGGGTTAAGAACTTTGCTTCAGGATTTCTGTGTGTGGCGGCAGCGGCGGCGGCAGGAGACCCCATTAGCTAAAGTGCTGCTTCAGGTTAAGAACAGTTTCAGGTTAAGAAAGGACCTCCAGAACGAATTAAGTTCTTAACCCGAGGTACCACTGTACTTGGCTGGAAAAGTGCATTGCAATGTCTGGGGGAGTGTGAGGCTGAAAGGATTCCTGTGTCCTCATATTGTTGAGGAATGTGCAAATTAGATAGATTCGCCTTTAAATGCAAACAGGATCTAATTTCTTACCCGTCCCGACTTCAAAGTGCACAAGCGCTGCCTGTTTTAAATACTGGAAGCTGGCTAATAGGTTTCAACCTTCCCTCCCCACATCTCAGGAAACCCACGCCAAATAACTATGCAAATTAATTTCATTTCAGGGTCTTGCCTTACTGGGAGAATAATTTTTGAATATCCCTTAGCGCACAGTCTTTTCTAGGGTCCACGAAATTCTGCATAGCTGCATAGCTGACATTGAAATCCAGCAGCCTCTTAACCAGACTGGAGGAGCTTATTTTTAAAAACGATTTATATGCCACTTAACTACCATCAGCAGCGCACAAGAGGTGCGTCACAGTAAAGGTAAAGGGAGCCCTGACCATTAGGTCCAGTCGTGGCCGACTCTGGGGTTGCGGCACTCATCTCGCTTTACTGGCCGAGGGAGCCGGCATACAGCTTCTGGGTCATGTGGCCAGCATGACTAAGCCGCTTCTGGCGAACCAGAGCAGCGCACGGAAACGCCGCTTACCTTCCCGCTGGAGCGGTACCTATTTATCTACTTGCACTTTGACGTGCTTTCGAACTGCTAGGTTGGCAGGAGCAGGGACTGAGCAACGGGAGCTCACCCCGTCGCGGGGATTCGAACCGCCGACCTTCTGATCGGGAAGTCCTAGGCTCTGTGGTTTAACCCACAGCGCCACCCACGTCCCTTAGGTAAAGGATGGTTAAAACAATGAAACCAGGTAAAGGTAAAGGATGGTTAAAACAATAAAACCAGATTTCAATTAAAATATCTGCTGGAATATTAAGATACCTGCTCCAGGTGTTAACTGAGGCTAGGATTTCAATAGCCCAGCCACAACAACAAAACCTTTAAAAATCTACATTTGTGGTCTGAGAACTTGTGGATTTTGGCTATTGTGTGTGTGTGTGGGGGGGGGAAATAAACACGTAAGTTGTGCGTCTATCAGTGCCGGATTGACATATAAGCTAAACAAACTATAGCTTAGGGCCCCTCTCTCTTACAGCCCCAAAAAAATTTAAAGGAAAAAAACCCTGGATGTACATTTCCAAAATATAAGATAAAAAACAAATAAAATAAAACCTACATACAGCAACAGTGTTTTGTGCTTTGTAGGCTAAGTAATGTAAGTAATGGGCCCTGCCTGCTAGTCTGCTCCCTAAAATATCACTGGTTTGCTCATTTCTATATATATAGGTGTCCCCATGCAGAACGTAGACACCTATATATATAGAAATGAGCAAACCAGTGATATTTTAGGGAGCAGACTAGCAGGTGGGGCTTGCCGATCAGAAGGTTGGTGGTTCGAATGCCCGCGACGGGGTGAGCTCCTGTTGCTCGGTCCCTGCTCCTGCCAACCTAGCAGTTCGAAAGCACGTCAAAGTGCAAGTAGATAAATAGGTACCACTCCGGCGGGAAGGTAAACGGCATTTCTGTGCGCTGCTCTGGTTCGCCAGAAGTGGCTTAGTCATGCTGGCCACACGACCCGGAAGCTGTCTACGGACAAACACTGCTCCCTTGGCCTATAGAGCAAGATGAGCGCCGCAACCCCAGAGTCGGCCACGACTGGACCTAATGGTCAGGGGTCCCTTTACCTTTTACCTTTACATTCTGCATGGACTTTCAACATCTTTCAACAATTACTTTGATATAATACATAATTTGTTATGTGCAAATGGCTTTAGATCCCTATTAGGTCCATAAATTACCATATAGCATATATTCAACACACAAAAAACAGCGACAATTTGTTATTGACAAAGGACAGCTGGACATATAAAGGGCCCCATTACCTTCAATATCTTAGGGCCTCATCAAACCTAAATCTGACCCTGGTCTCTAGGGGGAAAGAGGATCTAGAAGGCTTGTATGTCATTGGGTGAAATTTTATTTCGTATGCTTCGGACTTTAGATGCCCAACATTCTCAAGCCATGCCAGGTCAGGAAATAAGAATGTCACAATTTATTTATTCTATAAAAGTACATATACCGCTCGCTTATGTAGTTTTTTTTTTAAATGACCTCAAAACGGTTTACGAGAAAGAGAAAACAATAAAATGATCGCAACCATGATTCGAAACAAGCTAAAACCAGAATAGAACAGACTGAAACAAAACAAAACTTAGACAAACTTTGTAAGCAACTGGGTTGCAAGCTCCAGGAAGCAGAAAACAACCCCTGCTTACTCACCTATGGTGAGTTGATAACCGTCTCCAGGTGAACAGGAAGCAACGTGTTTGCAAATTTGGAGGAGTTTCCCCCCCTTTCTTTTCCGTTCCTTTACTCTCAGACCGCTAAACGCTATACGCTAGTGGGCTGCGAATGGGCAGCCTTTACGTGGCATGATCACTTATTTGACTTCAGCGCCTCACTTCCAGGTAGGCAGAGCTCCCAAAATCCCTTCCAAAGGATCCTACATATTTGGCAGCGGACCCGGCTTCTGATTTAATTAAACAGGCCGTAAGCTGTGTCAAAACGCTCAGAAGGACATTCGCCGCAGGCTTTCTTTCCTCGTAGCTGTAAAAAGGAGACCGGGACGTATCGCAAAGCATACCCCTCGAGGCACAAGCCCTAAGCTGATTAAAAACCAGCCACACGTGAAATAATAATAATAAAAAACTTAATGAACTC
Organism: Podarcis raffonei; assembly: GCF_027172205.1. Classification (NCBI taxonomy): domain Eukaryota; kingdom Metazoa; phylum Chordata; class Lepidosauria; order Squamata; family Lacertidae; genus Podarcis; species Podarcis raffonei. The sequence goes on along the minus strand of NC_070619.1, from coordinate 6,296,865 downwards.
CCCAGCTAAGTGATTATTTTTTAAAAGGAAAAAGGAGACCATCGGAGTCAAGGACATTCCTTATCACCCTTGATATACCTGCTCACCTTCGGTGCATTTTTACGGCAGCTAAATGGTGGGAACCCACACTTGATGGCAACAACCAGGGCTTGGGTCTCTGCCAATGACTCACTCGTTGGCCTTTGTCAAGCTCCTCATCTCTCATTTTACCCTGACAGGGCTAAGGTATGGAAAGCTTCAGAGAACCTGATCGCCTCTAAACACAACAGCATCTTGAGCAACATCACCTTGCCAACAAAGGTCCGTATAGTCAAAGCTATGGTTTTCCCAGTAGTGATGTATGGAAGTGAGAGCTGGACCATAAAGAAGGCTGATCGCCAAAGAATGGATGCTTTTGAATTCTGGTGCTGGAGAGCTCTTGAGAGCCCCATGGACTGCAAGAAGATCAAACCTCTCCATCCTGAAGGAAATCAGCCCTGAGTGCTCACTGGAAGGACAGATCCTGAAGCTGAGACTCCAATACTTTGGCCACCTCATGAGAAGAGAAGACTCCCTGGAAAAGACCCTGATGTTGGGAAAGATGGAGGGCACAAGGAGAAGGGGACGCCAGAGGATGAGATGGTGGGACAGTGTTACAGAAGCGACCAGCATGAGTTTGACCAAACTGCGGGAGGCAGTGGAAGACAGGAGTGCCTGGTGTGCTCTGGTCCATGAGGTCACAAAGAGTCGGACACGACTAAACGACTAAACAACAACATCTTGAGCAAACCGCATATTCAAAACCGTCTCCATTTTGCTGAAATATCATTAAGACAAGTTCAAAGGCTTCGAGACGATTGGCTCTCATCTCCTGCCCTGAGTTTTTTGCTCTTCCATATTGAGTTGCAACCCAACCGAGTAGACCCATTCAGTTCCACTGCCACAACTTTTAGGGTGACAGTCTTGCTTCCTTGTAAGCTCTTGCGGGGGAAAGAGATCTCTCTTACTTTAAGGCTGCCATATTTTGAAGAGCAAAAAAGAGAGCGCTATGACGACTCTCATTTTAAATACCCCTACTATACCGTGGTACCTTGGTTCTCAAACACCTTGGTACTCAAATGCCTTGGTTCTCAAATGCCAAAAAAACAAAGAAGTATGTGTTCCGGATTTCAAATGTTTTTCGGAAGCCGAACGTCCAATTGTTGGCTATTGTTTCTGGGGCGCCTGCACCAATCAGAAGCTGTGCCTTAGTTTTTGAACATTTTAGAAGTCAAATGGACTTCTGGAACTGATTAAGTTTGGCGCTTTTGTTTTTGCTATTCATTTTGCGTTTTTGTTTTTGAGGCTTTTTCAGTTCATTTGTATTTGGGACTGTGTGGAACCCAGTTCAGCTACTGATGGATTGATTGTGTGACTGCGGAAATGGATAAAAGCCCCCCATCCAAACAATGACTATCATCAGGGCAGATAAGAAAAAATAATAATTTTAATTTTAATTTTTAACATCTACAATACAGTCTTATTTATTTTATTGTACAGTACATTATTGCTTACATTTGATGGATCAATGGTCTTGTTGGATAGTAGAATCCATGTTAAAACTGCTGTTTCAGGGGTTGTTTTTAAAAGTCTGGAACGGATGAAGCCGTTTTGCATTACTTTCTATGGGAAAACACACCTTGGTTTTGGAATGCTTTGGTTTTGGAACGGACTTCCGGAACGGATTAAGTTTGAGAACCAATGTACCACTGTATGCAGGCAATAGAAGCTGTGATGTATTGCTGAGGGGGGCAGGAGAACAGAAGAGGAACGCAAGTCTTCAGCCCCCAGTTATGTCTAGGTCTCACCCAGAAAGTATAGCCAGAGACATTTTGGCAAATTTAAGAAATCCACCCAGAAAGAAATTCTACCCCTGAAAAAGAGGACATGTCCTGGAAAAAGAGGACACATGGCAACCACATGTAACATCAACCCAAAACAGTTTGTGTCCCACAGTTCTGGTTAATCTGACCTGGATCCCAACAGCAGAGAGGACAGTCAGGTGGAAGTTCTTTAAACCAGGAGCTCAGCAGAAGACGAGTGCCCAGAAAAAGAAACACAGGCGATTAAAAATCCCTCACTGAGTGCCAGCTCATCCTGGAGCGCTGATGACAGCCGTAAGGTACTTCCTAGCACCTCAAATTGGCCGCCTTTTGCAAATCCACATCCGGTGCCCTCCCACAGAGCATCTTGGAGCAGCAACAGCAGCACGCGCCTGCGATCTTCTCAGATTAAGAGGAACAGGGCCAGGCGTTATCCTGGAAAAGGGCCAGGGCATGAATCAGAGCAAAGTATGTGCACCAGACAAGTTCTGTGCCAGCTCTGTTGCCAGACCTGCTATATGAGCCTCTTCATGGGACGTGGAACAAAAGGGCAGAGACAAATGCATAGAAAGTCATTTTGGACTCACAGCTTTCTATGGAGGCACAGGTCAAATCCGTGTCCAGGGCAGCTGTTTACCAGCTCCATCTGGTACGCAGGATGAGACCCTATCTGTCTATGGACTGCCTCGCCAGAGTGGTGCATGCTCTGGTTATCTCCCGCTTGGACTACTGCAATATGCTCTACGTGGGGCTACCTTTGAAGGTGACCCGGAAACTACAACTAATCCAGAACGCGGCAGCTAGACTGGTGATTGGGAGCGGTCGCCGAGACCACATAACACCGGTCTTGAAAGACCCACATTGGCTCCCAGTACGTTTCCGAGCACAATTCAAAGTGTTGGTGCTGACCTTCAAAGCCCTAAACGGCCTCGGTCCAGTATATCTGAAGGAGCGTCTCCTCCCCCATCGTTCTGCGAGAGGCCACGTTACAGGGAACCAGGCAGAGGGCTTCTCGGTAGTGGCGCCCTCCCTGTGGAACGCCCTCCCACCAGATGTCAAAGAGAACAATTACCAGACTTTTAGAAGACATCTGAAGGCAGCCCTGTTTAGCGAAGCTTTTAATGTTTGATGTATTACATTATTTTAATATTTTTTGGGAAGCCACCCAGAGTGGCTGGAGAAGCCCAGCCAGATGGGCGGGGTATAAATAATAAATTATTTTTATTAAAGTGTTGTCTTATTCTGCCTTGGTTGCTCCAGACCTGGAGTCCTGAGTCCAGTTCTGGGCACCACGATTTAAGAAGGATGTCGACAAGCTGGAACGTGAGCAAAGTGCCACAACAGTTGCGAGAATATTACTAGTGAAGAATTGGAAGAAACAAGATTTACCAACTATCGAAAAATGGCAGATGAAGATGATGGACTATATGGAACTTGCCGAACTGACCGGGAGACTCCGAGACCAGAGAGAAGAGACATTGGAAGAAGATTGGAAAAAGTTCAAAGAATATGGGGGGGGGGATGGGGGGGATTTCAATATTTAAATCTTAGAAAAGCTTTGGAAGTTTGGAAAAGCTTTTAGCCCTGGGCCCTGCCCACCTGGCCCTCGGAATCCTGCATAGAATGGATTACGTCCCTCCAGCTCAGAAAAGGTCCCCCGGCTCTGGCCAAACGGATCAGGATTGAGATGTTTATACTCCAGCGGCAGCCGGTTTCGCAACCATAATGCGCACATTTGCAGGGATGATTTATCCCCGACAAATAAAAGGCAGCGTAAACATTTTATCAGCTCGTTATGGCAATAATAACAGCAAAGAACCCCAAAATGCCCATTAACACAATGCGGGACGCACAAGTCAGAGTTCCTGGCTGTAGAGCTGGAGATTGAAGTGAATGTAAATGAAAAGTGGACTGAACACACTTAATATTCGCACTTTTCTCTCAATATAGACCCAAAGGTGGTATCTATAGTATTCCCAGGCCACCTAGACAGCATCTTAAAAAGCAGAGACATCACCTTGCCAACAAAGGTCTGTATAATTAAAGCTATAGTTTTCCCAGTAGTGATGTATGGAAGTGAGAGCTGGACCATAAAGAAGGCTGATCGCCAAGGAATGGATGCTTTTGAATTCTGGTGCTGGAGGAGACTCTTGAGAGTCCCATGGACTGCAAGAAGATCAGACCTCTCCATTCTGAAGGAAATCAGCCCTGAGTGCTCACTGGAAGGACAGATCCTGAAGCTGAGGCTCCTAGACTTTGGCCACCTCATGAGAAGAGAAGACTCCCTGGAAAAGACCCTGCTGTTGGGAAAGATGGAGGGCGCAAGGAGAAGGGGACGACAGAGGATGAGATGGTGGGACAGTGTTCTCGAAGCTACCAGCATGAGTTTGACCAAACTGCGGGAGGCAGTGGAAGACAGGAGTGCCTGGCGTGCTCTGGTCCAGGGGGTCACGAAGAGGCGGACACGACTAAACAACAAAGACCCTTTGCACAGCAGACTCCGCAAACAGATGCTGAGCAAGGTATTGGACCTATGACCCACAGCTCCAAGAGAATGCCAAATCAGGTTCCTCCTAGCGGATAGGGACAAGGGTGTACTGCCCCAGTGGCTTTCTTTTTAATCTCCATCTTACCTGAAAGAGTTTTTAATGAATCATCTCACTGGGGAACAGACAGGGTGAAGCAGAGCAATCGAGCACCTTGTGGTCCTCCATCAGCCTCACTCCTGTCCCTTTTAAATTTATCCTCGTGTTCTGAAATGTTTTAACTTGCAATGCTAATAATAATAATAATAATAATAATAATAATAATAATAATAATTTATTATTTATACCCCGGCCATCTGGCTATGTTTCCCCAGCCACTCTGGGCAGCTTCCAACCGAATATTAAAATACAATAACCTATTAAACATTAAAAGCTTCTCTAAACAGGGCTGCCTTCAGATGTCTTCTAAAAGTCTGGTAGCTGTTGTTCTCTTTGACATCTAGTGGGAGGGCGTTCCACAGGGCGGGCGCCACCACCGAGAAGGCCCTCTGCCTGGTGAGGGAACCGCCAGAAGGCCATCGGCACTGGACCTCAGTAAGGCCAGTTTGTAAAAAAGAATGGGGAAAATTTGTAATATATTTAGGAGACCATTGTAAACAGATGGAAACACTAACAGGATTTTAATCTCACTTCTAAGGTAACGAAGACAATGGAGGATTAAGATGGATTTTTTTAAAAAAATGTGGATAACAGATTGATACGCAGTTGTAAATGTTGACATTAGGACCCATGCAGGGGATAGCAGGAAGTCGTGAGATTGAGTAACTTTAAAGGTAAAGGGTAAAGGGTCCAGTCGTGTCTGACTCTGGGGTTACTGCGCTCATCTCGCTTTATTAGCCAAGGGAGCAGGCGTACAGCTTCCGGGTCATGTGGCCAGCATGACTAAGCCGCTTCTGGCGAACCAGAGCAGCACACGGAAACGCCGTTTACCTTCCCGCCGGAGTGGTACCTATTTATCTACTTGCACTTTGACGTGCTTTCGAACTGCTAGGTTGGCAGGAGCAGGGACCGAGCAACGGGAGCTCACCCCGTCGCGGGGATTCGAACCACCGACCTTCTGATCGGCAAGCCCTAGGCTCTGTGGTTTAACCCACAGCGCCACCCCAGTACCTTCCACCATTACTCTAACAAAAATCAGGACGTGTATCTTTTCTTTCTTTCTTTTTTAAGTTGGTTCCTTTTTTGTGTGTAAAATAGTTTTTATTTGGTTTAATAAATATATAAAGTTATAACAAAATCAATTGCAAATTAATATAAAGAGATTACTCAATCTCACGACTTCCCGCTATCCCCTGCATGAGTCAACATTTACAACTGTGTATCAATCCGTTATCCACATATTTTTTTAAAAAATCCATCTTAATCCTCCATTGAGCTCACCCCATTGCGGGGATTCGAACCGCTGACCTTCTGATCGGCAAGTCCTAGGCTCTGTAGTTTAACCCACAGCGCCACCCGTGTCCCAGGGGTCCCTTTACCTTTATGTTGGAGGGTAAGCTATCCACTCCTAACCCAAATATGGTCCATGTATCAAAACATGTGAGGGTGCTTCAGTTTGGAGGAAGGCACTCTGTACATGCTTGAATGTACTCAGAGTCGATTCCCATGCTCTGCTGACAATCTGTAGCATCGGGAACATGGGCCAGGTACCCACACAACGGACTCATCGTCTCCAGAGACCCCCGTCTCCTTCGCAGCCATGCGCCACATCAAAAGCGCAAGATCTCTGACGCCGCACGCACTTCAAAGCCTCCGGACTTGGCTTTCGCACCGCAAGCTGTCAGATCACGTTGCATTAATGAGCTGGGGAAGTTCACAACCAGCATCGCAGAGAAACCACAAACCCCGTCCAATTTCTTCCTCTTTTTTTTTTTACAGTAACTGTGAACACACCACAGAGGCGCCAGAGCTTGCGCACAAAAGGGGAAGCAAAGAGGGTGGCTCTGAGACAATCGACTGTAAGGGCTGAGTCCGAGCCAGAATCGGAGCCCGTTCCGAATGTACCTGTGCCAAAGAGCGACTCTGGGCATGCCCAAAGCGCTCGTCTGTCGTGCTGGCAAGCAGCTACAGGCAAGCTCTCGCTCCCCTTATGTCTGGGATTCGCAGGCACGCATCCAATAAGATGAATTATAGAGAGACAACCTATTTTAAAATTTTATTTAGAACTTTTTACAGGTAGGAGAAAGGGAGGAAGAGGCTTGAAAAAGACTTCACGCTATGATAAACTGGGCAAAGGACTTAGGGCACAATATACAAATGGCAGATTGGGAGAGGTCAGCAAACCTTTTCAGCAGGGGGCCGGTCCACTGTCCCTCAGACCTTGTGGGGGGCTGGTCGATATTTTGTTGGGGGGTGGGAATGTACAAACTCCTAGCTTAGATAGGCTAGTTTTAGCCTTTTAGTTTAAGTAATCCAGGATGCTATGGTATTCCCTGTAGTGATGTATGGAAGTGAGAGCTGGACCATAAAGAAGGCTGATCGCCGAAGAATGGATGCTTTTGAATACTGGTGCTGGAGGAGACTCTTGAGAGTCCCATGGACTGCAAGAAGATCAAACCGATCCATTCTTAGGGAAATCAGCCCTGAGTGCTCACTGGAAAGACAGATCCTGAAGCTGACGCTCCAGTACTTGGATAGTGTTCTCGAAGCTACCAGCATGAGTTTGACCAAACTGCGGGAGGCAGTGGAAGACAGGAGTGCCTGGCGTGCTCTGGTCCAGGGGGTCACAAAGAGGCAGCCATGACTAAACGACTGTACAACAACACTTTGGCCTTGCTTCAGATTTTGGTGGTCACCTGTTTTGGAAGAGAGGCCGGGTAGGATTTTTTTCCCATTTGGCAAATTGGCAGTGGCCATCACCTGCCCCTCCATGAATAAGGGTATTCCAGTCAAGGAATTTGGGGGCCCTGAGTACCAGGAGTATAAATGTTAGTTATATTAATCTTGTTGTTTCTTATGCTGTGGTTGTTTGTTTGATTCTTCTATTTGTTTGCTTGATTGTATTGTTGCTTAGTTGTTTGTTCGTCTGTTTTCTCATATATGTATTTATTTTAAATCAATAAAGATCTATTTTTAAAAAAGGAATCAGGGGGTCCTGGATCTCATCCAAAGTCCGGTTGAGGGGCTAGGGCCATGCCAGGACCACAGGAACCCTGGGCTGAGCTTCGATTGATCTTCATTGATGTTGCTCCCTCGTTTGGTGTTTACCCTTTCAGACTACCAGCCAGAGAGGCAGGAGTCAGTTATAGTCTGTTGCCAATGTCTAAGCCAATACCACTCACCTTGGTGTAATCAATAAAGTTGTGGCCTAAATTTTGCCCTGAACGTCCGACGGGGTTTCCGTGGGTTCCGATTGGCTGCAGGAGCTTCCTGCAGCCAATCAGAAGCCATGCTTTGGCTTCCGAAGTTGGACGGTGTTATGTACTGAGTTGAATAGGATCCAAACTGCAGCAGTCTGATTGGTCCTAGAACAATAGGATCCAAAAGGCAGCAGTCTGATTGGTCCTAGAACAATAGGATTCAGAATGCAGTAGTCTGATTGGTCCTAGAACAATGCAGCAGTATGATTGGTTGGCAGGAACCACCCAATCATGCTCCAGATAAAAGTGAATCCACAACCTGATTGGCTTACAGTAGAATTCCGGAATTAGCCAATCATGTGCAGCCCATTGTGTAAATAATGTATATATAGCAGATACTTTGAGGGGACATTCATTCATTCCTCCTCACCACTATGAGCTGAATAAAGAGCATGAAATCACTTTGCGACTCTGAGTATATTTCAAACGGACTTCCGGAACAGATTCTGTTCAACTTCCGAGATATGACCGTATATAGTTTTAATTCTATCAATGTTTAATTGTATTTTTTAATGATTGTTCCCCTACCCTACGTTTTCAGCGGTTCTTCTTATTATCTCTAAGCTGCCTTGCGTCCCTGTCTGGGAGAAAGGGGTATAAATAAATATATAATAAACAAATAAATATGGTTAAGGCAATGACACATCTCTTCAGCACATAATGCATTGCCCTGAGGTCATGGCCACCAAAGTGACGTCCTGCAGAAAATGGCCTTGTCTCTTCTCCCTCAGAGCAAAACAACCAGTTAATATGAACCAGTTTTTAATTCTATCAATGTCTATTTAAAAATAAATAAATGATTTTCCCCCTGTGCTTTTAGTAGTTTTTATTTTTATCCATAAGCTGCCCCGAGTCCCTTCAGGGGAAAAGGCGGGGTATAAATTGGCATATACTAAGTAAAGGTAAAGGGACCCTGACCATTAGGTCCCGTCATGACCGACTCTGGGGTTGTGGCGCTCATCTCGCTTTATTGGCCGAGGGAGCCGGCGTACAGCTTCCGGGTCATGTGGCCAGCAGAACTAAGCCAATTCTGGCGAACCAGAGCAGCGCACGGAAACGCCGTTTACCTTCCCGCCGGAGCAGTACCTATTTATCTACTTGCACTTGGACGTGCTTTCAAACTGCTAGGTTGGCAGGAGCAGGGACCGAGCAACGGGAGCTCACCTGGTCACGGGGATTCGAACTGCTGACCTAAATTGGCATAAACTGGGTCAGGTTTAATGTGCTGGTTTCGACCTTTAAAGCCCTACGCGGCCTAGGACCTACGTACCTACAAGAACGCCTCTCCTGGTATGCCCCGCGGAGGACGTTAAGGTCCACAAATGACAACACCTTGGAGGTCCCAAGTCGCAAGGTGGTTAGATTCGTCTCAACTAGGGCCAGGGCCTTTTCAGTACTGGCCCCGACCTGGTGGAACGCTCTGTCCCAAGAGACTAGGGCCCTGTGGGTCTTGACATCTTTCTGCAGGGCCTGCAAGACAGAGCTGTGCCGCCTGGCTTTTGGTTTGGACTCTGTCTGACCCTTATGTTTCCCTCCCTTTACAGTTTTGATCCATGGGCTACTTTTAAAACAAGGCTGCATTTTAAATTGCATTTTAACCTGTATTAAAATAATAATAATAATAATTTCCCTATTGTGTTTTTATTGTAATTTTACTGGTGTTAGCCGCCCTGAGCCCAGCTCTGGCTGGGGAGGGCGGGGTATAAATAATTTATTATTATTATTATTATTATTATTATTATTATTATTATTATTATTATTATTCAAATGCTCATGAACTTTAAAACTGATGTGCAAATGGGGGAGAACTGTACTCAGTTTTTTGTTTCTTTGTTTTTAAAGGGGGGGGCGCAAAGGTGCTGCCACTCACCATGAAGTTGTTATAGTAAGTGCCACTCTTTTAACAATTTTTTTTGGGGGGAGGTGTCGGTATTGCACACCTTTTGTTGTTGTTGTTTAGTCGTTTAGTCGTGTCCGACTCTTCGTGACTAAGCCGCTTCTGGCGAACCAGAGCAGCGCACGGAAACACCGTTTACCTTCCCGCTGGAGCGGTACCTATTTATCTACTTGTACTTCGACGTGCTTTCGAACTGCTAGGTTGGCAGGAGCAGAGACCAAGCAACGGGAGCTCACCCCGTCGTGGGGATTCGAACCGCCGACCTTCTGATCAGGAAGTCCTAGGCTCTGTGGTTTAACCCACAGCGCCACCCACGTCCCTTAGGTAAAGGATGGTTAAAACAATAAAACCAGGTAAAGGACACCTCCTGCACTTTGGTCAGACTCATGCTGGTAGCTTCGAGAACACTGTCCCACCATCTCGTCCTCTGTCGCCCCCTTCTCCTTGTGCCCTCCATCTTTCCCAACATCAGGGTCTTTTCCAGGGAGTCTTCTCTTCTCATGAGGTGGCCAAAGTCTTGGAGCCTCAGCTTCAGGATCTGTCCTTCCAGTGAGCACTCAGGGCTGATTTCCTTCAGAATGGAGAGGTTTGATCTTCTTGCAGTCCATGGGACTCTCAAGAGTCTCCTCCAGCACCAGAATTCAAAAGCATCAATTCTTCGGTGATCAGCCTTCTTTATGGTCCAGCTCTCACTTCCATACATCACTACTGGGAAAACCATAGCTTTTACTATACGGACCTTTGTTGGCAAGGTGATATCTCTGCTTTTTAAGATGCTGTCTAGGTTTGTCATTGCTTTTCTCCCAAAAATTTGCACACCCTTAAAATATTTGCACACCCTTAAGCACCCCCAGAAAAAAAGCACAGTCTTTGCTCAAAATTGGGGGGGACGACAAGAAACCAGAGAAACAAACACTGTCAGGTATGCACATCTGAAGGATATAAACCCCACCAGTGCCTCTCTGGGAAGAGGAGGGGGGCGACACCAGAGGTTGAAAAATTGCAACCCACACTCCTTGGGAGACGGAGACTTTGATCATCGGCTGCCAGTGGCAGGGATGGGGGAAGAGGAAACGAGGCAATCTCCATGGCAACCGGAGGATTCTGAGGTTGAGAGGATGGAGGATGTGGGGACGGTCCTCTCTGGGCAGGCTGACAAAGAAGGGGAGAGAGATGGTTTTGCCTACACACACACACACACACACACACACACACAGGCCCGCAAGTCTCCCCAATCGCCTCCTTAACCGTTTTTAATTTACTGCCGCTTTATCTCGACATCCCGAAGAGGAGGAATGATGAATGGGGCTGATAAAGGGTGGGGGTAGGGAGCTATTTTCCCACGGGGAAGGGAGAAGAAAAAACAGCTCTGCAATGGTTGCTATCGTCTCCTGCAAAAGGGGCTCCCCCAAGCATTCAGTTCCCCCTATCCTATACCCGCCCCCGCAAATAATAATAATAATCTTAAGGACCATTGGGAGACCAATAAACATTCCCAACCTTCCTCATCATCTTTCCTCAAGAGCATGGGTAGGCAACCGAAGGCCTGGGGGCCGGATCCGGCCCAATCGCCTTCTAAATCCGGCCCGCAGACGGTCCAGGAATCAGCATGTTTTTAGGAATCACAAGGAAAGAAATAAGAAGAAAAGACTATAAGTTATTCCAGTATGCAGTTGCGGCAGCAAGAATTTTACTAGCCCAGAAGTGGAAACAGGAAGAAACACCGACAATCCAAGATTGGAGAATGAAATTAACAGACTATGCGGAACTGGATAAATTGACTGGGAAAATAAGATATACCAAAAACCAAAAGTTCATCGAAAATTGGGGAAAGTTTGTAGATTATCTGAAAAATATATGTGATTTACAAACAACGCTAGTGGGGTTTCAAGAAGCACTGTGAAAGGTTAAGATGTATTGTTTGGGAAAATGTATATTGAAAGGGGAGAAAGTCAAAAGGCAATGCAACAAAGGAAATGCGTTTTCTTTAGGGGTAAATATGGATGATTACCAGAAAAATCGAAGGAAGTCTCAAAAGTATAACTTGTTAAAATTTGGTTAAAAATGTACAATTTTGGTTGAAAATTAATAAAAAGTATATACCAAAAAAAAGGAATCAGCATGTTTTTACATGAGTAGAATGTGTGCGTTTATTTGTGGGGCACAGGAATTTGTTCATTTCCCCCCAAAAAATATAGTCCGGCCCCCCCACAAGGTCGGAGGGACAATGGACCGGCCCCCTGGTGAAAAAGTTTGCTGACCCCTGCTCAAGAGCATCCCCCCGCCCACTTGGTGCCCGCAAGATGTTGCAAGACTACAAGTCCCATGATCCTTGACGACCATGCTGCCAGGGGTGGATGAGAGCTGGTGAGTAGCAACATCAATAGACGCCAGAGAATGCCAACAAACACAGAAAACAAAGCAGAAAGGGGATAGGATCAGTGTTTGAAGAATCATAGAATCATAGAGTTGGAAGAGACCACAAGGGCCATCGAGTCCAACCCCCTGCCAAGCAGGAAACACCATCAGAGCACTCCTGACATATGGTTGTCAAGCCTCTGCTTAAAGACCTCCAAAGTAGGAGACTCCACCACACTCCTTGGCAGCAAATTCCACTGTCAAACAGCTCTTACTGTCAGGAAGTTCTTCCTAATGTTTAGGTGGAATCTTCTTTCCTGCAGTTTGGATCCATTGCTCCGTGTCCGCTTCTCTGGAGCAGCAGAAAACAACCTTTCTCCCTCCTCTATGTGACATCCTTTTATATATTTGAACATGGCTATCATATCACCCCTTAACCTCATCTTCTCCAGGCTAAACATGCCCAGCTCCCTTAGCCGTTCCTCATAAGGCATCGTTTCCAGGCCTTTGACCATTTTGGTTGCCCTCCTCTGAACACGTTCCAGTTTGTCAGTGTCCTTCTTGAACTGTGGCGCCCAGAACTGGACACAGTACTCCAGGTGAGGTCTGACCAGAGCAGAATACAGTGGCACTATTACTTCCCTTGATCTAGATGCTATACTCCTATTGATGCAGCCCAGAATTTCATTGGCTTTTTTAGCTGCCGCGTCACACTGTTGGCTCATGTCAAGTTTGTGGTCAACCAAGACATCTGAAGGTAGCCCTGTTTAGGGAAGTTTTTAATGACTGCTGTTTTAATGTATTTTTAATCTTTTGTTGGAGGCCACCCAAAGTGGCTGGGGAAACCCAGCCAGATGGGCGGGATAAAAATAAATTATTATTATTATTATTATTATTATTATTATTATTATTATTATTATTTAGTTCACATCATAGAATCGTAGAGGGACCCAAAGGTCATTTAGTCCAACCCAGGAATCACAGCTAAAGAATCCCTGCCAGGTGACCATCAGACCTCTGCTTTAAAAGCTCCAATGAAAGAGTCTCTATCTGATTAACGACTTTCTAAACATTGTGGGTGGCGCTGTGGGTTAAACCACAGAACCTAGGGTCAGTGGTTCGAATCCCCGCGACTGGGTGAGCTCCCGTTGCTCAGTCCCTGCTCCTGCCAACCTAGCAGTTTGAAACACAACTTCAGGCAATACCAATGAGACGGAAACATGGAAGGTGCCTAAAGAAGCCAGGGTGGCTATCTAAAGAACTTTTAACTGAGTTAAGATTTAAAAAGGGTGTGTACAAAAAAGGGAAAAGGGGGGAAACCACCAAAGAGGAATTCAAACAAATAGCCAGCACGTGTAGACACAAAGTCAGAAAAGCTAAAGCACAGAATGAACTCAGGCTTGCTAGAGAGGTTAAAAGCAACAAAAAAGGCTTTTATGGGTATGTTCGTAGCAAAAGGAAGAACAAAGAAACAGTGGGGTCACTCAGAGGAGAAGATGGTGAAATGCAAACAGGGGACACAGAAAGGGCTGAACTCCTCAATGCCTTCTTTGCCTCAGTCTTCTCCGATAAAGAAAACAATGCCCGACCTGAAGAATTTGGAGCAAAGGATTCAGCAGAGGAAACACAGCCCAGAATAACTAAGGAGATAGTACAAGAATACTTGGCTAGTCTAGATGTATTCAAGTCTCCAGGGCCAGATGAACTGCATCCAAGAGTATTAAGAGAACTGGCAGATGTGATTTCAGAACCACTGGCAGTCATCTTTGAGAATTCCTGGAGAACAGGCGAAGTCCCGGCAGACTGGAGGAGGGCAAATGTTGTCCCTATTTTCAAAAAGGGGAAAAGAGAGGACCCAAATAATTACCGCCCAGTCAGTCTGACATCAATACCAGGGAAGATTCTGGAGCAGATCATTAAGCAAACAGTCTGTCAGCACCTAGAAAGGAATGCTGTGATCACCAATAGTCAGCATGGATTTCTGAAAAATAAGTCATGTCAGACTAACCTGATCTCGTTTTTTGACAGAATTACAAGCCTGGTAGATGAAGGGAACGCAGTGGATGTAGCCTACCTTGATTTCAGCAAGGCATTTGACAAGGTGCCCCATGATATTCTTGTAAAGAAGCTGGTAAAATGCGGTCTTGACTATGCTACCACTCAGTGGATTTGTAACTGGCTGACTGACCGAACCCAAAGGGTGCTCATCAATGGTTCCTCTTCATCCTGGAGAAGAGTGACTAGTGGGGTGCCACAGGGTTCTGTCTTGGGCCCGGTCTTATTCAACATCTTTATCAACGACTTGGATGATGGACTCAAGGGCATCCTGATCAAATTTGCAGATGACACCAAACTGGGAGGGGTGGCTAACACCCCAGAGGACAGGATCACACTTCAAAATGACCTTGACAGATTAGAGAACTGGGCCAAAACAAACAAGATGAATTTTAACATGGAGAAATGTAAAGTATTGCACTTGGGCAAAAAAAATGAGAGGCACAAATACAAGATGGGTGACACCTGGCTTGAGAGCAGTACATGTGAAAAGGATCTAGGAGTCTTGGTTGACCACAAACTAGACATGAGCCAACAGTGTGACGCGGCAGCTAAAAAAGCCAATGCAATTCTGGGCTGCATCAATAGGAGTATAGCATCTAGATCAAGGGAAGTAATAGTGCCACTGTATTCTGCTCTGGTCAGACCTCACCTGGAGTACTGTGTCCAGTTCTGGGCACCACAGTTCAAGAAGGACACTGACAAACTGGAACATGTCCAGAGGAGGGCAACCAAAATGGTCAAAGGCCTGGAAACGATGCCTTATGAGGAACGGCTAAGGGAGCTGGGCATGTTTAGCCTGGAGAAGAGGAGGTTAAGGGGTGATATGATAGCCATGTTCAAATATATAAAAGGATGTCACATAGAGGAGGGAGAAAGGTTGTTTTCTGCTGCTCCAGAGAAGCGGACACGGAGCAATGGATCCAAACTACAAGAAAGAAGATTCCACCTAAACATTAGGAAGAACTTCCTGACAGTAAGAGCTGTTTGACAGTGGAATTTGCTGCCAAGGAGTGTGGTGGAGTCTCCTACTTTGGAGGTCTTTAAGCAGAGGCTTGACAACCATATGTCAGGAGTGCTCTGATGGTGTTTCCTGCTTGGCAGGGGGTTGGACTCGATGGCCCTTGTGGTCTCTTCCAACTCTATGATTCTATGATTCTATGAAAGCAAGTGCAAGTAGCTAAATAGGTACCACTGCAGCAGGAAGGTAAACGGCGTTTCCGTGCACTGCTCCAGTTTTGCCAGAAGCGGCTTAGTCATGCTGACCACATGACCTGGAAGCTGTACGCCAGATCCCTTGGCCTGTTAAACGAGATGAGCACCGCAACCCCAGAGTCGTCTGCGACTGGACCCAACGATCAGGGGTCCCTTTACCTTTACCTTAAACATTGCTTATATGTTTCCCTTACAATTGAAATCAATGCAAGATATGTTAAATGCAGTTAGCAAGATAAATGATAATAATAAAAAGTAAAGGACTTCTGGACGGTTAAGTCCAGTCAAAGGCGACTGTGGGGTTGTGGTGCTCATCTCCCTTTAAGGCTGAGGAAGCCAGCGTTTGTCCACAGACAGCTTCTGGGTCATGTGGCCAGCAGGACTAAGCCACTTCTGGTGCAACAGGACATCGTGACAGAAACCAGAGCGCACCGAAACACAGTTTACCTTCCCGCCACAGTGGTACCTATTTATCTACTTGCGCTGGCATGCTTTTGAACTGCTAAGTTGGCAGGAGCTGGGACAGAGCAACAGGAGCGCACCCCGTCGCGGGGATTCGAACCGCCGACCTTTCGATCAGCAAGCCCAAGGGGCTCAGTGGTTTAGACCACAGTGCCACCAGCGTTCCTCTGAAGATGAATAATGACGCAACAGAAACAACTGCAGTGGAAAGGAAGCAGCTCTGGTGTTGATGACGGCAGATCAGGACAGAAATGGCTGCTTTTATTCATCCCATGTCATCAGTTGTCCCCAGAGCTGCTTGCAATGGGATACTTCCAGTCTTTCCCCCCACTGATGTGAAAACACCACTTTAATTTCCACCCACAAATTTTTGTGCCCCAACCAAGTTTTGCACGCTTGTTGGGGCTGTTCTTCTGAGCTTGTGGAGGGGAGCTTTTCCCCCTCCACAAATACACACCTCAGCCCTTCTGACAATGAGCACAGTTCAGCACTGTGCCATCAATGTGATCCAATGTGATCCCTCCAGATCTCTCCATTCAGCTACATTGAGGTTTTATTTTTTCCTCTGCCTGTTTGGTTCTAAGTGACT
The DNA here is from genome assembly GCF_027172205.1 of Podarcis raffonei. Lineage (NCBI taxonomy): Eukaryota > Metazoa > Chordata > Lepidosauria > Squamata > Lacertidae > Podarcis > Podarcis raffonei. The sequence continues at coordinate 6,280,543 of NC_070619.1, read as the reverse complement.
TTGGGTTGCCCTGGGCAAGATAAAATGACTGACAAATTTAGTAAATAATACTAATAATATTGGCGCTGTGAGTTAAACCACAGAGCCTAGGACTTGCCAATCAGAAGGTCGGCGGTTCGAATCCCCGCGACAGGGTAAGCTCCCGTTGCTCGGTCCCTGCTCCTGCCAACCTAGCAATTTGAAAGCAGCTCAAAGTGCAAGTAGATAAATAGGTACCGCTCTGGCGGGAGGGTAAATGGCATTTCCATGCGCTGCTCTGGTTCGCCAGAAGCGGCTTAGTCATGCTGGCCACATGACCCGGAAGCTGTACGCCGGCTCCCTCGGCCAATAAAGCGAGATGAGCGCCGCAACCCCAGAGTCGGTCACGACTGGACCTAATGGTCAGGGGTCCCTTTACCTTTACCTAAGTGACTTTGGCCAAAACAAAAAAATTTTTTCCTTCCAGTAGCACCTTAAAGACCAACTAAGTTAGTTCTTGGTATGAGCTTTCGTGTGCATGCACACTTCTTCAGATACACTTCAAGAAAGAAGTGTGCATGCACACGAAAGCTCATACCAAGAACTAACTTAGTTGGTCTTTAAGGTGCTACTGGAAGGAAAAAAATTTTTTGTTTTGACTATGGCAGACCAACACGGCTACCTTTCTGTAAGTGACTTTGGGTTGCCCTGGGCAAGATAAAATGACTGACAAATTTAGTAAATAATACTATTACTAATAATAGATTAATCTCTACATACCAGCTCTGGGTTCAGTGACAGTGTAGACCACTGTCCTATCTCTCTCTCTCTCTCTCTCTCTCTCTCTCTCTCTCTCTCTCTCTCTCTCTCTCTCAACCTCCAGATATGATCCCACAGACAATCCAGCGAATTGGCCTCCACTCAAATCTGAACACATTTTCTAGACTTCTCTTCATGCGCACTTTACGCGACTAGAAATCTAATCATTCCATTGTTTGTTTTTCTATCTTTGTTCAATTAATATAAACACATTTAGCAAACTTATGCGTGCAGATGTTTATACTTTAGGGGGTTTTGTTTATGAATTCCGAGTTACCTCCAATTATTGGATAACTAATCCTGCCTTCTTCACGCCATGTAACTGAATTATTTTGTGGCTGGTGATTTATAGAACTGTGGTGTTACCCTCCAGCTGTGGGCTTCTTTTCTGGAAAGAGATGTGGGGCGTTATCATCCACACACACCCTTTGCCCCAGAACCGGGACTCACGAAAACTTAAAACCATCACAGAAAAAATGCAAAAAGCTAAATAGTATAAAATATAATAGTTACATTATTAACCGCAAACACTAGAGGCTGTATCCAATCTTAGTCTACTCAAGAGTCAACTCACTGAAATGTCTGAGCATGCCTAACTTGGGCCCATTCATTTCAATGGTCCTACCTGAGTAGAGGGACGTGGGTGACGCTGTGGGTTAAACCACAGAGCCTAGGGCTTGCCGATGAGAAGGTCGGCGGTTCAAATCCCCGTGACTGGGTGAGCTCCCGTTGCTCGGTCCCTGCTCCTGCCAACCTAGCAGTTCAAAAGCACGTCAAAGTGCAAGTAGATAAATAGGTACCGCTCCAGCGGGAAGGTAAACGGTGTTTCCGTGCGCTGCTCTGGTTCGCCAGAAGCGGCTTAGTCATGCTGGCCACATGACCCGGAAGCCGTACGCCGGCTCCCTCGACCAGTAAAGCCAGATGAGCGCCCCAACCCCAGAGTTGTCTGCGACTGGACCTAATGGTCAGTGGTGTAGTGGTTAAGAGCGGTGGACTCGTAATCTGGTGAACTGGGTTCGCGTCTCCACTCCTCCACCTGCAGCTGCTGGGTGACCTTGGGCCAGTCACACTTCTCTGAAGTCTCTCAGCTCCACTCACCTCACAGAGTGTTTGTTGTGAGGGAGGAAGGGAAAGGAGAATGTTAGCCGCTTTGAGACTCCTGAAGGGGAGTGATAAAGCAGGACATCAAATCCAAACTCTTCTTCTTCTTCTACCTTTACCTGAGTAGAACTTAGACACAACCCTAGACTTCAGTAGCAGTAATGCTGTCTGGATAGGATAGGGGGGCAAAATTCAGGGCCCCACACAGTGGAATGATTGGCAGGGGTCCCCAGATGCTGCTGGCTGCATACTACCACCTAACGGGCCCCAATCTCTTGAGGTCAGAGGGACCTAAGACGACATCATTTCCCAGTTTGCCCAGGAGCCGCCCGAGCCATTTTGCTGCCCGAGGCAAAGGACACGACAGTGCATTTGCCATTCTGTGCACAAAATATGACTGGGCTCGTAGGTGAATCTTACTTCAGTGCTGGTGATACTGCAGAGCCCCCACTGTACCCTAGGGCAGCAAGCAAGCTTACATGCTACAGGGCAGATCAGGTGGCACGCATATCCTAGCCACTTCCCGCCCCTCAGAATTTGCTGCCCGAGGCAGCTGCCTTATTATGCCTCATGAAAGGGCCGGTCCCGATTCCGCCTTGCATTCCTCGTACGCAGAACTGTTTCTGTTCCACTGCAGTTCGGCTTCTGCCAACAACTACAATATTCGTCTCACTGTCTGCTTTGGCAAAAAACCACATAACTTAAATCATTTACACCGTTAATTACACAAATGGCATAATTAAGCTGTCGTTACATTATTCCATCTCATAATTTTAATGCAAAGGAAATAATGCAAATGAGGTGAGGCGTTTTGTTTTTTCCCTTCTTCCCAGAAATGCAATCAATTATGTATTGTTTGGGGACTTCAAGCAACAACAATGAATATCTATCATATTTACTGAATTGGTTTGCGTTCCAGACTTGGGCTCAATAAATGAACACCAGCAATTCCTGTTACTCTTTTCTTCAGAGTTCTTTTACAGTACCTAAAACTACCTAAATAGCATCATATCTGGACCAGACGGAAAGGAAACCAAGCAGAGAGGCCCATTCTCAGAAAGAAGACAACCTGGGGAGCCAGTCAAGGATGCACTTCCAGAAACAATGCAATTATTGCAACCAACTGAATTCTGGTGCTGGAGGAGACTCTTGAGAGTCCCATGGACTGCCAGAAGATCAAACCTCTCCATGCTGAAGGAAATCAGCCCTGAGTGCTCACTGGAAGGACAGATTGTGAAGCTGAGGCTCCAGTACTTTGGCCACCTCATGAGAAGACTCCCTGGAGAAGACCCTGATGTTGGGAAAGATGGAGGGCACAAGGAGAAGGGGGCGACAGAGGACGAGATGGTTGGATAGTGTTTTCGAGGTTACCAGCATGAGTTTGACCAAACTGCGGGAGGCAGTGGAAGACAGGAGTGCCTGGCGTTCTCTGGTCCAGGGGGTCACAAAGAGTCGGACATGACTAAACGACTAAACAACAAAGTGCACAGAAACCGAGCCAAGGGTGATGCATGAGAGGGATCCTGCCCTGCTGGGAGCCAAAGGGGCACCCCATAACCCAATTCTGCCCCTCCTTCCCTCTCAGGCCACAGGTCACCTGCATCTGTGAGCTCTGTGGGTGGGTGGAATTATAACCAAAGCTTATATATACACGCACATATAAAGGTAAAGATACTCCTGACCGTTAGGTCCAGTCGCAGATGACTCTTGGGTTGCGGCGCTCATTTCGCTCTATAGGCTAAGGGAGCCAGCATACAGCTTCCAGGTCATGTGGCCAGCAAGACTAAGTCACTTCTGGTGAACCAGAGCAGCTCACGGAAATGCCATTTACCTTCCCGCTGGAGTGGTACCTATTTATCTACCTGCACTTTGACGTACTTTCGAACTGCTAGATTGGCAGGCGCAGGGACCGAGCAACGGGAGCTCACCCCGTCGCGGGGATTCGAACCGCTGACCTTCTGATCGGCAAGCCCTAGGCTCTGTGGTTTAGACTGCAGCACCACCCACATCCTTCAAATACACATTGTTGTCGTTTAGTCGTGTCCGACTCTTCGTGACCTCATGGACCAGAGCATGCCAGGCACTCATATGCCTGTTGTCTTTGTCCATGGAGTTTTCTTGGCAGGGATACTGGAGTGGCTTGCCAGTTCCTGCTTCAGGTGGATCACGTTTGGTCAAAACTCTGACTGGTATATATATTTTGCCGACAGCCTGGCAGTTGCCAAGGCAGTTCATGACAATAGCAGATTAGAAATAAAAGCAGTACTGTATATATAAAAAAAGATCAACTCCCATCACAATAAACGCCAAAAATCAAACCAGTAGTTTCTCCAGCCACTCTGGGTGGCTCCAAACAGAATATTAAAAATACGATAAAACATCCAACATTAAAAACTTCCCTAAACAGGGCTGCCTTCAGGTGTATTCTAAAAGTCAGATAGTTGTTTATTTCCTTGACATCTGGTGGGAAGGCATTCCACAGGGCGAGCGCCACCACCGAGAAGACCCTCTGCCTGGTTCCCTGTAACCTCACGTCTCGCAGGGAGGGAACTGCCAGAAGGCCCTCGGAGCTGGACCTAGTGAACGATGTGGGTGGAGACGCTCCTTCAGGTATACTGGACTGAGGGCATTTAGGGCTTTAAAGGTCAACACCAACACTTTGAATTGTGCTCGGAAACGTCCTGGGAGCCAATGTAGGTCTTTCAGGACCGGTGTTATATGGTCTCGGCAGCCGCTCCCAGTCACCAGTCTAGCTGCCGCATTCTGGATTAGTTGTAGTTTCTGGGTCACCTTCAAAGGTAGCCCCACGTAAAGCGCATTGCAGTAGTCCAAGTGGGAGATAACCAGAGCATGCACCACTCTGGCGAGACAGTCCGCAGGCAGGTAGGGTCTCAGCCTGTGTACCAGATGGAGCTGGTAGAAACCTGCCCTGGACACAGAATGGACCTGCGCCTCCATGGACAGCTGTGAGTCCAAAATGACTCCTAGGCTGCACACCTGGTCCTCCAGGGGCACAGTTATCCCATTCAGGACCAGGGATTCCTCCATACCCGCTTGCTCCCTGTCCTCCAAAAAAGTACTACTGTCTTGTCAGAATTCAACCTCAATCTGGGGTTGAAACAACAGCAAGGCGGACTCTAGGCAAACACTCTTAGAGGGCAAGTCCCATGAATGGGGTGCCACTGCTGAAAAGGCCCTCTCCCCAGTCACCACCCTTCTCTCCCCCCCCCCAGATATTACTAGAGCTTAGAGAGTTCATTTTAAAAAGGAGCGAATGTCAGTTCACATTCATCTCTTTGCTAAATGATCTAGTTCACTGGGTCTTCAACTGGTGGGTGAGTGCCGCCAGTGAGTTGAAATCTGATCCAAGATGGATCACAGCAGCAGCACGACCACCAAGAAAAATATAGGGAGAAAGGTTAAGAAATGGTTCCCCCGATCAACCTTTGGGTTGAAAGTGGGTCTTGGCTCTGAAAAAGTTGAAGATATACGTCCCATTCCTGTTCAAGTTCATCTGAATTATCCTCAGCCAATTTTTCCTTGGCATTCGGAACGTTCCAAGCTGCTAAGCTGATAAAAATACACTTCAGAAGACGAAGAAAACATCAAAACGCACACAGCGGAACGCGAGCGGCTTAATTTATTTCCCCCAACCATTATGATCTTTAAGGTTCAAGGCCCAAGGAGTCTAGCAGGTCAGAAACAACACGTAAGAAAATGAAGATGAATGAGGAATCGTTTGACAATCTGCCCTAAAACCAACTTAATAAACATTTGGTTCGTGTGGCAACCATGGGGAATACTTTCAAGTGTGGTTCAGAGATTTTAGGAGTAACTCAGCAAACGTCATGGAACTGAACTAGTTCATTGGGCAAAGTCTCAGCTGCCCGTTTCAGTTTCTGGTTTTTTTGAAACTTGAGTTCCATTCTCCCCATTTGCACATCGGTTCCTGAATTTATTTTTTAAAAGGCGCTCGTGAAAATTCACCAGGCTTTTAATTATTAATTATTATTATTAGTAGTATTATTTATACCCCGCCCTCCCCAGCCAAGGCCGGGCTCAGGGTGGCTAACAAGCAAGAATAAAACAAGTTGAATGAATACATTAAACTCGCTGCTGCATTCTGCACCCGCTGGAGTTTCTGGGTCAGCTTCAAGGGCAGCCCCGTGTAGAGCGAATTACAGTAGTCAAGCCTGGAGGTGACCGTCGCATGGATCACTGTGGCCAGGTCGGGGTGGGAAAGTTCAGGGACCAACTGCTTGATGCGGTGAAGGTGGAAAAAGGTCACCTTGGCTGTTGCTGTAACTTGCGGCTCCATGGAAAGGGAGGCGTCAAGGATTACACCCAAACTCTTAATGGAAGGCAATGGCACTAATTGGGCCCTCGCAAGAGAAGGGAGTTTTAGCGCACATTTCTCATGCATATATTTTTGTGCACCATTTTGCATAACCTACCACGTTTTTGCATATTGACTTCCTCCAAATATAGCATGGGGTTTTTTATGTTATTTGTATGCACACTTTACCTACCGGACTGGTTTTTTTCATCATAGAATCATAAAATCATAGAGTTGGAAGAGACCACAAGGGCCATCGAGTCCAACCCTCTGCCAAGCAGGAAACACTATCAGAGCACTCCTGACATATGGTTGTCAAGCCTCTGCTTAAAGACCTCCAAAGAAGGAGACTCCACCACACTCCTTGGCAGCAAATTCCACTGTCGAACAGCTCTTACTGTCAGGAAGTTCTTCCTCATGTTTAGGTGGAATCTTCTTTCTTGCAGTTTGGATCCATTGCTCCGTGTCCGCTTCTCTGGAGCAACAGAAAACAACCTTTCTCCCTCCTCTATGTGACATCCTTTTATATATTTGAACATGGCTATCATATCACCCCTTAACCTCCTCTTCTCCAGGCTAAACATGCCCAGCTCCCTTAGCCGTTCCTCATAAGGCATCGTTTCCAGGCCTTTGACCATTTTGGTTGCCCTCCTCTGGACACGTTCCAGTTTGTCAGTGTCCTTCTTGAACTGTGGCGCCCAGAACTGGACACAGTACTCCAGGTGAGGTCTGACCAGAGCAGAATACAGTGGCACTATTACTTCCCTTGATCTAGATGCTATACTCCTATTGATGCAGCCCAGAATTGCATTGGCTTTTTTAGCTGCCGCTAAAATCATCAGGTGCATCAGAACCATTATGGAAAAGTGACAGGAAGCCGCCCACAGCGCTGAAGGGACCCCTCCATTTGGAGAGAGAAGGGAAGGATAACATGTTTGTTGCCTCCCCTGCTTTCAAGAAGCGGTGCTTTTTCCAGGGAGAAAAAAAGCCCATGGAAGTTTGCCACAGCTGTATATCATTTTTTGAAAAAGGCATTTGTGCCCTGCACCGAACTGCATCTCCCATACCCATATGGGTGGTTATTTTAAAGCTAATCTTCCAGTGATTTGGCACTCCAAAATGTGCAAGTCACATCCCTTGATTGTCTACAGCTGCGGCCTGGCCCACACATGTAAGCGAAGGGAAATGATGTGGCAGAGCGGACGGGCAGATGAAATTCTAACCTGGTCGAAAATGCCTTTGGAGCAGGATGTTAGCTCCAGTGGGGGGAGAAGGCTGGGATGCAGGCTTTCTTCTCTGCACTGTGAAAATGTGTCAAGCAGGACGGTGCACGAGAACGGACTCCCTGAAAAGGGTCAGTTGACCACATGGATGTTGAGCTAAAAACTGGGAAGAGGGTTCCTGAAACTAGGGACATAGCAGAGTTAGAGGTGCACAGAGACTCAGAATGTGCTGGGCCAGGAGCGGCAGATTCACTGCTCCTAATTTAAAAAGGTAAAGGGACCCCTGACCATTAGGTCCAGTCGTGGATGACTCTGGGGTTGCGGCACTCATCTCGCTTTATTGGCCGAGGGAGGCAGAGTACAGCTTCCGGGTCATGTGGCCAGCAGGACTAAGCCGCTTCTGGCGAACCAGAGCAGCGCACGGAAACACCGTTTACCTTCCCGCTGGAGTGGTACCTATTTATCTACTTGCACCAAGGAATATCAGCCCAAGCATCCTCTGCAGATGCCTCCTGGATGATTCTGTGATATCACACATTCATTGCCAGCAGTGTTTTCTGCACTTGCAATTGCCTGTGATGACAACTTTCTGTTTCAGTTTGAGAATGGCAACCAAAACATTTCGCAAAGAGAAAGTGTGAAACAGGT